>NC_079970.1:4800000-5145712 GCF_029852145.1 Microplitis mediator | reverse complement strand
AAGTGGGGGTAATAATAAATCGTTCACCTGAGCCACTTGAGTTTACCGCGGCGATCGCGGCATTTCTGTCAGGTCGAATGTACGTTCAGTGGTTCAGTACTCGAGCTAACATCGTACCGATCGTGTGTCTTTTGACGACTACTCCTTTTATTTTAAATAAATTTATAAAAATCTATCATTTTACCTAAAAATAAATAAAAATGATAAGGATTAGAGGTTTACGTGAAAAAGTGGTTATTTGAGTATCAGTATCAGTATATGAAGACTAATAAAAATTTTAAAATACAAATCAATTGGATATAAAGCAAATGTTTAAATAATTAATCCCAAGAATTTAAAAAAAATTATTATTACTGAAGTAATTCGAAAAATTTAAAAACAGCTCTCACAGGCTATATACTTATACATATAAACATACATATTCTTATATTATTTATAAACTCACACCGTATTCTTCCATTGGTACGTTCGTTATCGCGCCAAGTAGTCGGCACACTTGGGAGTCGACTTTCTCCTCGTGTCGTCGTCGCGACAAGCTGGATAGGATAACTTCCAACCAATTTGTTCGTTTTTTTTTTATTGACCAGTTCAATGGTCAATGTACATACCATTGTTTTTAAAATTTTAAAATTCAACCTGAGTGGATAAATTTGAACTGAATTAAATGACAAATATTTAAATATCTTGAGTTGCAACGAAGAAGAAATAAAGTAACCAACGACATCAATGAGAAAAAACGGATGAGGTAACTGTACTTGCAACGTGTGAATACCCAAACATATATACAAATATATAAACCGGAGGAAGAAATATATAATTTATAAAATATATATATTGATAACAAACAACCATGAGGATTAATCGAGGAATTTGTGGCAAACTCCAGGGCGGATTTCTCAGACGATGGTGTACGTACTGTTTATTTATTTATTTTTGTTAGATAATTACTGACAATTATCAATATTGAAATTTTACCGGTTGATCTAGTTGTGGATAACATTGAGATGATGATATATCTAGTATATCTAGGTTACTAGTTTAATCCGATATATTGCAAGTCAATGGTTTTATATAATACAAAATAGGACTTTTAAATTTATTTCTGTACTGAGGCTGTAATTATTTAATTTTCAATCGTTTTGTCATCTGTCATTGTTGGTTTAATATCCTTGCAACGCGACATTACTTCTTATGGTTATAAAATATAAAACTTCATTGTGATATATGTATATATATATTTTTATAGACATTGAAGCAAAACTATAACGGTTTTTTTTTAATCTCTTTCTCTTTATATTATTGTAATGCTGAATGTCTCTGTGACTCATGGGAAGTTTTTTTCTTATTAAGAGACAAGCATGAGTGGGTTAAGAATTAATATTTTTAAATTAATTATATTATTATTATATTTTAAAATTTAAAAAAAAAATTAATTTGTGAAAAAAATTGTAAATTGTATTAAATATTTTAAATTATACCGAATCTCCGTAACGTGCATCAACGAAAAATTCTATAAACACACGTAAATTGTGATAAATAAATAAATAAATAAATTTTTAAATTAATAAAAGAAACATTAAATTACAAAGGAGAGTTTTTTTATTAATTAAAAATGAAGTTTAGGATTTAAAACTGAGATTGCTTCTTCACGCGTTGATATCACCGGAATTTTGTTCTCCACGTGGGTGTGAGCAACCAGATAAATCTGTATATCTATATACATATATATATGTATTAGATGAATAAATATATGCGGTAATGTATATTACATTACTTGATTTCATGGCCTGTCATATCAGTATGAGATCGGTTATAATGATGCTTAGTTTTTTTTTTTTTTTTTTTTTTCAATTTTTCTTACGACGTAAATCCACTCATTATTTTTTTCATTTCCACGTGCAAATTTTTTTAAACAAAATTTATTATTCAGACATTAATTACTGATAGATTTTTTTTATCAATTTATTTAATAATTTTAAATTATTTTATGATGATAATAAAATTTACTTTTTTTTTAACTTCAAAAGTTTTGAACTTTTTTTTCTAAATACTTTTGGCAAGAGAGCAATGACTTGATAATGGCACATAAAACATGCTAATGTATAAGTAAACTGTCATTGCTTTTTATTTTTTTTTTCATCCTTAAAACATGTAAATTTGAATACTGGAATTTTAGCGCAATTTAACATAATACTTTTTTTTTTATTTATGTATCAAACGCCACTGAACTTTATAACTCAAATAAACGTATATATGGATATTTCATTCATTAAATTTTTTATCTTCATTATGGCATATTATTAACTTGCCTAATTATCTAATCTACTGTTTATATATTAAAGATAAAAATAATATTCAGTTAAAATAATTTTTTGCGATTCAGTAGTTGGCGTAATTTTATTTTTAATCATTATTTTTTTAATTTTATTTTTATTACGACTTATTGATGGAATGTAATTGACGACATATAGTTGTAGTCGTAAACTACATGTATATATGACATATACAGTCGACATGAGACTTTCGGTTTAGGTATAGACACCTTTACCCGTCAGTTTCAAAACCGTTATCGTGAAAACTTTCTAGTCAATTCATCGCTTCAATGATCTAAACTCCGTTTTATAGGTAAATTTAAACTATTTTTATGTATACACGGAAAAATTAAGTCTATTGTTACAAACAATATTTTTAAAGCAGTAAATCAATACAAATTATTACATTATCAGTTTCATACTTAAGTTAAAGAATAATTTTTACGGAAGAAAACCGAAATTTATTTACAGTACTCCAAAAAAATCATCATACCGCGAGTTGAGCTCAGATTTCTTCAGAAAATTTCTTATAAGAATAAAATATGATATTTCCAAAAGTTATTTTTTCTCTCAGTGGACGTGTTATTTTATATAAATATTTTGAAATAATATTTGTCAATGACGTCAGTAACCCATAGAAAATAATTACAATTAATAGCGGTTTTAAGCATTTCCTATTCTTCATTCCACGTGTGTTTAAACCCAATGAATTTATCTTACATTAACATGTTTCGTATTTACGTAACGGTGATGTTGACTTAACTTTTAACAAAGTAGACAAATACTTGGGACAATAGAATTGGATAATAATTTATTTTAGTGATGTGATTTTTTATTTGATAATAAAGATTGTTAGGAAAAAAAAAAAATATATATATAAAGGAAAATTTGCATGCTCGACATAAGCAGATTGGCAACAAAATGCATCCACACACGCACATACCAACTAAAATACGTATATACATATATATGTATAAAGACAGAGTGCATTCCAACGTCGGGCAAACCCGAGTGACAGGGTACACACATGCATACCCAGTTTTCCCAGTTCATTTTATATATATATATATATATATTTATATTTTATATCGTAAACACATACGCACCTGCACGACCAGGCATCCCGGCTCCAGTCGCTTCCAGAATTTATAATTCAAAATAATTTATCATTATCTTCTGATATATTGTCGGATTTTTAAAATTAATAGTAAATAAATAAAAAAAAAATAATAAGAACGATGACAAGTAAAATTACTTGGCTGTCATTAATATGAAATGGGTTCAACTGGACTTTACTTAGATTTCTATGCACGAGGACGTGCAATTAGTAGTTATGATGGTTAGTAAGGTTACACAGGCTAGATGACATTGCGTAGTAATAATTGCAAAAATATAAATGCCACACGACCACAAAATAAATTATTATTATTATTTTTTTAAATGATCATGTAGAAAAAAATATTTTTTCTTCATTAATTTAATCTGTTGCAAAAGAGCAAGATTGAAATAATAACACTGAATTTTCAGCACGTTTCATAAACACTGAAAGTTAATTACAGTATTTTTTATCATTATTGTTTTTAAATATATATATACAATTGAGTATTTAATATAAATAAAATTTCGACTGTATTCCATTGATAGTTTGCCTTCACTTTCAACCAAAGAAGTAAAATTGAGTAGACTTGATGTAAGTAATCGAGTAGTGCACCAAACACATTAACTCTTGCAAAAGTTATTTTCTGTCGTAATCTTTCATATATATCTATATAATATGTATCCAAGTAATACACGTAACTCTCAACTTGCTCCCGTAATCAGTAGATACAGAACAGTATAAATATATTACATATGTAGTCCGTGAACTAAGAAGACTTTCAGTATAAAATATATGACATAATAATTTATCATTTATTTTATGTTTAGGAAAATTATAAATAACGTTCAATAACTTTTAAAAAGTAAATTAAAGTGGTCACGGTGATTTATACACAGACGCAGTCTTCGCGTGCGCGTTAAAGATTCCTGTCTTCTTAAACTCGTTTGCCAGACGGAAGACGACACGATTAATATCTTTAAAATCTTTTAATATAAAATTTTAATCTGTCTTTATTATTATTATTTATTAAATACACTTAAATTTGGAGGGAATGCGGATTCAAATAAAATCCGCAGCTCCGAAGTCACTCCTGGAAAAACAAACTTCCCATTTACTCTGCATGCGAAGTGATTTTTTCTAAAACTCCGGGACTTTGAGTGGCAGATTTAAATAAAATCCGTAATCACTCTGACTTTACTTCCGATTTTTTGTAGCGAATCTTTTTTCAAAACTTTTCCATTATAAAATTTTTTTTTATCGCTATTAGAAATTTTTTTCTCTAAAACTTTTCGAAAAATGTATAAACGATTTAAAAATGTGGTTTCTTTAGAAAGCGTTTTACGGTGGAAGTTGTGGTAAAGAAGAGTGTTTTCTTCGTCACTTTAAGCAGATACACTTGCACCTTCCGCGAAAGTCCTCAGGCATTGTCAAAATGTATACATATTAAACATGGGAGAATAGATTATCATGTTATGTTACAGTGTACATATTATATATTTTTAAAATGTCTAGTATAGTGGGAATGAGAGCATTGAAAGTGTTTGCTTCCTCTAGGCCCACTGTTAATAAAACTTTTCACATTATTTGTCATCATTCTATTCAAAGATTTTATTTTATATCAGAAAGTAAAAACTCCAACGCATCCTCAGCATAAAAAAAAAAAAAAAATTCACGGTAATATAATTTAAAAGAATTTTGGATTTTATAATATGCAATAATCGAAAAATTATCGATTTATTTAATTAAGATTGGCCGTATGATAAAAAATCATTTGCCTTTATTAGAGTACTCATAAAATAATTTTTTTTTTTTAATAATAACTTGCAATCGTCGTCTAAAGAAAGTTTATTATTTTTTTTCGGTTAATTGTTTCAGGTAAAATCAATAAATTAATAAAAAGTAACAATAATATTTAGAATGACGATGGAAATTTACGACAAGTCGCAAGTTGTTCTCCTTGCTACTCGAATCACGTTGACCTCGTATAAAAAAAAGGATATTGCTTGTCAGATGTACTGGAGAGAATGTCTAATACACTAATGTCATAAATCAAATTATTTAGTGTTACCTATTAGTTTATTTTTTTAAATTTATATTTTCCGCAATCGCGATCCTGTTGGAGAAGATAAAAAATAAATTGTCAATTCATTAATTCATTTTAAAGTAGGTGACAAAAAATTTATTGCATATGTATTTAATGATATATATGTACACAGCATGGATTTAATTATAAAGTAATAAAAATTAGTTCAATGTCAATGAATAAAAAAACTTTAAACTTTTCACTTATTACATTTCTGCTGGTTAATTATTCATATTATTATTATAAAGAATACATTTTATTTCAAAATGTTTATTTAATATATATATATATATATATATATATATATATATATATATATATATATATATATATATATATATATATATATATATATATATATATATATATATATATGAAAAACACGTGATCGATTATGTAAAAAAATGAAGATGAAGCTTTAAATTATGACGTACATCAATTAGCTAAAAATTAAATATTGATTAAAGTTAAAATTTTTTTTTTAATAGACAACCGGATATCCGATAGAGGAAGACCGGATGTCTCAGTATATTTTTTACATAAATAAATATTGAGATAAATTTTCTCTTATAAAATGTCGTGTATAATTTGAAGTATTTTTTTTCTAATTTGAGAATTAAATGAATTTAAAAAAATCAGAGCTGGTTCAAATAAATGGAGATAAATTTCCGTGGAAATTTCCATATTCAAATTAAAAAGGTATCATGACATCATTAATGGCCTTAGAGTAAATTAAACGGAGATGAAAAAGTTTGAATATGTAAATAAATATAAAAAGGTAATTGTACGATTAAATTAACCGGTCTGCGATATCACGTATAAAAAGGGAATTTTTTCGGAGGTCATTGGTAAGATGGTACAGTAGGGCCATTGCTCGAATGACCTTTCCAATCACCTTGATCAAATAAATATCATCACCATTTCTACCCTGTCATTAAATTTTTATTTCAGGGGCATCTTCATTATAAAAAATCCACATGTCCATGACATTTTTTTTTATTTTTCGTATCATGATTTTACACTTAAAAATTATTGACCAATTATTATTATAATGACTGTGACCAAACATCAACATAATTAAGAATGTAAATGTTTTTAATTATCAGCAGAAATCATTATTATTATATATATATTTAAAAAGTTATTTCATAATTAAATAAACTATGCCGTATATGTTATTGTGGGTCATTTTAAACATTCAATATTATATTATATTACCAGTGAAAGCTACTCCAATTTCATACGGAACAAGTATTTTTTATTTCCTACCAACAATTACATTTATATTGTCTGTATTTTTTTTAATTCTTCAAACTCATAAATTAATGGATAAAAAATGTAATAAGATGGGAAATTACAAATTACCTAATGTTTAATGTTTCTACGAAACGATGACAATAACCAATATATATCTATATTTAATAAAAACCATTTTATTTTCTTAACATTAGAATATTAATATTTATGAGCTATTGGCAGTACAGCACATACATATATTTGTATACTATACTATCTTTCGATGGAATTTCTGAGTCGTCTTTATGTGCAAATGATCGCAAGCTTCTAAAGATGTTGACTCATTTCAAAACCTTTTATTTTTATTTTTTCTTTATTCGAAAGGAAATTCAAATTTGTAAATATTTTTTATACAATATTTGTCTTAAATATTTAAACTGTATCTATAATAACTAAAAAAAAATATGAGATGAAAAATTTCGAAAGGATTAATTTACGCTGTCGTAGAAACGTGTAACAATCGGCCATGAAATAATAAAATTATAACTTTCAAAGTTAAATAAATCGACTTGCTCATCACAAATAAATTTCCTAATATCGAACTTGACCTTCGATTGAATGAAACGAATGACGACACGATTAAAATAAAAAAAATAAAGGTATAAATGAAGAATCCATTAGCCTATTCGTGTGTTATATCTGATAAATTTTCTGCTAATTTAGACATTTACATTGTAATCTACGTACATAACACGTTATCTTAATGTATATAAATTAATAGTGCCCTTATAAAACATTATATATATATATATATATATATATATATATATATATATATATTATTATTAATATATATAAGTAGTATGAATAATAAATAATGGACTCACGAAGACGAGTTGGAAAAATCGGAAAAGCGAATCGAATTAACTTCCGGTAAAGCCTTGTCTTGAAGATCGCATGCCGTGGAAAGTGATAGTATATGATAATAATAAATGTAGTCAGGTCGTATAATATATGCCCTGTATCCTATAGCTATAGACTATTAGGGATAGAATTAGCTTCCGGTTTAATCGCCAATAACAATTCATTTTTTCTTCCGCATTTATTGTTATTTAATATTGCATACGATAAAAAAAAAAAAAAAATATGTAATAATAGTAATATGACTGTATAAGTAAACACGACAGGTCAAATGTCATTGAAAAGTAACATCTGCATGAGGTAACTTGCAGGAAGTTGTGAATTAACTTTTTATACTAATCGAGTTTACATTTTTTGATATTCGAATTAAACAAATAAATATTTATTATCTATAAACTTTCCTTACAATATCATATTTTTACAGATATTGTATATGTTTAAATTTTTATGATTTGCGTAAATTATTTCCCGTGTTTATGGATATTTCAACGATTGTTGTGTAATATTTTATTGTTACTAATAAATAATTTAATGTGATGTAGATTTTCTGAAATAAAATTATGAATTTATGACTTTATCTTGATTGTAAATATTTTTTTATTGGCTCTGCTAGGAAATAAGAAGAAAATTTAACTTTTACCGAAATAAATTTTACCGTGATAATAAAAAAAATGATTCAATTTAAATAATTTGAATAAATAAATTTACATGGTTATTTAAAAAATATAATAATATATGTATTTAAGTAGAATTGTGATTGCAACAACTTTAACAATAATTAATTTTGAATAAAATGACGAAAAAAATACGTGCTTTCATAAAAAAAATAAAGATTAAGTTTTGATCGTGAAGGGTAAATGATGACCATATATAAATAAAAGTAAACGTCCTTGCACTTTGTTCATTCCATCTTTACTATATACTTCATATATACACGTATTTAATAAATATATCTATCTTATATGTATATATATTAATTTATCCTCTCACATTTGGCCCTCAAAAAACAATTTTATCAAAATAGTTACCAATTTTGAATAATTAATTTTTTGTTTGTTTACTTTTTATATTCGATTCATTCTTACATTTTAAATTTTGAATACAGTAGAGACCGAAAAATATAAATAAGCAACAAAGTCAGGTACAATAATATAAGACATCAATAATCTCAGTAGTATGTAAAAAATCTAATGAAATAAACGTCTGGTATCAATTACAATACTTGAATAGTAATTTATTTAAAAGAATAACGTCAGGAAGATGACTATAAATTTATTTTAATAACAGTAAATGTCAATAATAAGCGAAATAATAACAAATCATGACAATGATTTATTCAAGTATTGTAGTACTTATTTATAGAGAATAATTTAATAATAATAATAATTGTTATTATTAAGATATTATTTTAAACGCTCATTAATAAATAACCATTTATCTGCAATATATCATTTAAATTGTCAATCACGTTAATTATTATTGACTATTTTAACAAACAAATAATTGTCGTTTGAAATAATAAATTATATAGTTGCTGGTGTACATTGCAAAGTGATTATTAAAAAAAAAAGAATCATTTCACGCATAGAAATTTGGCTATTATGGAAATCACGCGATGATACACTAGAGTAAATAAAGAGTGTCATATAATTGACAATTACATGGAGTGACAAACCGAAAAAATTGACATGCAATCCACTGGGAATTATTTGTATTCCAATGGTTTCGAGGGTAACGAATAGATTTTTAAATTCAGTGTGTTCTTAGATCGAAAAGCGAACGATCCTCTAGAGAATTCGTGAAAAAAAATTGAACTTGACACAGATTTATTTACTTTTATAAGCAATGGTCAATAAGAAATGTATGTCGGTTATTTGTACTGAGTATATAAATATAATAATAATTTATTATAAATTTACAGGGACCGCAGTTGCAGCAGGCGTATTGCTGATAATATTTGCAGCTGTTTTGGCAGCACTATTTCCGAATATTATGGAAATATTGATAAATCGAGAAGTATCTATACGAGAAGGTGGTCGTGCGTATGGATGGTGGAAAGAACCTCCAGTGGTACCTCATATGAATATTTATATTTACAACGTCACAAATGCTGATGAATTTCTTAACAATGGGGACAAACCGATTCTTCAAGAGCTTGGTCCATATGTATATGTACAAAAATGGGATAAAACTAACATTAAATTCAACGACAACGGTACTGTCAGTTACAATGTCAGAAAACGTTTTGTATTTTCAGAGGTATTTACGATTATATTTATTTTTTATCAATACCTATTCAGTCAAAATTTTTCGTATTTGTGTAAAGAAAAAATTCTATTGCACGACTCATAATGCGAAGCATCAGAGTGTGATTTACGATAGAAAAATTTTTTTCGCCTCACTTCGGCAACTATTTGATATTTCCGACATCGGATAGCAAAATTAATCATAGAAATTGGATAGAAAAAACTATGCTAAGTCCATGATTATTCTCATCCATCCTCATCCCTTCCCAGTAAATGGTTCAAATTTTGAACTTGAAAGTAAATTTCTTATTCATTGTTTAAACTATTTTTTTTTTAAATTTGTTAAAAATTTCATGTTATATATTTAACATTTTTGTGTGTTAATTTAACATATACTGAGAAAATAAAATAATAGGAATTACTATCTAGTTATGGTAAAATTTTTTACCATCAATCCGATAGTAGTAAATACTATCTAGATGATTGTATAAATCATCTAGATTGTAACAATTATTATAAATATGGTGAGTGTTACAATCTAGATAATTTATACAATCATCTAGATAGTATTCACTACTATCGGATTGATGGTAAAAAATTTTACCATAACTAGATAGTAATTCCTATTATTTTATTTTCTCAGTGTACTGCTTTTGTGTTGTTTGGCCAGTTCATTTTTAACACAAAAAAATTTTAATAGAAAAAAGTAACATTTACTCAGTGTTAATCTCCAAACAAGTGTTAACACTTTTAAAATAAAACTTTAACATAGAGCGAGTGTTAATGCATTAAATTAACACAAATAATGTGTTAAGTTTTCGTAATCACTTGTTAAGCTTATGGATAAATAAATTTTAATAAGTATCAAAATAACACAACCAAGTGTTAAACTAACATTTTACGTGTATTGCAGATAACATTTTGATGCGTAAAAGTTTTAGAACCGGTAACAGAGAATAGAAACATATCTAGTGTTAATTTTTTACCACGTAGTTTTGTATTAATTTTAACAAAATTTTTTTTACTGTGCAGTTTAAATTTATTATTCAAAATCTAATAGATCATATGTTAAATAATTTTTTAAATCATGATTCATCAGCAATAAGTTGTTTATTTTTTTTAAGTGCCACTCTATTAATTAATTACGATTTAAATAAAAGTCGAGGTTTATGCATAGATTATCGTGTATTCAATAATATTCAATGACTCAGTAGGCGTGACTCAATCTTCTATTATAATAATATCGGTTTTTTTTACGTACAGTTGAAGTAAAAAATATTTTTTACATATTTGACAATAGAGACATTGTGGAAATTTAAAATTATTATTTAAAAAACAGTTTCTTTCATTAGAATATAATTTATTATTAATAGTTTGGATACGGCGACATAGATTTATCAGTGGCGCAAAGAATTTTGAATAAATAAAAGTTACGTTAAACTCAACCAGGTGGCATGTAAATCAGCAGGATTATGTTGGGGTTAACTTTTACCGACAAGGGTCGCAAAAAGACGGGAATTTTTTTCTTTTTCTCAAGATTAAGATTAAAGAGAGAATATAATTTAAAATTAAAAGGTAAAGAGTTAAGTTATATTGGCTGGTTGATAAAGTGAAAATTAATTTTAATGAAACTATTTAAGAAGTTGTAAAAAATTGTGCAAGGACAAGAACAAAAAGTCTATCATTTGTCACAACACTTGTGAATGGATTTAATATTCTCGTTTATTTCCCAAATTGTTTAATTAAACAAGATTTTATTTCATATTGCCCATATTTTTGAATTGGTTGTTTTTTTCAAATCAACTGAAAAAAAAAAATAAAGCCGCCCGAACAGGAACTTGAACCCTGTACTCTCAGACTCCCTTATCTTTCTTGATGATTGGTAGCACCTTAGCTTTTTTCCAGTTCTTCAGGAAGTAATACAGGTTTAGCGCGTTGTTAAATATGACCGTTAGGGCATAGATTTTTTTGTCAGCAAGTGTTTTAGTACAATTGTTGGGATGCCATTAACACCACTTGACGTTTTATTGGGTAGTTTAGCTAGAATTTTGTTTAACGATAAACTATTTATAAAAAAGTACTCTTTCTCAGCTTCTTGTTTGGGATGCGACGCCGGGTTCGTATCCGAAAACTCCGAGAACAGACCTCGTACTTGCGGGCATCTTCTAGCATGGTTTTTATGTTTTCTGCTTCTTGGTCTACAATTTCTTTGAGCCTCGTTCCGTTATTCAGATACCTTGCCGAGTTTATGGATCTTTGCGGATCTTTGCCAGCGACATAAAAGATCGTGTCGTCAGAAAATGCGATGGAATAGGTGTTATTGTTTCCATTGAGCTGGTATAGGTTGATAATTTCGCATGTTAGGATGTTGAAGAGAACTGGCGAGTTAACAGTGCCCTGGTGCAAACCTTCATGGATGAGGAAGATGAGAGTTGAGATTTGGAGTCCATTCCACGTGACGAACGATTTGCCTGATAGCATGTCCAGTATGACGAGTATAAGTCAAGGTTTAAATTTTTTGTTGTGTAGTACGAATATCAGTCCGAATAAAGTCGAGTCTTGAGTCCACTATTGCTATGTCAAGGATTGACTGGCCTCTTACAAATGTTGATTCTTTCAGAGTCACTGATAGGGCCCTGAAGTTCAGACCTTCCCCGTATTCCCAGTTATAGAGTTGGCGGCCACGTTCATTTGTTAGAGAGTCACCCCAATCTTGTCTTCTAGCGTTCAGATCACCAGCTAGTATATAGTGATTGTCTGGGTTTTGTAGGTTTAAGTTGTTGCATAGGTTGGTTAGCTCGTCGGTGATTGTTGTTCTGTTATTATGGGCCGCATATGCTGCAATAATATATAGATTTCTGATCGGGTTAGCTTTAACTGTTATTATTGTAAATTCCAGGATCGAGTTAGTCTGATGCTCTACCGTCTGAGCTATCCGGGCTTAGTAGCTTTGTAGTTGAAACGGTGCTGTTTTGTTTTGTCGTTGAAGTATTCTTGTTCGTTGGGGAGTTTAGTTGTAAATTTCAGTGCCAGGTGGTCGCTATCATAGGGATATGTAATGATTTTGTTGTCTTCAAGGTCAATTAGTTGTAGATTTGTAATGCGCAGAGAATTTTGAACGAATAAGAGTTACGTTAAATTCAACCAGGGGGCATATAAATCAGCAAGACAATGTTGGGGTTAACTTTTACTGACAAGGGTTGCAAAAAGACAGGAATTTTTTTCTTTTTCTCAAGATTAGGATTAAAGAGAGAATATAATTTATAATTAAAAAGTAAAGAGTTAAGTTATATTGGCTGCTTGATAAAGTGAAAATTAATTTTAATAAAACTGTTGAAGAAGTTGTAAAAAATTGTGCAAGGACAAGAACAAAAAGTCTATCACTTGTCACAACACTTGGGAATGGATTTAATATTCTCGTTTATTTCCCAAATTGTTTAATTAAACAAAAATTTTATTTCATATTATCTATATTTATGAATTGTTTTTTTCAAATCAACTAAAAAAAAAAAAAAAAATGAAGCCGCCCGAACAGGGACTTGAACCCTGGACCCTCAGATTAAAAGTCTGATGCTCTACCGACTGAGCTATCCGGGCTTCGAGGTGTGCAAAAGGTTATGTTTATTAAAACTCCCATCATTTTTTCACAAAAAAATTTTTTAAAAAACACCCAAATTGAGTATTAATTAATTAAGAAACACATAAATTGCAATAAAAACGCATTTTCTCTCATGAATAACAATTAAAAAGACTATTAAATCGTAATTAAACAAAACTAAGATTCAAAATTTTAAATATAAATTTCATCAATAGATGTCGCCACTTCCGACCGACCAATCAAAAGTGGTCTTAAAAAACGCGGTGAAAATTTAAAAACTTTTGAACGCGTGATTTAGCTGAAAGTATGTATTGTTTGGACATATATTATTCACGTTTCACTCCGATTGCGAAGAAAACATGACCGTCCATACGTAACCACTGCACAATAAGGAATTATAATTAGCATATCATCCGCCGTAACGCTCCGTCGACTCGTCTAAGATCATGATGACGATGATGATAAAAAATGACCGAGGTCTAGAACCACCTGACTTAAAAAATTGTTATACCTCTGACTCCGTTGATTCCTTGGTCGTCTATCAGCATTATTTTATAGTATAAAAAGTTGCTTCACCGTGACCTATTGCTTTCCATTAACATTCAATTAAAACTCTATATAAATGGAATTAAATATATGTATTTTTACTTCCTATAGAATTTTTTATTATAATGCATATGCATATTTATTCTGCTATAAACTATCGGTAAATAATTTATTGTTGCGATAGAGAATAGAGAGTGAAAGTGATTTTTATTGACCAAATAATTATTTAAATTGTCAGGAATTATCAAGCGGTACGGAGGATGATTTGGTGGTCGTACCAAACGTCCCAATGCTATCAGCAACCAGTCAGTCACGTCACGCAGCTCGTTTTCTACGGCTTGCCATGGCCTCAATAATGGACATCCTCAAGATAAAACCATTTGTCGAGGTCTCGGTCGGTCAATTACTCTGGGGTTATGAGGATCCATTACTAAAACTCGCCAAGGACGTGGTACCAAAGGAACAAAAGTTACCGTACGATCAGTTTGGATTATTGTATGGAAAAAATGGCACTCATCCAGATCAGTACACAATTTTCACGGGTGCCTCGGACATCACCAAGTACGGCATGATGGACCGATGGAATGGTAAAGATGGTTTCAAACACTGGACCACCGATGAATGTGACAATGTATTGGGCGGGGATGGCAGTATTTTCCCACCACACATCAACAAGAACACAAAGCTCAAGGTCTTTGACAAAGATCTTTGTAGGACTCTTCCTCTTGTCTTCAAGGTTTTATTAATGATAAATATTTTATTAATTCATTTATTGGCTGATGAGTTTAATAAACTGTTTTTTTTTCTTGTACTCTCAGGAGGAAGTAATGGCTGAAGGTGACGTTCCCGGATTTAGATTTGTGCCGCCAAAAGATGTGTTTGCAGCAGCTGATCGCATCACATCCCAGCAGTGTTACTGTCCAGCTGGACCACCTTGCGCACCAGAGGGTACTTTTAATGTATCACGTTGTCAATATGATTCACCAGTTTTGCTCAGTTTCCCTCACTTTTATTTAGGTAAATTATTTTATTGCATACATTTTTTTTTTATTTACTTGAGTCGAAATCTAAGGCATGCTTTGAAGTTAAATAAGCATTAAAAACCTACATTAGGCCTTTCAGGACATAATCATTGTGAAAGTTCGAAATGGACCTACTTAGACTTACAAAAGCTTGAATTGAATCTACTTGGACTTATGGAGGCGTGAATTAGATCTGCGTAGACATAAATCGTGGAACGAACGTACCTACACTGTAAAAAAATTTCGTGTAAAAATGAACCCGGAGAACTTTACACGGCCGTGTAGTGTGAAATAGCGGTGCAAAATTCTCTCGGTGTTTCTACACCATTCTGTGTTACTCGTTAATTTTCATTAACGAGCAACAAATGAACATTGAACATTAACTACTTAATCAATAACTATATTAATATTATTTAGATATTAATAGTATTTTTAAGATTTTAATATTTTTCCTTTCCTGAACGCAAAAAATATCATAAATTATACATTTACTCGCTTGACGGTGTAAAAATTTTTAATTCACACCGCCTAAATTTAGCACAATGTTTGGTGTAATTTTCACACTGAAATTTTTACACCGAGTCATTTACACTACACCGGGTCCAACCAATTTTTTACAGTGTAGATTTAACAGAAGGAAGGACTTGGAAGGAATACTACAAAAAAGTAAAATTGTTAAATTCGCGGACTACTGGAGAATTGATGCCAGTCATTTCTCCGTAGGCTAATGATACCCAAGGGTGGATTGGGTCCCACAGGCAGCCTGGGACCAACAGAGGTTCGATTTCAAAAATTCAGAGATCGTTCATTTTATGATACATGTCTTTGTAGGTCTAATTAATGCCTCCATAAGTCTAAGTTGGTTCATTTCAAGCTTTTACAATGATAACGTCCTAAAAAATCTATTGTAGGTTTTCAATGGTTATTTAGGTTTAAAGCATGCCTTAGATTTCGACTCGGGTAAATTAAATAACGTCAGTTAATAAGCATATTATTTTTTACAGCCGATCCCACACTACGGGAAGCCGTAATTGGAATATCACCACCGGATGAGGAAAAACATCAATTCTTCATTGACGTTCAACCGTTGATGGGAACGACACTGAGAGCTCGTGCTAGAATTCAAATAAATCTTGCTGTTAGTCAAGTCCGTGATATAAAACAAGTTGCATCTTTTCCAGATATTATCTTCCCAATAATGTGGTTTGAAGACGTAAGTTAACATATTTTATAATTCATTCATACAATTATATTATATTAACTATTAATTGTATTATTATTTAAACAGGGTGTAGACGGGTTACCGAGTCATGTAACGTCACTGTTGAAGATGGCTGTCGAAGTGCCTCCGATAGCACGTGCAGCTCTTTCGGGTGCTATTGCTGCAGTGGGTGCCATTGTTCTTCTCGGTGCGCTATTGTGTCTTGCCAGAGCGGCAAAACATCAAGAGAAGCTTCATCTGAGCACTCCTCTACCTCCAGGTGCATCTAAACAAGGAAATATTAATCCCGGTTTTCAAGGTTCCATGAAGTAAAGTGTGAATCAGATATAACATGACTCAAGTTAACGGGGGTTATCAGATATTTTCGGCTGAGTTTTTTTCGGAAACAAAATCTCTAAATACAAAACACAGATCGCACATTGATGCACTACTGTCTAATCTAGCGAAGTGCGCTTAAATTGTTTGACAATATTCGTTTGTTTAAGAGAAAAACTCGGCCAAAGTTTCCATTTACTGCACAAGTGCAACAAAGATAGTTCCGTTCGTGGACTTGAGTGTAATAGATAGAGAAGTACGAACCCCTGTTAAGAGATAATGTCAATTTTTTAAAAAAATTTTATTATTCTAGACTATTATTTTTTCTTTTTTTTAAATTTAAATTTTTAATTTTTAATTTAATTAATTGTGTGTTGGACAATTGAACAATAACTAGATTTATCATAGTATATTTTAAAACTGTAATATGCCGTCGAAAATTGTCATGTTCTATGACTATCACGCAATTGTTGCGAAAATAACGATTGTATAATTATCGTGGGAAAGCTAAAGGTTACAGAATAGAGTCTTATGTCTATGTCTTGTATTTTATTCAGAGGGAAGGTGAAAGCAAGAGAAAGGGACTGATGCTCAATGGTTTTTTGTGATTAATTATTAATCCACAAAAAATATACAATAAACTAAATTATAAATAACTATTTTTATCTCTATTTCTTGCGATTTTCACCTTCTGAATACAAAAGCTCTCTTTCTCTCAAACCAAGGCGGGTTTTTTTAAAAATTATTACAATTATTTTAAATTGAAGATTCATGTAATCTCACTCGTTATTTGCTACGACCAATCGCTCATTTTTTTATTAGTGGGTCGAGGCCGAGAGATAACCGGATCTTTGTAGAAAATAAATTTTGACAATTTAATATTTTTATCTGTATATTATGACGTTTTGATTATTCATGTCTCGTTCGCGAGAATCCGACCAATATGCGAACATAAATTTTCTTTTTTTTTATATATATAGATGTGTATTTTTTGTGATATGAATTATAAATCGAATTTTAATTGGTCGACCACACAAAATAATTTAATTTAAAATTTTTAAGTGTTGAAAAAAACTGTAATCTGATTTTTTTTAAAAAATCTGTTTCAAAAAAAAATTATGATCGTTACTATTTTAATATCACAGTGCATGGAAAATATTATAGTTAGTATTATTTAAGTTGATAATATAAGTGAAGAGACAATAATTTAAAATTTTAAATTTATTGTCACTGCGAAAAAAAAAATTTGAAAATTTCTTTCTAATTGCATTCCGTCCAATTAATTATGTATTTATATTATAATGTTTAATTATATTTAATGTTTAATTATGTTTAATTATTAATTATTATTCGTTGTATATGTTATAAATATTAGGAAAAAAAATACTAGATTATTTGTTAGGTGAAAATAATTTTGTACAAATAAATCAAAAGATACCAAAATCAAATGTCATATATAATTAATCAAATTTCCTACATAGTACTGCTTAATATTCATGTAAAATGTAATAATTAATAGACTGATTTTCATACTACGACTACTTATTTTTATCAACTTTTCAATGGCAATAGGTCAACACGTGAGAGGAAGTTTATCTATTCATCCAAAGATTAAATTACAGAAATATTTTTAACGGAAAATACTAGAAATGCTGAGGCTGAGAACATAATTTTTAAAAAGTTATTGCCTGATAAAAAAAATTAATTGATTAAAATTTTGAGAAACTGGTTCTCGAGATAAGGAATATAAATTACAACTAATTTATGTTTTTATTATTTACATTAGCGGAAAGTCATGTCCAGTGAGGGTTATCAGACATCAATGAGAGCTCATGTATGATAAATTATTGACATAAATGCCTATGATTAAAAATAAAAAAAATCAGTGATCATAATTTTCATTAATACATAGTGTGGCATTTGAATATAATCGTTAATTACATAACAATAATCGACACATATAAAAATATATATATTAAAAACTTTATTAAATTTCACAATATTTCATAAAACTAATTTATTATAGTTCTATTTAAGCAACACATCTATTTATAACAACAACAACAAAAATACTCATTAAAGATATAAACTATATAACTAAATAATCAATGAATATATTATCGGAAACATAAATTAAATAATAGACAACGAAATGGTATACTAATATTAACAGTCTTATTACTGATTATTTATTTATATTTATATATTCCCATACTAAACTAAACAAATAAATTTATAATCTAGATAATAAATTCTAAGAGGAATTTTATATATGATAATTCTTAATAAATCTATTGATGGAAAACGAGGCTACCCCTCAGAAATGACATCTCGGACAAAAATATCTCCATGAGCAAGACATGGATGTAATTAATATTTATATGAAGATATTTTTGCTTATTTATTTTTAATAAGATCCAAAGAGGGGCCACCGGAAATAAAACGATACTTCACAAAAAAAAAAGAATTTTTTATTGTAAAATATTTTTACTCACCCCAAGAAAATTTTTTTCATTACGAATTGAAAAAAAAAATTTTCTTGGAGCGAGAAAAAATTATCTTGAGCCAAGAAATTTTTTCTAATCCCTATAGGGAAAATAAAAATAGTAGTGGCTACTCTCTGGGACAGTACTGAGTACTTTCTGTAAAAAAAAAATTTCAGACAGTACTGTATGCTATCTACCCTGATTCAGAAATTTCATTTGGAATGATTCAATCCATGCTAAAGTATATATCTATATATAGTCAATTTTGCCAAATTTGAATTGTTTCGGATCGTGTTTGAATTATTTCAAATTAGGTTTCGCAATCAGGGTAGACTACATCCACTATTCTCTGAATAGTACTGAGTACTATCTGGACAGTAGTGGATACAGTCTAGATAGCATACAGTACTCTCTAAAATTTTTTTTTACAGAAAGTACTCAGTACTATCCCAGAGAGTAGCCACTACTATTTTTTTTCGTGCAGAAAATTTTTTCATGCGCCAAGAAATCCTTTTTCTTGTGTAGTTAAAAAAAGTTATGGATAATCTGTAAAACTATCATTATACTGGTAATTCATTATTACTATCATCGGGTACTTTGTTTTCTTGTCCAACGTTATCAAAAAGATGTTTAGTAGTTGTCGACGCTAAATCTTTTTTTTGTTTTCTCCATACGTGCATCAATAGACAGGATGATAAAATAAGAATAATAACACTACCCCACTGTATTCCAGTTTCAACAGCAGCTGCTGTGTAATATCCATGCTTTAGAGAACTGAGCAACGGCTCTGGAATATCGTCTATCGTTAATTCAATCCACAGTAATGGCAATATTTGACCATCGTCAAGCCCACCGTGAAATGGCATTCCAATAGCGCGACGTGCTTCAATATTCAATTGGATTCGTGATACTCCGCCTATCAATATTCCCAGTCTCTGTTTAAATTTTTTTAAATTTATATTAACAATTGTTAACAAACGATTGTATATATTGTTAATTATCAATGACTTACTGGATGGAGCTCGAGGCGGGATTCATGTAATTCAGCCTGTGGATTTAAACCATCGATTTTTTCCATTAAAATTTTGTCACCAGTGTAAAAATGTGGAAAAGATGCTAAAAATGGCATATCAAAACTACAAGCTGAGGAATTAAATATTCCAGCCGGGGGACAGGTTCTTGTTGACTCAACACCCGGTACTGATTCCGGGCAATAGCAATAGTTATTGTCCGGTGAATAATGAAATGTATCCTTAGGTGGTTTGAATCTTTTTAAAACAAACAGATAATTAATTATTTATTTATCTCTTACGTAAAATTACCAGACTGATAAATTTATTTATTCATTTATAGTAAAAACATACGTAAGAGAGGGAATCCCAAAAGACGAACTTGTTCCCGTGTTATGAAGGTACAAAGTACGACACATTTCATTGGAATAAACTTCCAAAGTCGCATTGGGGCGGTTGAACATATCTGATGGAAATATATATCCCTGCGTACCATAAATACTATCACATTTTTTATCATTCCACACTTTTTTATGTTTTTTTCCATTTATTAATTTAATCATATTAATTTTACTTAAATCATTAGCTCCGGAATTAATTGTAATTACGTCTGATGAAATTCCATTTTTCTGAAAAAAAATATTATTTTAAAATCTTCAATTACGTTAATTTAGTAAGTAAGTAAGTAAGTAATTAAATAAATAAAGACATACAAAAGCAAGTAGACCAAATTTATCAAATGGAATTTCATTTTGTAATGCAATAAATGGCTTTGCAATTTCAAATATTCTATCGTCGTATCCCCAAAGTAATCCATTAACTGGTAGCGTCAAAAATGTTTTAGATTGCAGTGTAGATAACACACCCGTGAATGCTAATTGAGCAAAAAATGGTGCATTTCTCATAGTAGCCATCGAAGCTAACAGAGGTACATTTGGTACCACAACTATTTCATCATCGGGACTTCCACCTTCCCATTGATACGAACGTTTTTCTTGAAAACTAATGCTACCATCACTATGAAAAATATTGTTAATACGCGTGAGTGTTTCTCGATAAATATAAGGTCCTGTTTCTTTGACTTTTAATTTTTTAGCTTTTCCACTTTCGTAATCCATAACATTTGTATAATTAAAAATACGAATTTTGTAAATGGCGCGAATTGGAGGCCTTATGAACCATTCAAGCATTGGCCCATTTTTAACAACCAAACTTGACAATATGGCATTTTGAAATATATTTGTACACCAAAATATTATGAAAAGTAATAAACTTGATATTGTCACACAAAAAAACGAAACAAAAACACATTTACGCGGATGTAAACGTCGTCGGGTTGTCGAAAGTGACAGGGGTTTTTCCATTATTGACAGTCCTTGTGTCATTTTTTAAAATAATTATATTTCAAACAATTAAAGTAATAAAAATCATTTATTTTATTAAATCTAGTGATTAACGTTTAATGGTCTGCATTCGACTGACTTGTTGTCATCATCAACCAGCTTACAAAATTCATTTGAGTTGACTGTTTTTTTTTCTCTTCTGTTATATATTTTTTTTATTTTCAATCTAATGATAACCTTGTTGTGAGGAATGACCTCAGACGAGTAGCACCTCCGATGATGATATGACAGACAGTGTTTGGATACAGTTATTTACCACCCCGATTTAAATATTATCCATAAAAAAAAAAAAAAAAAAAAAAAAAATTATTTAGAGTAACACTTAGTCTTTTTATTTGATCGTTTACTCAAAAATTTTAAATTAACATCAATATTTAATTTCAGGACTGAATTTTCGATAGTAAGTAATCAGAACGAGATATGTACGATTGCATATTAACGCACGTTTTTAATTTCGGGTTTAATTTACGATACTTAAAATAAATAAACATATCTTAAATTGAATAAGTTGATGTTTATTATTTTGAAAAATAATATTTTGAATTTAAGGCATGTTATGATTGGATAATTAACCAGGCGATGAATTTTAATTGGAGTTCATAAAACATCAGACGAGAATTATTTTTTATTTAATCAGCAATAAACGGGATAAATCTGCCAAGAGTCATGACAAATCCGGATAAGTGGTGAAGAATTGTCTCGGGTGATTCCTTTTATTATGACCAGACGTTGAAAAAAAGAGATCGAGTGACTTTTGAGATAACGCTGCGACAGCTTTCCGTCATAAAATCATTGACGTTGATCGTGCTATCAAACATATACATGTTGATATATTTATAAACTCGTGAATGTTTGAATAATTTAAATTGAGATGCGTATTCTAAACTGATAAATCGAGCATACAAAACAATTTAAAAAAGTAACGTGACCAATAAATGGTTAAAAATTTAGCAGACTGTCTAGCTGATTCTTGTGTCATCAGACTACTATTGTATATTTATTTTATAACAGTCTGGGAAAAATAAGAGTCTCTCAATTATGATTAGATAAACTTATGCACATGGATTATTATTATTATGTACGTATCCAGGCAATAAGATCGTTCTTATTTGCGCTTTAAGCTTCCCGCTGTACAGATTTCAAATTTGAAAAAGACGAGGAGTTTTCTTTGGTCAATTTTCGAATTTTAAATTTTTATCAGATCTCAAAGTTTTGCGCTCTTAAGAAACATTGATATGATTCTGAAGTTAACAAACAGTTAGGAATTTTCGGATTTTTTTTTGCAGTAAGTCAATTAAAAAAAAAAAAACTAAAAATATGCACGTGTAGAAAATTTAAGAAACTGTAAGTGCATTTTTTTTAATAATTTGTCATTTTTAAAAATATCTACAAATTATTAGATGTCGGCTAACTTCACAGCTGCCCAATTTCAAAACACAGTGTAGGACAAATTTTTCAAAATCGAATTTTTAGTATTTCTAGTTCCAGTGGAGTCTAGTGGACATGATTCAATGCATATTCAAAAAATTTTATTTTTGTCAGTTACTGCGAATTTTTTTTCGAAAAATCGATTCCAAAAAAGAAAAAAATTTAAAATATGCACATGTGGAAAATAAAGAAAAATATTGGTGCAATTTTTCAAAATATTTTTTTCGTTATAATTTATCGTTTTGAAAAAAATTCAAAAATTATTAGATGTCGGCTAACTTCAGTATCATCATAACATTGATAACTATTTTATGTACAGTATCAAAGGAAAAATAAATTTATTTATTTATTTTTGTAATCTCTTATTTTTCAACGATTTAAGAATAAAATTTTTTTAGGGGTGTGCGGATCGTGTTCGAATCAAATGATTCGTAACTTTTTGAATTATTCGTCATCTTCAGACCCAAGTAGCACACTTGCCTTTATGACATCAATAAGATATCAATTTTTAGGCTACTTTTTGACTTGTCGATAAGGCATCAATATGTTAACAAAACTATAAGAAATTTTTATGTCACCGTAAAAATGTCTACTTAAAAGACTTGACACAAGTGACGACAAAAAGTAAATAACAAATAGGGGTAAAATAATTCATCTAAACGACTTTTTAATTGACGTCCTTTTTAAGACAGGAAAAACAACAAAAATTTTCTATGTCTCAGGACCAACATCCGCGTGTCTCATTTATACCGAAAAATGGTGACTTTGAGCCAAACAAAAATTTGTCATCCTTTTAAAAGACATCTTAAAGTTGCCTGTGTGTTACTTGCGAAATTATCCGAAAGTTTTCAAACAGTTTAATTCGATTCGATACAAATAACTCATAACTTTGAACACTAACTTTTGTGCTAATTATCAAGTTATCTAAATATTCACATATTATCTTTTATTTAAATCTATTAAATAAAATTCTAAAACTAATAACACCTCAAGTAATTAAATCCATCGCTTTTCTCAATTTAAATCTATTCTATATTCTTATACTTTTTATTTTAAAAAAATTTTAAATTCAAATTGCACTTGAAATAATTAAATGTCACTAGATAATATTATTTTGCATTGAAAATTCGTCATAACGTCCCATTGGTAAAGTAGTTTTTAAGTTTCGAGGTTTCGAGATTTCCCCCAGCTAAAAATATCCAATAGAAACCTCGGAGGTTAAGCATTCATAGGATTTACTGCTCATTCTCATCTCTCATAATTCAGCCCAGTGCACATGTGTACTGTCTTTAAGAATTGTAACCAGTAGTTGATGTTTGGAGTGAAAAAATTTATATACTAATGCAAACTACTGAATAATACTTTTTTAATTATACTTGTAAGTATTTATATTAAATAATTTAATGATTACTCAATGCAAAATTTATTAATAATTTACTAAAATATTATTATTTCAGTTGTTATTTTGCAATCATTGAAAATAATCCTCGTGTTTATTTGGTATTTATATATATACATATATATCTAAAAGCGCCAACGGTTACAGAGTAACCACAAAAGGTAGGGATCTCCCGTCTTGCATACACTTGTTACTTAAATAATTATTGATATCATGAACTTTATCAGTTCCCAATTAACTTATTGCTCTTAATGACCGTAACTTAATGAATTTCGTTATTTAAATAATTTTAATTACTCTATTTAACAAATAAAATTTTATTTCAGTGATTGTCATAAAATTTATGGATTTGAGTTTCTTGAGGGAAAAAAAACAGTAGGCGTTAATATTCAAATGGAGTCTGATTCAGCACCAAAAAAAAGACAAAGATTATCATCGACGTCTAGTCAAGCGACAGCAAATATTCCAGTTGTCGAATGCGTGCGTCAGTTTGCACTGCCACAGACATTTCCGAGTATGAAACCCAGTAAAGATAGCAATGGTGTCAATGGAACAGTAAAACCATCAGCAGGATCAGGAAAACTGCAAAAGTTAAAATTAAAATCACCAGATGGACGGGAACTTGGAGAATTCGATGTTCAAATTCTACCAAAAGATACTCCAGCGACCAATAAAAATGGTAAAAAAATATCATTCTCATTAGAAACACCGCTAATTACCACAAGTAGTCTTATTGACACTACTGCTAACAGAGATAGCAGCAATACTTTGGTAGCAACAGCAACGACACCAATAAATACCAATCAATCATCACTACTTAAAGTACCACCAGGTTCTACATACAAGTCATTGAACAAAAATCCATATTCAGCAATAAAATATCTAGTGCCTCCAAGTATGAAAAATGTAAACGTTAAAATGACAGAGTCATCCGTACCCTCAGGTTTAATGATACCACTGGGTTCTAATATTGTAACTAACCCAATTTACCTCGACAACAATCAAGTTTTGTCAAGTGCTGATAATGATGACGACAATGACTCGGTTGTTGTTGAAACAGGTAATGGCTGGAAAGTGCTTCAAAAAAAACAACCTAATGCACTTACAAGTATGAGAAATGTACAGACCAATGGTGTCAATGCCGGTAGAAATATTATTATCAATAGTAAAAATGGACAAAAACAAACGTTGTTACGTAAGGGCATGTCGCTGTTAAACACGGGACAGAATTCGCCTCTCAGAAATATTAAGGACAGTAACAGAATACAAGTTAATGGTAAAGTCAATGGGCATTTAATGAGAATTGCTGGTAATAAAAGAACATTCGATCATGGATACACGATAGCGACCGGAATTAAAGAACCGAAATTGATAAATTACATTGATAATAATTCAAATGGAATTATTGAAATAGACGATAGTAATTTAGACAATAATACAGTTTATGTTGTACAGAATGAAGATGATTTGTTGGATCAAGTAGAAAAGGAACTTGATAATCAAAGTACAAGACAATCTTACACACTAACGAATTCACAGGGTAGAGTTAATTTAATCAGACGGGGTAGTAATAAAAATAGTAACAACAATAACAGTAGTAGTAACAAATATGACGGGAATGTTTCGCCAACGCGGAGCAGCAGGTCATCGTATTTAAGGGAGGATTTGACAGACGATGAAATAGCCAGCAAACTGAGTGTTGTTGGAGAAGCACTCAGTACAGTTAGCGATCATGACTTGAGAGAACGAGCGCTGAAAGCTTTAGCTGAATGCGGTATTGGGGTAGAACGTTTTGTTCCGAAAAAACCACCGCTTAATTACATGTCTGTAAAAGAATCTCAGACACAGACAAATGTATTTGGATTACTTGATGAAAATAATTTTATCAGTGTAACCGGTGACACTGACGGCATAACGCGGTTACAGGAAATAGAGAGACAAATAATTGTTGATGATACCAAAATAAATGAGAAACCATCTGTTGATATTGTCAAATTCAAACAAGATCTTGACAAAGTATTGGACAGTGATTGGGTTAATAAAACAAATATGGAACAAGTCAAAGAATTGTTGAAAGTAAATCCACTTGTTGAAAAAGCTTACAGATTATTGGAACGTGAGATAAACAGTTGTAAAAAGTATGATGATGATGGGCTACTGATCATTCATAAAGCTGTTTTAAAAAACAATGAACGTGCATTGAAGAGACACATCATGGTGCTCAGAGCTTCCAAAGCAACTGTTGATTTTCCTACTAAAGATGGACAGGTAATTTTAAGTGATACTGGAATCAGTCGACATCTAATGATTTTTAGATTTTTTTTAAAAGATAAATTATAAAAAAAAAAATCTTTTGAAAAAATGCACCAGTAGTTCTTTTAATTTTCTACATGTGCATATTTTTTTTTTTTTTTTTTTTTTTTTAATGATGTGTTGAAAAAAATCCGAAAATTGTTAATTGTCTTCTAACTTCATGGTCATAATTTTAATGAGTGTGAATGTAACAGACATGAGACAAATTAAAAACTATTAATGAATAGAGTAAATAATTAAAAAAATAATAATTATAACAAATGCACTTATTAATTTTTACATTTTTTAAATGTGCATTTTTTCAAATTTTATTTTATTAATTATTTACTCTATTTGTAGTTTGAAATTTGTCTAATGTCTGCTACATTTACATTCATATATTTTTAATATCAAATTTTAATTTTTATTAATTTAATTTTTTATTTTTTTAGACGAGTCTTGAATTGGCGATTCAACATTCAGCGTCACCCGAAATTGTAAATTTGTTATTAAAGAATGGCGCTAATCCTGTGTCACCTGAAAATGCCCATGACTCGGCTTTGACTATCGCGAGTAGAACTACATCCGAATTTTTACCTAAACTTGTTAAATATTTATTACCAAACAATCCAGCAATTAATAATGTCGATTCCGAAGGTAAATTATTATTCATTTTTTCTAAACAATAACAGCAACGATTTTATATAATATTACATTAATTTTCCATAGGTTTCACAGCTTTGCATCACTGTTCAAGAAATGGAGATTTGAAGGGAGTCAAAAGTTTACTGAGTATAAATGTCGATGTTAATGCCCGCGACTGTAAATCTGGTAGGACGGCATTGTTTCATGCCTTTGAAAATAATTACCTCCCTATCTGTAAAGAATTGCTGGATGCTGGAGCGAAGCCTATTATTCCAAACTACAGTGGACATACTGTACTTACTATTTTTGATGAAGAAAAACATTTTATGTTAAAAGATTACTTTGCGAAAATTCCGAAGTAACATAATAAAAACTAAAAAACTTTTTTTTTTTTTTTACAAAGTTTTAGTTGTTTTACTGCAAATTTACTTCGAAGAAAGTAATTAATTTTGTAATTAATAATATATTAGATACCTAGGCCAGTAAAATAAGAAAAGTCTCAAATCACGTGTAATTGTTGGCCGAGGCTGACAAACATGTGGTCTGTGATTTTCTTTTTTAGTGGCCAAGGTGCGTATACTATTTTTCTGCTCGACGGAGCCGGAAAGTTGCAACTTCGTTCAGGGCAGCGGCCCGAAAGTTCCCACTTTCCGACCGGAGGGCAGAAAAATACATATAGGACATGTTTATTCTTATATTAATTTATGATATTTATATTATAAATACTGCCATCAATATTATTTGAAAAAAAAATAATAATCATTGATGAACAACAGGCTCGTGTAGTGGAAAATTATCCAATAGTATTATTTTTTAAAAATATTTTGACAGTATGATATTTATTTGATAATGTTATGAAACTTTTTTTCTATACCCGACTGTATGATATATAGATATATTATTTAAGTTATCGTTTTCATATAAAATTTAGTTGGTTACAAATATTAAAAAAAAAATAAAAAAATTTATAAGCTAACAAATGGCGTTAATTTTTTTTTGTTTTGTCATAAACTAATTTTGGGAATTAATTAAAAATGACGTAAGTTTGAATTAAGACAATTTCCCGCGACAAAAATGCGTATGAAATCTAAAAGCGCATGCGTATCAAATTAAATTTTTGAGGGTGCATTCGAAAATTGATCTAGCTCTATGCTCTAGTCAAGCGTTGTCATATAGCGATAGCTAGAGTCAGAGCATTTCCGAATGCACCCAAAGTAATTAACTTATTAATTATTTTGATTACTTGCGCGGGAACTTTAAATATTTGAAAAATGAATTATTAAAAATTGGGGAGAAATTAAAATTCGTATGCTAAAATAAAATGGCGGCAGAATATGATAGAGAAATATTTAAAATTTAAAAAAAAAACAAGCAAGTGTTTGAACAAACCTTGGCGGGGAAATAATATGCAGAAGAGTGTCCTAATACACTTGGAGATTTGAATTAAATTGCTCCAAGTGTAATGCTGCTAAAAAACGTCACTTAACTGCTATTTCCCACCAGACGATGCCAGATGATTTTTCTCAAGAACTTGGAAGTTATCAGCATCAACAATCAGCAACACTTTACACTAGCACTGAACACTTCCCTGATTAAACAACTGAATTCGACCGAATTAAAAATTTTAATTCTGCTATATTCTGTCGAATTTTGCAAAACAGAATTCAACTGAATTGAAAATTTGAAGTAAACAGAATAAAACCGATTTAAAAATTTCAAACTCGTTTTAATTCAGTTTAATTCGGATTCAGAACCAGAAATTGGAGAATTATTTTCGAATTACTCAGAATTAAACCGAATAGAATTATTTAAATTCGTTTTAATTTGGAAAAATTCCGGTTTTCCTGCCGAATTAGACAGAATCCATTTTTAAGTTAGATACCGAATTAACAGAATTTATCTGAATTAAATAGAATTAAAAATTGAATTCTGTTTAATTCGATCGAATTCAGTTGTTTAATCAGGGTTAACTACACCACAGACACTTTGCACAATTTAAATTTTACAACCACTGCACAATTTAATTAAACAATAACTATAAGCAAAAACTTTTATGGATGATTACACGACGCCACTGAAATACTGTGTTTTGATTCAAACAAAGAAGGATCTGACTACTGCCATTGTCGATGGTACTGACTGCCGCTATTGGACCGCCAGTTGATACAAACCAATCGATTTTGCGATTCTCTCGCCCCCCACTCTAGTAAAAATTTGAACGTCGATTACAGTGACGCGCAGTAGCGCCAACTTGGCGCGAAATTTCAAAAGTGAAATTTAATAATTTTATTAAAATTTAGTTGTGGGTGCATTTGAAAATGATCTAGCTCTAGCTCTAGCCAAGCGTTGCCATATAGCGATAGCTAGACCTAGAGCATTTCCGAATGCACCCAATTTTTGCAGCATCTGCCATCTTTCGTTTGAAAAAAATGGCGCCTGCGCAAAATCATTTGAAATAATGGCGCCATCTGACAGATAATTACCAACATAGTTACAAACAATTGGTAATAAAAAATACATGTAACTCGTGGTAACGCAACTTTAAATGTTTTTTTTTTTACATGATAAAAATAATAATAATAAATTGTTAAGTGAAATATTTTGATGAGTAATTAAAACAATGGATCCATTGAATGTCACAAAGAATTCAAACAAAATGTAATAATAGCTGTTAGAATTATTATGAATGTATATTTTTAACCTAAAATAGTTTGAACGTGATATACAATTTAAAATTTTAAAAGTTTAAAAATCTAATTATAGGTATGGTTCAAATGAAGACTCTGATTTTGCAATGATAAGGCGAATTAAAATGGAGCCAGAAACAATACTGACACATGAAGAAGATATTATGGCACAGTTACATCAAGAGAGTTCTGATTTAGAAGTCGAGCCAAGTTTTGTTATGGGACCAGGTAACGATGATGACTGCAGCAATGACGATATTTACATGCAGCATATGGATATCAGAGAGCCTTTATCCACATTAAGAATTTTATTGGAACAGAAATTAGGCATTGAATTAAAAGATTATCAATTTTGGCTTCAAGATGCCCAAGTGGTAAATATTAACTATCAATAATTATTATCAGCAGCTTTAATTATTGATGATACTCAAGTTAGCCGTCTAATCATTTTTGAATTTTTTTTTAAAACGATAAATTATTTTTAAAAAAAGTCACTTGTATTTTGAGCCAGTGTTTAAGTACATGACCGGCTGGCTACTGGTTAGGGGCTGGGTACTGCCGTTCTTACCCTAGTTCTTTAAATTTTCTACACGTGCGTTTTATTTTCTAAGGTACCGGCAGGTAAAAAGGCCTAGCTAAGAGAGATTTTGAATAGAATCGAAAATATTGCATTTAATTATCGAAAAGTATCATTAATCTTTATTTCAATACATTAGCCATAAAATAGAATGAAGTAATGGTAATTTATACCACAAACGAACAAAAAATCAAACTTTTACAAAAACCATACGAATAGACCTTATTTTACTATGGTAGGGTAATGAGGCCTACGGGTTAAACAAACTGGAATAGTTTAATTATACTTAATGAAATTGGTATTAGAGATGAATCATCACTTAAATTTAGCAACAATACTTTTTTAAGAGTCAGAAGACTAGATGGTTTTTTATGATTTCTTCTGCGCTACGACATCATATGACGGATGATGAAATATAGAAGACAAGAGCGTGGTATCGGGGCTCTATAAACTCGTAACATCTCTATGCAAGATCCTTCTACTAGAGTAGCCTTTAGCGGAGGCAGTTATTTTAAATATTTCTGTCACTCAGGCCTTATTACCCGCGGGTACCTTACTTGATGTTTTGAAAAAATTAAAAAATTGTTGATTGCCCATTAACTGCAGGATCATAATTATTGTCATTACTTATAGTCATTGTTTTTTTTCATATTACAGTTGGAATGCCATAAAAATTTAGTTGATCAATGTGTCCAAGGTGAAGGACTCGTCCAAGTGAATGTACAAATAAATATTCCCCAGAAAAAAATAAACATCGTTGATGTTTTAAAACCAGCTGAAGATTATGTTCAAGTAGTAGACGACCAATGTAAGCTTTAATTTATTTATTTATTTACTTATAAGTTTTAATAATCATAATAATAATAATATTTATTATTCAGCTCCAGTACCTGTACAAGAAGATAAAAAAGTTATTAAATGGATGGTAGACGTTCAATATAAACAAGAACAAGTATAGACATTTTTTTTTTTTATTAAACTTTTTATTATTTTATTGAAAAATTTATAATAATTTGAATAATAAATTATAGGAACGTTTAAAAATACCCGCGGATCCAGCAGAGTGGTCACAAACTCACGTAAAACATTGGCTCCAATGGGCTGTAAGACAATTTAATCTCGCGTCAATCCGTTTAGCCGATTGGAATATAACAGGTGCTCAGCTTTGCGGTCTTACTATTGAAGAATTCCAAGCAAAAGTACCAATTGACAAAGGCGACATATTCTGGACCCACTTAGAATTGTTACGGAAGTGTAAACTAGTCAGTAAGTGTCATTTAATATAAAGAATATTCGTTGCTGTTATTGGAATTGTTAATTAATGAATATTTGTTTAAAATAAATAGCCGTCATTCAAAAGGATCAAGTGACGAGTGAGAGCCTACAGGAAAATAATAAGGCCATGAAAATACGTAATCAAAAACCGGCGAAGGCACGAGTAGTTATAAACCAGCATTCGCGATTAATGGGTTTACCATTGACAGAACCAACGCCTCAAGTACCTTCGGCAACGTCGAGCCGTGTTGTTAATAGCAGTCAAATACAATTATGGCAGTTTTTATTAGAATTACTGACGGATCGCGAGCACAAGGAATATATTGAGTGGGTTGGAGCTGACGGTGAATTTAAATTACACAAGCCCGATAAAGTCGCTAATTTGTGGGGTAAACGTAAAAATAAACCCTCGATGAATTATGAAAAATTAAGTCGCGCTCTTCGTTATTATTACGATGGTAATATGATTTCAAAAGTTCAGGGTAAAAGATTTGTCTATAAATTTGATTGTGATTTAAAAAATCTGCTTGGCTATTCTGCTAAGGAACTGAGTAATATCGTTAACGAAACCCCGAAATATTGCTGATTACTAAATCATTATTATTTTTTTTTTTCATAAGCTAGTGGCTAGATACATTAATTCAACAAAAAAAAAAAAATACATTTTTACACAGAAAAAAAAAATTTTTTGGCGCAAAAAAATTTTTATTCGACCATAGAAACTTTTTTTTAGTTACAATAAAATTTTTGTCTTCAATTCAAAATGTAAAAAATTTATTGCGCCGAGAAATACTTTTTTTTATGTGTAATTGTAACACATACATCATATTAAATTATATCACAATGTTACTATAGTTATTATTATTATTAATATAAATATTTGTGTATTTTTGTATAATTGTAATACAGCGGAGTTTAAAATTATTTTTGAAATCAATAAGTATTTTATTTCCTTGTTTAAAGTTTTTTTTTTTCACTATCAGTAATAGATTAGATAACAATATCGAGTCTAACAAAAAGGACGTTTTGTTGCTCGTAATTACAGAGTTTTATATAAATATTTAACACTAAAATACATTAATTATAAATACATATAAATATTTACAGTACATAATATTTTTAAAATTAAATAAAACATTCATAGAACCAGTCATTTATATATTTTATCTACTCTAGGCGATATAACATATATTTTAAAAATATCAATTGAATTACTATTCCACAAATGACTCGGTAATTAAACTTGAGTTAATTGCAACTGAAATAAATAATTCTACTGATATTTATTATCGGCAATAAGACAGCGTTTTTAGTTATTTAACAGATATAATATTTAAATGATCTATTAGATATAAAGAATACAAAACATTCTCCTTGACATACCACATACTCTCCACAACATGATGTCATTTGCGTATATAAGCAAACCCCTTTCGCCGGTCCCATTTATAATAACAAAAAGCTATTGTATAAGATACCGTATTGTAAATAGAAAAATATATATATGTACATATATACTTAATTTTTTTTATTTTATATATATATACATATATATGTTATAAAATGTAACACGTTTGGACATGCACTTAGCCGATCCATCGTGGTGACGAGACTGCGTTACAAGGGCCGGCGAACGTTTGCGGTGCCGGACCGGTCGTTCGACCGGCCAAAAGGCAGAACTCATCGCCAATACCAGAGAATCTAGCCTGTGAGATATCGGTCGCGACGTCACAAGTTAGGGTCTCAGGGAACCGGCGAAGCGGCAGGCTTATATTTATATTTATATAGCCTGCTCGCCATTGCCCTTCTCTCAATCCTGCTTTCTATACTCATCCTTATCATCAACATCATCATTACATCCTAATCATCTCTTTTACTCTCATACACTCTATTATATCATTTATTCATTATTTCGCATCCATTATAATTAATAGCAGAAATTTGGACAAGACAGTGAAAAAACTAATTATTGAGTCAGCGATGCTTCGATTCTTTTAATGAATCTTCAGGCATTTCAACTTGGTACAAAGACGTAACTTATTGCACATGTTACATAATTGTTTGTAAATAATCAAAATATTTATAAATTTAAATATGATACTGAAATTAGCAGACGTCTAATAATTTTTGAACTTTTTTAAAGGCGATAAATTATAAATAAAAAATATTTGAAAAAATTGCACCTATAGTTTTTCAATTTTTTTGCAATTGATTTGCTGGAAAAAAAATCCAAAATTTTTTAATTGTCTGTTAGCTTTAGGATCATATTAAAATGACAAATAATATTTAGATTCTGGAGTTAGCCGACGTCTAATAATTTCAAGATTTTTTTAAACCCGATAAATTACAAAAAAAAAAGATTTGAAAAAATTGCACCTATAGTTTTTCAAGTTTTCTACATGTGCATATTTTTAGTTTTCATTTTTTTGCAATCGATTTGCTGGAAAAACAATCCAAAAATTTTTTGATTGTCTGTTAGCTTTAGGATCATATTAAAATATGATACTGAAGTTAACCGACGTCTAATAATTTTTTGATTTTATTTTAGACAGTAAATTATAAAAAAAAAAATTCAAAAAAATTGCACCTGCAGTTTTTAAAATTTTCTACACGTGCATATTTTTATTTTTTATTTTTTTGTAATAGATTTGTTGAAAAAAAAAATCCGAAAATTTTTAATTGTCTGCTAACTTCAGGATCATTATTAAAATGACAAATAATATTTAGATTCTGGAGTCAGCCGACGTCTAATAATTTCAACATTTTTTCAAACCCGATAAATTATAAAAAAAAAAAATATTTGTAAAAATTGCACCTATAGTTTTTTAAGTTTTCTACATGTGCATATTTTTAGTTTTTATTTTTTTGTAATTGATTTGTTGAAAAAAATTTTTAATTGTCTGGTAACTTCAGGATTACATTTTCAATGTCTCCTCCACATTCCTGCTATATATCTATTATATATTCATTTACTCATCATTCTCACAAGTCGCTACAGTCATTAAATATTTCATCCATTTATAATTTAATAACAATAATTATAATAATAATAATAATAGTTGTTATTATTATTATTATGAGGATTAGAGCGTTTTAATTAATCTCCCCCAGGCAACAATAACGTAGTCCATGTCGTCTTGAAATATTGTCTGTGACGTTGTAGCGCCGACGACTGGGAAAGTTAGCAAGCTGTACAGTGAACTTCATATCTGCAAATGCAATTACCCACTATACAACCTACTACCTCACCCAGGCATCGTCGCAGCTAAATTATCTTTATCATCATCATCATTTTCAATAATGCGTTCATTATTATTATTGTTACTTTCATCACGATAATTACAAATGACGTTTCAATGATAAAAAAGTAAATAAAAAAACTGCAAGGATTGCTCCAATTTAGTCCAATTTAACTTGAGTATATGTTAATTTTAAAAAAATAATAAAATAATAATAATAATAACGATTTAATGTAAATTGTGAGTATCTTGATTAGATTGGACATTTTTTCCTCCTCATGATTACAAACTCAGGACAAAGCAAAATAACTGCAATAATAAAAAAGAAAACAAAAGATAATAAAAAGTTTATAAATTTATCTGCTAGTAAAATAATATAAATATAATTAATAAAAGTAATTAATGAATTCAATTATTGTCCTGATAGACTCGATCGATGAACCATGAGATTTTAAGATGATCCCAATAGATGTGCGTACACATAAATTATATATGTATATATATATATAAATATAGATATAGATATATATCATGGTACTGGACGTTTAGACGTAAGAGATATATATGAATATATATATCAATCTTAAAACGCCGGCCTGACTACATGTACCGGTAGATAGGAGCTTGCGGTATGCATATAAAATAGCCCACAAGTTCGGATCTACGGGTTAGTGTCATCAAGTAGCAGCTTCTCTTGTGAGTGTGTGCATTAATGTGTCGTCCGCAGATTGACGACTGGATTATTATCATTATTATTACGATTGTCATTGTCATTATTATTATTATTATTACTATTATTAGTACAGGTATACTATATATGTGTGTAAATGAGGCAGTAGTCTCTCCTCGTCATCTCATCTTATGGGATAGTGTGTCATATATCTCCAGGGGGACTGGGGGAGTGTAACATCGTCACTCGCCAGGTGGTGTCATTTCAGGTTCAACGGGACTCCCCATGGACTGCCGTGTATACCAGGTCACCTGAAAGCAATAAAAGAAAAAATTTCATTCACTATGACATATTATTATCATTATTTCTTGTACTCTCTGCCTCGTCTCACGCAGAATTATCATCATGTTTTATACAACCCGCTCTCATTTATTTATTTATTTAATCCCCGTAAAACACTCCTCGGTTTCGTTGTATTTTGTAACGTAATCATTTTTTTATTGGCACGATTTCAGTTTGTGGTACTTTTTTAAAACAAAGCTAAGTAATATCGAGAGTATTTTTTATATAGATGTGGGTATATATTTATGTCAATGAGAATAAATAGCCGAGTCCCTGAGGACTCACGCCAATGGTTGAATAAGCCAGTAGATGGAGAAAATAAAAAAGGCCATTGGTGATGCCAATGACCAACGAGTAGGAGTATATAACAATAATATATAAAAATAATAACAATAAAAAAAACGGTGGATCATACAAGAAAGAAGAAGAAGAAGAAGAAATGGAGAAAAAAAATTAGAAAAGGTATGAGAATAATGGAAGGAGAAGTTTGCAGTGCTGTTGTAAAAATCTCATGGTTGCAGCAGAACCGGCGTTCTTCTCGTAGACAGTGTAATGGCCTCACTGGGCATTTTGCCTTGGGCTAACTCGGGGAATAAGGGCCTCTTTCCAATTGACCGATTAGGTGCTGGTCGCGATACGCATCACGATACCAGCTCCCTACTTCTCCATCTTCTCTCTCGTATTATTTTACTCCAGCTCTCTTAACACATCTATATCTATATATCCATATACTTTTTGACTTTGTTCTGATCTTATTTAATTCTTCTTTCTACTTTACCCTTATTCTTCTTCTTCATCATCATCCCAACATCAGCTAAAATGCTTTTGAACCACCTCTACTATTACACACCCCGTGAGAATATATGTATATATATATATATATATATATCTTTGAGTTGAACATATAATACAAAGACTACTCGAATCTCTTCTGTCTGCCTCATCCTACACATACCAACAAACATTCAAGCCCCTCATTATTAATATATACGTTCCAACTCATGAAAATTACGACGACAACGACAACGAGAACAAGAACAAGAAAAAAACTAAAACGTATCGTTACTAATATTTTTTTACAATCATTATAATTATCCAACGTAATTCCTTACAATTAAATATCCCTACAATTTCAGATAAACGAAAAATCTCACGATATTAAAATATCAAGAGAATAAAATTACATGTACAATAATCGGGAAATTCAAAATTGAGTTCGTACTCATCGAATTAAATGAATAATTTGTAAAATACTCAACTACAGACTACATGTATTTACAAAAAGTAAAAGGGGTGTGCAAATTTAATTTAGTTGATTTAATGCCAAAAGAATGTAAGAAAGAAGCCATCGGCTTCTCTATATATATGTATATATACTATATATGTAAACGGGAACGTTGACAAAGTTCAATTAAACGACATTAAAGTAGACTACATATATATATGTAATATAAGAGTGATGGGTGTCGGGGATGTTAATAGTATGCGTGATAATTAAGTTTTGCTGAACACGCGTATATATGTATGTATATATATAAACTAATACAAGTAAATTGATGCAGCGATGAGTATATATATATGTAGTTTAACTCTTATACTCAAAACGGTTTATGTACATGTATATTATACATATGTATATATATCTGGCGGGGGTTTTCGAGACTCTGAGAAACAGAGAAAGGGGTGGGGGTATGACGAGTAATCACAGGGGCGTTGAATTGGGGAGAAGACCGAGGGGGCGAGGGAGTTGTTTTAAGTGGGGAAAATGAGGGTTCCGAGATACAACCGCCGCCATATTATATTTAGCAAGACATGCACGCTCGTGTGAATGAACTTCAGGTGCATTATATTATACACCATCAAGAATAAAAAAAAAATAATAATAATAATAATAAACCATACGCCTCTAACTCTCAGCGTACAACAAATTCATATGATCTCTGCTGCTGTTCAGTCTTGTAAAATATATATAATAGAGAATTTTGATTCTCTAAGGAAAGGAAACCGCATTCTTTTAAAAGGCTATAGTCGACCATATAAATATATAAAGATAAAGAATATAACCAATGAATACTTTGAATTATTTTTACAAAAGATTTCTTTTTTTCATATATTTTATATTTGTCTTTTATCTTCTCGCGTTTTTACTCTCCGTCAATTTAGTCTCTCTTTCTCTCTTTTAGTTTCTTTTTTTTTCTATAGTCCATGATGCTTTTTAACTGTATGTATGTATGTATACATACTGTATATGATAGTGGCACATGGCGGTTACCGGTACTTGGAGTAAAATTTATCCGAGACTGCAATAAGCTTCAAGTGGGCACGAGCAAAGTAAAGAAATAAAATAAAAATATAAAGTGAGTAAGTGCAGATGTGTTACCATGGCAACTCAAACGTTTTCTCAATTTTATATATATATATAAATGTTATATTTTCAGAAATACTATACATCTGACCTTTATAAATATAGAGTTCGTTAAATATAATTGGAAAATATTAACGATAAATTTTTATTGAAATAAAAAAAAATTTTGAAATATGAGCCAAGTATTTAATAAAATTTTTTTTAACAATAGATGTAATTTAATGTAAAAAATTAATTAAAACTTGTGATAAAAATAATAATAATTATATGTATACTTTAAAGTTGAGAAATTTAATTTAAAACTTTTCCGTAATAAATTATAAAAAGGTGATTGTTTGAGTTCACTATTGAGAGAAGATCAGAGGTGTTAATAATCGTCTATATAACTACCGGCTTTATAACATTTTGGCGACGAAATCTGATGATGAAGTAGAGTGCGAAGGCGGATGAAATAAATAATAAAAAAAAAAACGTAACAGAGGGAGGAGAGTGCAAGAAAGAATAAGTATCTCATAGCCCCATAGTCAAAAAGACAACTTATTATACTTGTTGTATAGACCTATCCCCGCCCACTGCCTAGACGAGTTCAGCCAATGAATGCCACGCATTCTAGTCGTACTGAGCCGATAGGCCCGCGACCGTCACGGCCAAATAGTACCTCGAGATCCCCCTTTTACTCGAGGGGGAGTGGGCCAACGAGACACTAAAAATTTTAAACTCAACTTTTTTTTCCTCATATTTATACTGACGTATTATTGCCGCTTATTTGTACACCTATCAACAATTTATTCATCACTTTTCCAAAATTAAATCATAAATTTATAACACTTTTTATTCATGACATAAATAGATTTTCAATAATTAGTTTTCTTTCAAATAAAAAAGTCACCAAGAAAAGTAATTTCAGATAAATTTATGACTTGTAGGTTTTTTTTTATGAAATATATATCTTTAATATACACCGAGTTTATATAGCGATAAAAAAAAAGTATGTGAATTTTATGAGTGTCATTTTGTCACTTTTTGACATTTATATATGTCGCGGAGATATATAATAGAAATAAAAATGAATTTATATATCTGCTATATATCTACTAACTCAATTATTGTTACAGGGTACGAGTATCTTTTCTACTCCAGCCAAGTAGATAATTCACAACTCGTACTATTACTACTTACTACCAATATATATATATATATAAAATATGAAGACCGTAACTACTAGTCTGTAACTACTAATGTGATAAATCACAACTCGTACCTCTACTACTAATTTAAAAATTTTTTTTAAAGTATTGAAAATTAAAAGCTGCTGTTATTCAAACGCCAGCACTTAATATTAGTGGTTATGAATAAATAAAACGCAAGTTAAATTTAAGCTTCTTTAGTATAATTATTTTTATCTCATTAGTCTTTTACTTATAAGTCATAACGATATTCTATAAGAAGATTTTCTTTAAGATGGCGGTATCTTTAGAACCCCAATTTTATCGACTAGTTAAGTGATATTTCCAAACAAGATAAATTTTATCACACTACGTAATATCTATTTCATTATTTATTATAAGATAAAACTCAACGGCTTTTTATCTGTTAAATATTTAAATAATAATAAGTCTAAATCTACACTGTAAAAAATTGCGGATTAAATCCGGAGTGAATGTGAAGCGGGAGACTATTTATTTTATTTATTTAATCCCCTCGGAGTAAAATTTACTACCAAGGGAAGTTTATTTCAATATTAGAACTGAATCGGAGTAAATGCGGATTTAATTAAAATCCAGATCACTCCGAAAAAACTCCGGTGAAAAACCAAATTCCTTATTTTCTCCATATGCGGAGTAATTTTTATTTTAAACTCCGAAACTTTGAATTCACTCCCAATTTTTTATAGCGTAAATAATAAATTAGGGGAGGGAGGGGCAAAAGGGGGTACTTAAGGAAATACCAAGTTTTCGTGGACTCAAATACGCTAAATCTTTTTTTTTTTAATGATATTCAAAGTAAATAGAAGAAATTTTCAGTTACCGTTGAAAAAAAATTTTTACATTTCTGCGGGCAAAGTGGGGTACCCCCTGAAAAAAGGAAAAAAAAAAATTTCTGGATTTTAAACGAATTTGATTAAGTTGAATTTTTTTTAAAGTAATTTACATGAATAAAAATTATATTTTACATGTTTATTGGATACAAAAGAAGAAAAAAGAATTTTTAATAGTTTTTATCATAAAACAAACGTCATTAATATTTTTCAACTGCACGGAAAAAAATGATTGACAATAATTGTAGTTCAACTTCTAATTATTTATGTTATGTTCAATAACTAATGTCGTTTCAATCAGTAAAATTATGATTTTAATGTTTAAACTGCTATAATTAACAGTTAATCGTTGAAATATACTGCTTGACTATTTAAAATTATTACTTAAACCTTAAAAAACTACAAGACACTTGTCAAAAAAATGCATCTGTTATTAATTTCTCACGTTCTACTCAGTAATATTTACTAATATTTTTTTTCCGTGTGACAATTGATTATTGAAAAAGTTTAACAAAAAAAATTCAAAGTAACGCTTAATTATATTTACAGAAGTGATTTTTGAATGTTTAAAAACCATTTAAAATATAAAATTTTTTTTTATAAAATTTTGGGGGTACCCCCCTCAACCCTTCCCCTAATGGAACGCTCGAGTTTTTTTTTCACTTTTATCGTTGAAAGGATTTTAATTTATCAAACGCGACTATTATTATTTTTTTCTACAGTGATCCATTTTAATATTTTACAATAAAGACCTGAGAGTATGAGATATAAAATATTAATATATTTCACGTATTCCAGAATTTAAAAATAACATGGACTAAAATAAAACTTTAAAAATCCCTTTTCCGCTGGTGTATATTTAAAATATTTAATTTTACAAATATGTTACTCAGCATTTAGATAAAAGTAAACTATAAATGTGTATGAGGTAGTGATAAGTAAAGATATAACACACAGGAAATATATAAATAAATAAGAGTAGACAAGAAAGGCTGACGTAAATAAAAAAACAAGAAACGTGTGTATGGTGAATGACGAAGCATGTAATGCACGCAATAATACTGACCTAGTCAACACGTTTTATCAATGGCATATAGAATATAAGACATGTCGTTTCCATAGAGAATACAGTAATAAATTTAGCAACCTCGTATGTGTAAATTATTGTTGTACAATTAATTGATTTTATGTTCCCTTCATCCAATAACTCATCGCTTTTTACTGATAAATGTTATTTATTTTGAAATAAAATGATAAAAACAAGCAAACGAAATTATGATACGAGAACGGTAATACACTTGAGCAGATTACATGCAGAATATTCTATATTATACAGTATAGTAGAGGTATCCCATCAAATGGTTGCATGACTGGCAAGCATGCACTCTATTACAACTATAGCAACAATTTACAAGCTACTGTGTATTTGCTTTGTTCTCCACTACACCGGGTGTATTGTATCTCATCATCTCTTGTATATTAGAGAGCTAGCTAATCCCTAGCCCCGAGACACGTGTTGAATATTAGTGTCGATTAAAAAATTTAATCTCATAAAACCGTACAATAGCTATATTTATTCAGACACTCCTACACTGTAAAAAATTAGGAGTGAATTCGGAGTGATTGCGGATTTTACACTGAAAAAAAGATTTATTTGAGCCAAAGATATCGTATATTTTGCTCTCTAAACATGAATAAGTGAAATAAGTGAATATTCACCAATTCTGAGTGCCAACCGAACCACTTTTTGAAATTAGTGGTTCAGTTTGCACTTGGAATTAGTGAATATTCACTTATTTTCACTAATTCATGTTTAGAGAGTGGATATATGGCCAAATAAATATTTAATTGTGAGAAAGATATAATATATTTGAGTACACACTGTTAAAAATAATTTGAAAATTACAATATAAAAGGAGTTGAGTTTTCATAACTAGATATTTGAATTGTATTTTCAATGAAAAAAGCTTTAAATTTGATATACGTAATTTATTAATCAAGTTGGTATTCAAAATTAAGAAAAAAAATATGAATTTTAATAAACGTACGTAAAATTTATACTTGATTTTTAAATTTTCAAATCAAGTATTGAAAATTCTAAAACATATATTGAATTTTAAAAATTCTATTTGAAATTTCATAATACACTGAAAAAAAGATTTATTTGAGCCAACTAAGATTTATTTGAGCCAAAGATATCGTATATTTGGATATGTCCAAATAAATATTTAATTGTGAGAAAGATATAATATATTTGAGTAGTTTAATTGCGTGAAATAAGTGATTTATTTGTGGTAAAAAAATGATCCAATTGCTACAAATAAATAAGGGCTTCAAATATATGTATAGTATCGCCAAATTTTAGGTTATTTGTCACAAATTTAATATCTTTACCACAAATGTATCAATTACTTACCACAAATAAATTATATATTTCCGTCAAATTATGAAATTATTTGAATCAACTGTCATATTTTGTTGTACCAAATATATTTATTTGTCATTAAGAAATATTTTTAAAAAAGCCACAAATAAATTGATTTATTTGGGACAAATATTTATTTTTTTCAGTGTATTTAAATCTGAATTCACTCAGAGTTCCGGAATTAAAAAAAAAATTAAATCTGCGAGCGAAGTAAACAGGAAATTTGTTTTTTCAGCTGAGTGATTTAGGAGTGATCTGAATTTTATTTAAATCTGCATTCACTCCCCTTCGGAGTAAATTTCATTCCGGATTTACTACGTTAATTTTTTACAGAGTACACAGGAAAAATTAACTTTAAAAATATAAGGAATTAACATTGCAAACAATAAATTTTATAATTATATGTGTCATAAATTTTTAAAGTTTCAGTTTCAGTCACGATTTTTAAAGCTCAAATATTAATTTTTCTTGCATAGACAATTAATTTTAATACTTCTCCCATAATTATTCGCGTTTTAATTATAAATTAAAGAAACACTATTTAAAATGATAGTATTTACGGATCCCTGTATCATGTTCCTTATTATCGTTTCTCAATTTATATAGTTCATTTTTTTTCGTGCAATATCCTACTGAAAGTTCAAATATTAGCAGCATATTTTCATAAATTTATAAAACTTGCTAGACATGAGGGGGAGGGTCTGATATATATCAGCATGAATTTCATATCAAAGATAAATCGATCTAGATATATATCATGAAAATTTTCTCGAGAGACATCAATTGCCATACTACTTTTTTGAGTAGTCGCGTGTTTAAACAAGACGATCACGATGCATGAGCTTTGAACATATATTATATAAAACATTTATGCAAAAGACAATAACAAATATACGTACGTCCGTAGACAGAAAGACAAGTTATATATTCATATTTCTGTGTGCAGTGATATGATCTCACGAGAGATTATGCGCGTGTAAAAGTTAAAATTCTCTTTCTGCTCAACTCATATCATATCAACCCACACACATACAAAAAAAATATATGTATATTTATATATTCCAACATATTGTGTGATCCATCATAATAAACATAATAACAACATATGTATATATAGCGAGTAGGTTATTTACTTGCAGCACAAGTCGGGTATTGATCTCTTAGCCGGAACTAGTTTCCGTTTCCGTGTTTCCGTCCGTCGTTTCGTTGTATATGTATACATCATATCAGCTACTATCGTCGTCTAGCTGTATGTGAACGTTTAGTTCGCCCTTCGAATAAACGCCGGCGTGCACAGCACACGACTCAGTACACACTACATACATACAGGAGAGAGTTACACTTACTCGAGTTAGGTAAAATGTATATATATGTATAAGGTCGAGGACCTCGGCGATGGTGATAGTGGTAGTGCTTCTGCCACTCGGGGTGTTTCACCTCAGCTGTACTCTCTTATATTATTTTAAGAAGCGAGAAAGAGATGAATGAAGTAAGGGAGGAAACCCAACAACTAGGCAAAGGATCATACACCCGAAAATGCAGCCTACCCAGACGGTATTTCTGGGGGTTGGGGTCGGGGTCGGTGTCGACGGGGGTGGGGGTGCCGATGGCGGTTGCGTCGAGTTGGGAAACTACAGGGTGTTCCATCACTTGTATATTTTATAGTGTTCCGCCATTAAATTTATTGCTACAAAACTTTCACGAGAAACTCACTTTTAATTACTTGATGCAAATATGTTTCAATTATCTATATCAGATAATATACATTTTTATATTAATTGCATCTTTATGAATATGATAATATTATTAGACATTCATTTAATATATATATATATATACTTTTTATGATTATTGTTCCATGAATTTATGATAATTGATTTTAATTTTATTCTAAACTTTTCATTCTACAAGAAAGTTTAATGAATATTATTATATATAATAGTTCTGAAAGTTTAAATATATATTTAAACACGCTCAACTCGGTGAGAGAGTTTTTTGTTTTATTCATTATATACATTTCATTTTTTTTTTTACCATACATATTACCGATTTTTCTAATGAATATATATGCGCAGGGAGTGAAGGAAAATAAAACTGGTTGAAAATAATTACGTTGATAAGAATAATCGATCCGTTAATTTTGCAACAAAATAATAACGAGTGTATTTTATGTAAATTTTTGAAAAGTTTCAAAGTAAATACTTGGGTAAGTATTTTACAGTATTATATATTTATGTTTATATATATATACATACTTATTCAAAGCGTATCTATTTTTATCACCTGATAACTTATTCTCTTTGCACACATATTTTTTTGCATGAATGGAATGGAGTTATTTCAGTAGGAGAAAAATATAATAAATAACTCGAGAGAGTAATGACTTGAGTCAGACAATAATAATGTTAACATCACTTGGAGACTTTAATAAGACATTATATTAATCTATCTGGTTATTTTCAATTAATTAAACTCTATTGAAGCTGAAACAATGCAGTATATCATTCAAATAAAGACCGATATTGCATCGATTAACCTTTCATTATTAAGTAAACAATGTGTACAAACTTCTCTGGATAATATATGAAAACTAATAGGGTAGAAGTATCGTTTTTGATGTACCTGAAGATCGAAATGTTTTACGCAACGAAAATGAAAAAATTTTTGTAATTTGACTGCTTAAAGGTGACAAGGGGTGATTGGGGTCGGCTGATATACTAGCACTTATGCAAAAGATTTTCGAAATCTAGATTCAGATTTTTACTTTTCATTTTGTTTTTATATTTCCGTTCCACGAAAAACGTTCCGATTTTCAGGTACATCGTTTTTGGTCACTTTAGGGCGAGTTTTGGACACTTGAAAAATTTAAATAAAGTAATTTGTAAAAGACGGTGACAAAACTAATTTTTGAAATGTGTACCAATTAAAGACACTCTTATCAAACTATTGCAATGGTAATTTTATTTTATACTTCTTCATTAATTAAAATAAAGTATTGAATGTCCAAAAATGGAGTGGCCACAAATGGTACTTCTACACGGAAAAAAAAGAAGTTGAAAAATTAGTTTCGTATAGTAGTAAAGCGCTCCGAGTCTGAAACTGAAAAAATTACATTTTTTATCTGTAAATTTTAAAGAAATAACAAATCTTTCAGTTTCAAACTCGATATTGTCGATTTAAACTGTAAAATTTGCTGCTTAAAATTGTATTAATTTTATTAATATAACAAATTTCTAAAATTACAGTTTAAGCTTTAATGTTTAAAGATTTTTGCCCAGACCTATTTTTACTGTAGAAACTGTAATTTTTCAACTGCTCTTTTTTCTGTCTACCCTATAACAAATACCAAATTTCTATTCAACTTTATTTTATAAATAATTTATTTCCGTAAATTATCTTTAGTTTACCAATAAAAAAAAAATCCCAGTCATATAAGATGATAAATAATGATAATAATAAATGTTACTATCAGAAGTTGAGAAATTTTTATTATCAGTAAATAACCGGACGGTTGAATACTGTATAGTACGTAGTAAGTCATGTCGTTTACGTTGTATACACACATATATACATATACATATATATATACATCCATAATCTGTGATGGGATTTAAACGTCGATAGCCTACGCATGATTGCACTTTGAAATGAATCAAGTCGATTGTGCAGTAGGCGACGTAAGGGACGCCGGTACAGAGTGAGAGACATGAGAGAAAGAGAGAGAGGGTAAGTCGGGAACAGTGACACGAACAAAGGAAATGCGAACCGACGGGACGTGCCACTGGCCTGCTGCAAGTACCTACTATACTCTATACTCAAAAGACTACGTACATTCATATATACATAAATACATACATATATTAATACAATTGTTGTACATATGCTGCATACTTTAGTGTACGTGTACGACACATCACAAGACGCATACATTAATCGATGCACAAAACTATACACGACTTACGATTTATTCTATATCTCCCTGTCTGTCTGTTTGCTTACTGCCGCACTCTGTGTTGTCTTCAGTATATCTATCTACATATGCTGCAATGTCAGTGCCCCTCATTTATTATCCACGATAAATAGACAAGAGAATAAGAGAAGCCGAGAAATTAACCAATATTACATCTGACATATAGTCTAATATATAAAACATTTTATTATTCGATCATAAAACTTATTTGTCCAATCAACAGCTCATACTTTATGCACATATTCTTTATTGCATCACATCACCACCTACTCTATCATTATCTTCAGATGCTTTATATTTTTTTATATATATTCTCATTCATTGTGACTGTCGGTAATTGAAAATAATATATATGTTTCTATTTACTCAATCGTTAGAAGTATGATTATTAATTACTGATAGATGTATGGCCTTGATGTCACTCTCGGGATACTCATAAAATATGAATTATTTAATCTAGTCGAGATGATGAGATAGTTTTGAGTAATAGAATATTAATTGTTATAACTGCGCCGTAAAATATCAAGGATCGTCTGATAGAGAGATTTTTACTATTAGACCAGTGTATAAAACAAAATGTTGTACAATAATTAAGTGATGTGCGGTAATTGTACACAGAAAAAAAGTATTTCTTGACGTAGATTATTTTAATTTGCTCCAAGAAATTTTTAAAATTATCAATTGGAAAAAAAATTTTCTTGGGGCGAGAAAAAATGAATTGCTACAAGAATTTTTTTTTACACGGAAAAAATAAACTAAAAATTACTATTTGAAATTCTAACCCGGAACCCGGTTGTCAAAATGGGGAATTTTAACATTCAAATAGTACATTTTATAATACGTGTTGTCTATTTTCTAAGTATCAGTTACGATTTTTAAAGTTCAAATAGTGATTTTTCTTACATAGACAATAAATTTTCATACTTATCCTGCAATTATTCACGTTTGAATCATAAACGAAAAAATTACTATTTAGAATGATGATATTTACTGATCACTTTATCATTATATTACTTGTCATTCTCAATTTATATAGTTCATTTTCCGTGTAGTCATAAGAAAATTTTTCTTTTTATTTTATAATAAAAAATTTTTCTTGAGCCAAGAAATTATTTTTTTTCCTGTGTAATTTATAAAATGCGATGATGACTTTTTTATTGCGATCAATATAAAATGTCGGTGGTTTTATATATTGCCACGTTCCTGTTCGCACCTCGTGTGTGCTTTTGCAAACGCGAATATGTGCAGTGTGTGCTCTGCACCCAGCTTATACTATTTTCTCCATCTTCTTATTTCATCCGACTATTTCTTTTTTTTTTTTCAATTCAACCAATGAAAACTTTTTTACAACCAGAGGTAAAATAATATGAAAAAGAAGTAAAACATTTTAATTAAACGCACGGCTTTTCAATTGAATTAGTCTTCAGTTCTCAAATTATCGCGGTTATAATTTTTATAATAATAATAATAATATTAATGTGTAGTATATTTTAAATAATAATGCTATTGAAATGAATCAAACGAATGAATAATTACTCACGCGCGCATTTTATGAATTTAAAATATGCAGAATATGCATTAAGAGGGAAATTAATTTTAGATACATAGTTTATAATTATATTGCACACATTGCACATTTCCAAGTATAACGATTGCAATTTATAGACATAAACATTTTTAGTAAGTAATTTCTCTTGTACAAATAAATTTCAAAACCATAATATTTTATAAATAAATATAATATTTATATTAAGCAAGCGCGCGAAAAATTTGAAAAATAAAATAAATTACAATGTGATTTCGTCAGCATTAAATTGAAATACCACCATATCATTTGTTCACGACCTCGAAATTAGTAATAGCTGTATACAGCACACCACCTTCAACATGTCAAGATGACGCATATATATGTATTTTTTTATTATACGAATTTAAAAAACAACACAAGAGAAAAACATAAAACTCTTAACCGCTAAATAAATATAACGTATTTCAGTAATATAACTCTGTTTAATACCGCCAATTAAAAACACACAAATCACTGTCCAAATTAACCCGAAAAAAATAAGAAAAGAAACAATCTATCTCACTTTCTTCACTTGCAAATGACTACAATCACTTTACACCAAATATTTATAATAAAAAAAAGTAAAAATCATGTATTCACTGAAAAAATTTATCCTTGATAAAATAATTCCATTTGCTAAAAAATTATCCGTGCACCAGAATATAATACATGTATTATCCCATTGGACGTTTTTTTTTAATCCTTGAAAAGTTACACACTTGAAACACTTTACTCCAGAACCTTCACTTTAAGCTTTCACTTTATTTTTTTTCCAATCATTTAAAATTTATTTTTCCCGCAATAAAATTTAAAATTTAACGATATTTCAAAAATATTTTAAACCCGATAAATGTAAAAGATCATGCCGATTAAGATACTCCGAAAGAACAAAGAAGCGCTTGATTTTTTTGTCCGTCTCCAGATAGTATGAGTAAAATTTATAGGATGAATGTGTGATTAAAAAATTAATTAACGAATGAAAATTAAGAAAAAAAAATTTTTTTTTTTAAATATTGTGATGAGTAAAAAAAAGATGCACTTGGAGCACTGGGTAACGACTGGTGTTGGTGTATATTCTGTATTGTAAAAAGAGGAGAGCGACCCGCGATGTGCCGATGCAGAGTAGAGTGCACTCTGTGTGGTGCGGCGGTGCGTCGCCCGGGCACGAACGATGGAACGATGGACGACGACGACGAGGGAAGGACGCTAACTGTCGCGCTGGCGGAGCCACCTTTCGTCTTGGTGAGGGAATCACCAGACTGAGTAAAGGTGCAGCAGGAGTTGTTGTTCTGATGATCGAGGGAGTTTGCTCGCGATAATTCGCGAGTTTTAGGTATTTGAGGTACACCGCAAACTAAAAGATTTGAGTTACCCTCAATCAAGTAGAGGAGAGCCAACAGAACTCAACTTATCAAGTCAAGACTTCTACTGAGTTTTAAACGACAAACTTTTTAGGAAAAGACAAATAATGAAAATATTTTGCTGAAGAGTATATGACGGGAAAACGGCGAATGGACATGGCTGGATACCAGGATGATCATTTTTGTAAACAATACAAGTATTAATTTAAGTAGGGACAGTTGATAAAAAATGAAGTTACAATAAATGTAATTAATTATTAGTATTACTAATGAGTAGTTGTAGTTTGATGACTAAGTGCCACGAGGTAGTAGTGTTATTATGTACGAGAGGAATTGTGGAGGGGGAAAAATGCAAGAGGTGGAGCAGAAAAGGTGGGGACAAACGAGAAACTCCCTTCCCTTTCTCACACCACTTCCGGACAAAGTTGAGTCTTCTCACGCGGAAAAACCGAATGACTACGGGGTCAAATGGCGGGGTTCACTGACACCAACAGAATTTTATATATATATGTATACATATTTGTCATCAATAATTGTCATTACCACAGTGGCCATTATGTTAGTCAGAGCGTCCGATGATATTGAAATTATCCCGATAGAAAAAGTAAAATGACAGGTGAAAGATAATACCAATGAATAACATCAGCGAGTATTCATTTTTTGTCTGGAGATAAATATGTGTAATTGTAAGATAAAAAAATAAGTAGTATTTGAGAGCATACATACGGCGATGAAAATTAGAGGTGGCAGTTGGACTGAAATTATAATGCTAATGGATGTTAATTGAAGTTGATTGAATGGAGAGATGTGTGTATTGAATAGAAGACGGATGCGCCGCCATTTAATTTTGCGTGCACGCGTGTTCTCTCGTCTGTTACCATAGTTCTAACTTGGGTTTATGCGCCTGCATGTATGTATAAATATATGTATGTATGGGTGCATGTTTAACGGTTGTGAATAACGCGGGGGTGAGATGCGCCCGTGTGATCCCCGACGACGTGCACATGGCCGACTATTGCCGGTGCAAATTCAACGCCAGGGCTGTATTCGCGTCCCCTTGGGCCACCTTTTCTTTACAAATCTCTATATATTATGTTTTTACATATATACACAAACATCTTGTACCATTTTCCCTATTTGAATTAAAAATTTTTAATATATATAACGTATAGAGATCGCACTTTATTTGAATTGTCGTTTAAATATTTTCGGAGCATAATAAAAATTTTTTTTTGTCAAGGAAAAAATTCAACCGATGCCAAGAATGCATGAAATGAATTATTAGTGTCTTTGTTTTAAGATTAATAAATCATGTAATATTAAAAATAATGAAATATAACGAAAAGATATACATCACACAGCACACATGCACATCAGACAGCGGCAAGCGGTTGCACTATATATAGTAAAGAGTAGTCTTGGTCTCTCCCACGGGCCGCGGCGCAGGATTTGCGAAGCTGGAACACACACCAGCTCGCAGTCGCTGTGCTCTGGGCCAAAGATGATGATGAAAGGAGAAGAGACAAGGGAAGAGAGAGAAGAAGAATAGTGCAACTACCCAGTACGAGAGATCGAGGACACAAAACCATAAGAGAGAACAAGGACGGGAGAGTATAGTGCATTTAGCAGCAGCCTTAGAGCACCAGTACCAGCCCCAGCACCAGCACCAGCGGGAAGGCCAGAGGTTCGTTGGACGAATTATTTTCTACGTGCTGATGCTGATGATGATTGTGTGCGTGAGCAAACTTACACGGTTTCTCTTCGTCCACTACATGTACATATACATCATATATATATTTTCGTACTTGTGTTTTGGAGCATTTAATTTTTTAATTATAATATTTAAATACTCAAATTTAATCTGAATTGTTAAAAAAATTAAAAATAAATATATGTATTAAAATTGTAATTATAAATATGTGTTTAGTTAATTTAAAAGGGAGTAAATTATTTGTACGGTTAAAAATTTAAAAGTTTATTTGTGAAATAACGTAAAGTGGATAATAATCTACAGAAAGTCACGCGTGCTGTCGAGAGTAATGGCGTCCAGTTTTTGAAAACACGCATCCAACATACAACTGATGCAGCAACAGCAGCAAACCCACCACCAGAATATGTATAAGCTGCTGACTGAATAAGAGAAGAGAAAAGAAAAGACGGAGAGACACATAACCAAGCCCTTGCATCGCCGCTTACTTTACTTTTATTTTTATTTCTTTACTGCTTTCTTTTCGCTTCTTTGTTCGCGCAGCTATACTAATCTTGAATTTTTAGATTATACATTTTTTTTCTTACTTTCATTTTTTACTTTTTTCCGACGCATATATTTATCCCTTCTTCGTCATCCTTGCGATTTTTTACGTGACGGAGCAGGTGAAAAATTATATTTTTTTAAATTTTAATTGTATTCTATTTCAGCGATAAGAAAATTTTAATTTTTTTAATCCTTCTCGAAAATAATTTTCTCTCAAAAATAAATAAACAAAATCACTTTTATTTGTTTAAATTTTCACAAGAAAATATTTGCATAAAAAAAACATTATACGCCCGGTGAAGGATGGAAGCACAATTGAGAATAAAAAGTATTAAAAAGTTTCCTGCAAACTTTACGTCTCGCAAAAAATGCACACAGACTTACTATATATATATACATCACATTATAACTACACAAAGAAATGAAGAAATTTTTATCAGTATTTATGGTATTCTCGTCTAGATATTATACATTATTTAAAGTCGATCGATAAAACTACGCTCCGAAAAACTTTTCAATGGAATAAAAGTTTGTAATAATTTATTTAACCGCCGAGTTGGGAAATTTTTTAAGTGGTAATTTCAAAAAGTAAATTGTACATAAACAAATTATGACAAATATTATTTAGATTAAACAGGGAAATTATTTTTTTTTCTTTTCTCCCTAATTGGAGTCGGCAAAATAATAGTTAACATGCATAGTAAAGAGTACAGAGTACAGTGTAGTGGGAAATAGAAGATTGTTTGAGCATCCGGAGGCTTCGAAACAACAACAACAGCAACAACAAGAGGCCAGCAGACTGTCGGACTATACGTAGAGGAGGTAGAGGACCTAGAGGACCTAGAGGAGATGGAGGATCCTATGCCTTTACACGATTCCGCGGCGGCGCGCACGGTCTCTTTTATTTCGTGCATCTCCGCGGCATCTCGGTGTTCATATTGATCACGTGGCTAGCCGCGAATATATTCTACAGACTTTAGTTGCTAGCGCCGCGACGATATTAGTGGAGGAGAATTGAATATAACACCGAGCCAAAAAGAATGAGTATTATATTCCTTTACAAACCATCAGAATAATTATCAATTTTTTTTTTTTATTTTAATTTATCTCTAATACTTTTTATTATGTTCCCAACCCACTCTCCCGTCCACTCGCGCAACAACTTTATACCAAACGCTCTCAGTTCTCTCAAGCCATCATCCAGACGGGAATTAAAAGATAAAAAAATATTTGATACAATAGAACTCAATTAATAAATGAAAAAAAATATCTACTAATTAACTCTATTAACTTTTTTTCCCAATGAACATTTTTTTTTAATTCTAAAAAAATTTATAGAATTTAAAAAAATTAGACAATTGTAAGGGGAACCAAATAATATACAAGACAATAATCTGGAGTAAAATTGGTGTCCGTATAAACGAGATTTAATGCATATAAATTAGAGTATCGGGTTTAGACAAAACAAGAGAGTGGAAATCGATTAAATATTAACAGCAAGTGGGTATCGGCGTCTTGTACTGGGTGATGGTGCATTTCAGAGTTTCAAGAGAACAGAAGTGTGTTGCTCTGTATAACCCTCAGTAACCCTCTGTACCTCACTCACCTCACAACACCATAGTTACGGTCGACATTATACCTATAATATTATTATTATTATTGTATATAGAGTACTAACTCTCTGGTGATATCGATGGTATATATATATATATAGTGGTATGGTAGGTTGTTACGCGCATCCAGCCCAGCAACTGTAGTAGGCTATATTCATTTCTCTTAGTTGGTGGTGATGCATCTATCCTGCTTCTTTAGCCCGAGAACTGAGCGTGTCCGTGTTGGGACGTCGTCCGTACGAAAAGGGACCTTTGGGAGCCGACAAAACCCTTTAGAATTTATGTCGGCGCGTCGAATGGTTACTACATACAACTACTCTACTACTACAACCACAACCACCGCGACTACTATTAGTTCTCTCCTCTCTATATACCTTTATATGTATATGCTACCAAACCTTCACTACTTGTTTAAGTATTAAATACATATATATTATATATGTGTATAAATGTACAGCAAGAAGTTTTCATATAAAACCTCCTAAAGTCTTTGTGCTGAACGCGAAAACATGATTTGGTGCTTTGATCGTTAAAACCGTTTAATATTACTATGCAATATAATTATTCATATATATATTATAATTACATATTATTTAAACAAAAGATATTCATTTGAATAATGATAATAATTTTAATCTTTATGTTTTTAGAATTCAAATTCACGTTTTTATATGCAGCGTGTAGTATTATATAGAACCCGGAGTAAAAAATATAAAATGCATGGAGGAATATATGTATATACTTCTATACATTTACAGTGATAAACGTCGAGAGAAGTAAAGAAATAAAAAATAAAGAAGACAAACCAAACCGAGAGGATGAGAGAAGTTAAAAGAGAAAATAATAGAATGGAAGAGAGCAGAGAATAAGAGGAACGTCGGCAGTTCTGGATGCTCCTGCTGCTGGCTGGGTTATTCGTTGGTTCGTTGGTTGGTTCGTCGGCTGATGCTGCTGCTGCTGCACGGCATTATAGACCACCCGCTGGCTGTTGCATCGACCTCTCGAGGCCCTTCTGCGAGGTCGATAAACCTCTTTCGCTTTTTTTTATTTCCTCTTTTTTTATTTTTTAATCCAAACCTCTTTTTTTTTTGTTAAATATTTTATCTACAATAAAATATTAAAAACAAACCATTAAATCGCATTTAAATTTTTTACCTACAAATATTATGAGATTTTAATTTTTATATTTAATAATAGATAAAGAGTAATACCATAATAATTATTTATAACAGATTATAAATATACGAATGAGGGAATAATAGTTGGGAATTATTTTAGAGTTGCGTGATTTATTGTATATATATAAAATATATAGCGTAGACGATGATCTGCATCATCAGTAGCTGAGTTTGGGTTCGCGTGATGCTAAAGACAAAAAAGATTTTTTTTCGACAAAACGATTGAACTACTGCTCAGTGGCCACATATATACTTTTATATTTATATATGAATAGCAATTTAGTAACACAAGTAGTACTAGTTTACAGTAGTTGAGTAGTAAAACTATAAATCGCGTGACCGATTTTGTTGTCAAGTCCATATTAGAAAAAAATATGAAAACCTCATTCCCAAATCAAACGATATGTTTATATATTTTAACGGATACTTATGGAAAGTTATAAAAACTAAGTGGATAAAATTTTTCGAGGGAACCCGGCCGCGAAGTAGAGATGATACATGATATGTTTCAACTAATCACAAGTTATTCAACTTGGAGATCAACGCGCAAATGTTGGATCGTACGGTGACCCTAGAGTACATATTTTATTCTGTATACATCTAAAGCACTAATGTACATTTTAATTTATACCAACGTATCCGCGTGTGTACGTACACACGTGAACATTTTTACCGGAGGTATACCTTAAGGTTCATAAACGTGTAACGTGTACTGGTGAGCTTAGCAGTTGTACAGCCTGTAGCTTTCAGTGGTAAAAGGAGAGCCAGTAGCTGAGGAAGGAGTTGAACAGAGCCCATGTTGGAGAGAACGTAAAGAATAAGAATAAGAAGACGAAGAAGAAGAAGAAGGAAAATCACGGAGAACAAGTACAAGTAGAAGAAGAAAAAGAAAGAAATAAAAGGTAGAGAAGAACCCTTTACTGTGTAGTATAGGGCCAGACGAAGTTGAGACGAGAATCGGCCTCCAGCAACCTCAACCTTCTCCTCTTCAACTCATCCCATACTTTCTGTTCCTTTTGCCTTCGTAGTAGTAATAGTAGTAGTAGTAGTAGTAGTAGTAGTAATAGCTTCTATCCGTCTTTCGTTGTGATTTTCTCTACTACTACTACTACTACTCCTACTACTGTATTCTTCTACCAGTACTTGAACGTCTTCCATCGTCGTAGTCATCGTCGTCGTCGTCGTCGGGTAAAGGTTTCTATTCCTTTCCTCTCTATATAATACTATATACCATAAATATATATATAAAACTCCCTCGTCGCCGACTCCATACCACTACTCTACTGTTATATTCTCTTTCTCACTCGGTCTTCCAGACTCCTCATATCATCATCGCGTCTCTTTAACTCCTGAGTCCTGAGATATACTACTGGTGGATGTGTGAGTCTACATATAAGATGTATATATAATATAGACGCGGTGACGACAGTCTGAGCTTAATATATATATGTACATGTATATTCTGACGTCGAAGAGTAATGTCGAGAGAAACTGCGGGGAGGTTATATGGGAGGACATAACGTATACAGAGATATTGAAACGTGTGTCTGTAAATGTGTGTATGTGGGTGTGAGTATGGATCGTACGTGCGGATGCGTGATCGATGGAACTATAGAAAAGTCGTGGAAAAATGAAGAGCTTTTGCCAGACAAGAATGTATACAATAGACAATTTTATTTTATTATAGATTTTATTTTTATTTTTTATCACTTTTATTGAAATTGATGTTGAAATTCTTTTTATTTTTCTTTTGATTTATTTCATATTGGAAAATAATTATTTATTTACTTTAAATAAAAAAAATATATTTTTAAATTATTTGTTTTTGAATTCGAAATAAAAAATTTTTCGTATTTTTAATTTTATTAATTAAATTCCGATTGTATTAAAAGTTACTCCGCAAAACTGACAATGACAGTCACAGGTGAGTTGATACCGGAAATGAGGTCATTGTTCGAGTTTTCACCAGATATATGATATATCACCCTAAGTAAATTTTTAAGTCCCTCATCCATGACGAATAAAAAAAAATATATAAACAACAAACAAATTACAACATCAATTAACATCATAAAGATAATAGTGAATGAAAAATCAAATTATTTTTTCCATTTCCAATATAAAAGAAATATGTTCACCCCCGTACGCTTTATTATTATTCGAGTGCGGATCACTTGACAAAAAGAAATATTTTTTTATGTGATAAAAGCACACACATATATGTATATATAAATGTGCTTATATACATATGCAATGTCTAGCACGATGAGGACGACACACACACATGTGCGTCTGGCAAACCGGAGCGCCCTCAAGAGGGATCGGATGACTGCCGCGACTAGACTGACACGAGACGGAAAATGGCCTTCGACCTGCGAATGACTTCAAGGGTATAACGTACACACATGAACACAATACTGCTGGCATATATGGACATAATAAGATAAAAAAAAACTGCTTCGCAAAGGCAGGAAACAAGTTGTTGAAGAGAATCTAAATAAAACGTGAGCTTTATTGTATTGAGATGAGAGTTTCGAGATGAATTTATAAGAAAGAAAAGGAAATAAGGGTGGAGAAGTATGAGATAGAGGAGTGTAGACATAGATATAGATATAGATACAAATGAGGTTTGGCCTAGAGGCCTACCGCAACATTGTTACGTGCTCGCGGCACCCCACGGTCACCCGGGTGGTGGGCGGGTGCCAGGCATACACCCTCCGGCACGATCGGCGGCACTTATTTCCCCAGCAAAGAAGGGTGGAAGACGTTTTCAGACGTTCTACAGACCCTCTAGACTTTGGGGGAAAACAACCAGTCGGCAAAGTTTTGAGGTTGATGACCGAATTTATTCGATACTAAATATAACAAAGAAATTCAGATACATATTGTTGCTCTTTCAAAATTATTATTATTATGACGTGGACTTTTTTATTGTTATTATCGTTTTTTTTTTTTCTTGCGGAATCAATTGACGTAAATTGTTACAAAGAAATAATAATAAATTTATTAATAAATGATATCAATGGAATATTTATCTTCTCTTTCAGCGTAAGAGAGTTTGAAATAAATTAAAAGGATCAAAGATATAAAAACGAGATAGAGAAACAGAACTTTGTATTTTTGTTTGTCTTGTTTTCGATACGATGAAAGTTGGTTTCTATAAGAAAATATATACAAGCGAAAAAGCCGTATTTTAAATTGAATTTACACAAGAAAATAAAATATAAAAAAAAGTTAATAGTAAATTCACACAGGAATAAACTGAAAATGTTTTAAAAAAAGATATCAAAGTAAACGCTACAGTACTCCATTTTTTAATATTCAAAGTTTACTTTGTCCATTGAATACTTCGGAGGTAAAAATGATTACTGCACTGCACTATTGTTATAATCGGGAGTATTGAGTAGATAAAAAATGTTATTGCAGTGAAAATATAAAATAAAAATCCAGTGACGCGATAATATTTGAATAAAAAATCGAATGAAAATAAAAATCCGTGTAATAAAAAATAAATGAACATGTCAGAGTAAACAAAGTAGAGTAAACAATGTATCGTGATACCGTGAAAGAATGTTTTTTATTGGAAAGTCATGTCAAGGGCTCAACTAGCTCCGCCTTCTTGTTTTTCAAGGGGCAGAGGACGTGCGGGAGACACCCTTTGGTGGGGGGATATCGGGACACTGCATTCGGAAAATACTTTACCTGGCCCTTTACTAGACACATCAAGGATCGGGCCCGTGAAAACGCCCCGCCTCCTTTTTTTTCCTTTCCATTTACTATTTCTCGCCATGTCTTTTTTTTGAAACCCAACCGAACTATGGAGAAAAAACTCCTACATAAATACATTTTAAAAAAATATATATAGACATAAAAAGTATATAATATGTATATGAGTAGGTAAAAACCGGTCATAGAACTGCGCAAAAGAGAGAAAAGAAAATAAAAATCAAGTGGAAAAAAAAAGTCTGGCTGATTAAATAATTCTGTGTGACGGACAGAGTTGAAATAACTAACGGGTCAGTAAACTTGGAAGCACGAGGGAACGGAAGAGATCATAACATTCATAATGAATACACGTATACAGCCCACGCATGAGGAGAGGAATTAGTATAAATATATATAGTAAAATTGAACCCTTGATCGTTTATAATATACAGGCACACTATTATATCTTGTACGCGTTGAGCTGTAACTCGTTACATATATGACGTACGATGTTATTGTAAACTGATGTTGCCTGTCGATAATAGTTAATAACATTGCTGGTGCTTTATAATTACTATTTTCTTTTAAACTTTAGCTCCAGCTCCTCCTTTTTTTATTTTATTAAAGTCTTTTGAGTGTATGGAGGACGTTAATGTTGTGCCAGCTTGTGCGCATTATTGAGAATATTATATGTACATCAAAGTAGGTATTTTATGAATGAACGGTCGACTATATGTATAACACCGTGACCGTTAAAGACTTGAACCCAGACAACAGGCTCGAGTTACGTAGTCATCATTGTTATTATTATTATTATTATTTTATTATTCATTTTTCACACTTTTGTGTTAACTTATTTTGGAGTAAAAAAACATATTATTTTCTTCAAGTGAATTTTAAAAAAATCATAACGATAAATTTATCTAAAATGATGATGAATAAATCAATAAATTAATTTAAAGCAAACTGTTAATTTGTAATTCTATTACCAGTTAAAAATAAAAAACTTCTAGATATGCCATGCGATTTCTGATGAGCACGAGGCTCTCGCGGACAGATAAAAAAAAAGTTTAGCGACCGCGTGTCGTTGCCAGTTTCTCTCTCTCTCTCTCTCTCGGCTTTTTTTTCTTCCTCAACACACATACATGTACATTTACATAAAATATAAAACAGTGAGGAAAGGAAGAGAAAAAATAATAAAAAAATATCCGAGTATAGGTGAGAAAAAAAAAAGACCTTCATGAATATAACTTTACCTTGGTAATACGATGAAATGATGGTGTACTCATTAGGCAAGGAGATGACGAGAGTATAGCAAGACACCATGATGATCAAATAGAGGAAAAAAATAACGTCTTGGAATGGTCCGAGTATCTGAGAGTGGAGATGAGTTTAAAAGTGTAAGATCGTGGAGTCTGGGATCTTGAACAGAGTGAGATGGATGTATATATCCTATAGCTATCGGTCGTTGGTGTCAGGTCGCCGCTCCCCGAGAGATCACTGCCCTCTCGCGCGCACGACTGAGTCTCCCTCTCGATCCACTACTACTCTGGTCTCTCCTCACCTCCTCCATACATTACATACATATATATATATATTATATATACCAGCGTCCTTCTGGTCACCGACCAACTCACATATCACACGAATATACGCACAAAACTTACTCATAGAATAATCATAAAATAAAAAATAAAAAAAAACTTCTAGAATTTAAAGAGTCTACAACTACTGTTACTCGTGTACATTTATATACAAATCAAAAGCCCTCTCCAGATATATATACATATAGACGTATGTATAATATGTATGTAGTCTTAAACTTTTGATGTCTCTTATTCATTCCCAGCACAATATCTTTCATTTCATACAAAGCTCGAAAAAAATAAAGAACAGAAAGTAAAAAAAAATTAAGTAAAAAAAAAAAAAGTTAAGTAAATGACTATTATACTTGTGGCTACTGTACTCAGTTGTGTATTGGAGTACTGAGCAAACTCTAGCTCTCAAGGCTTATATATTTCCGGCCAGTGAGTCTCGCTCAGCAACAGCCAACAGCGACCATCACACGTCTTTTAGTCTACTCTGTGCTACTCTGTATACAGAATACACCGCACGCAAAAATATAGACCCAACTAACATAACACACGAGCTGTTAATTTATACCATACACACTTTGCCACCAAATACAACATACGTACAGTAATAGATATTCAATAATTAAATCTCTATATAGATATAAATATCTATTTCATAAATTTTAAACTTTATCACTTGACACTTGAAACACTCGGGAAAAAAATTTAAAAAAGTAATTCAACTCCGTTTTCGCTGTAATTTAAACAATTCGCGGCTAATAAATTCCGGGATTAAAATTTAAAAATTTTTTTCACGTGTGACCGGCACTTACTGTACGCGGATAAAAGATACTGTTGATATATACATACATATAAATCGCGAATATACTTTGTCCGATTCTCTTGTCTGTTATCATTGTCGTCATCGTCATCGTCATCGTCATCGTCGTCGTCGTGGTCGCGGTCTCCTGTCTTTCTTCTCTCTTCCCAGCTCCGCAATACTACTCTAAAACTCCTGGTATATAAAAAATACATATATATGTCTATAATATACCCTCTTAATATATATATAAATGCACGCGACACTTACACATGAAAGCACACGACGGTGATGATGATGATGATGATGACTACTCCAGTACACAGCAGCACGAATACGTAAAACTCCTCTTGCTCTTCACCTCTACTCGGAATCTTCTTTCTCTGGTTGTCTCTCTTCTCTCTGAATACCCACACACGTTTGTACCCGTAGTCACCACGGCCACCACCGCTGGTGCCGCTGCCACCGGCACTGCCTTACACTCTCGGGCTCACGAGTAAGAGTACTGTTGAGTTGTATGATAGTATGAAGTTGTGTGCTTTCCTGCTATGCTATGCTATGCTGGTTACTGGTGTACACACAGTCACAAAACCTAGACAACGTTGGACGTTGATTTGCTGTCAACTTAAGCCCGATCGATTATTCGCTTAAATATTTTTTCATTCTTATCATCACCATTTTTACTTAATCATATTTATTGTACTTATGGATGTGAGTACTATCGATGATTATTAAAAAAAAAATATTTTTTTTACTAAGAACAAAATGTTGAGTGTAAAATCGTTTGAGAAACAACCAACGAAAAAGGTATACGGAGGCACTACACGACTACACGCGACTACAAGGAATACGCACACATAATCGCGCGTCTCTTACTCATGTGCAAAAATGCGCAATCCCGCCATCTGGACAACTAACGGCGAGACTCAGTTCGCGAATTGACCCGGGACTTGACGACGACGACGACGACGACCACCACCACCACCATCGCCGGTACGATCAAGATGAGGAGGAGGATGAGAATTGTAAAGGTCTGGCAACTCGCGCACACACGCACATTTTGATCCGTCTCTCTTTTGCCGCAAGTCCTTATCGTCTGTACTATTCAAATTTACCCGTCTCGAGTATTAGCCAATTCGCATAATTTTTTTTAACTAAAAAAATATATTTTATAATTGTGGCAATAAGAATTAATTGTGATCATGAAGTCAGACGAGTAACAGATTTTGAATTTTTTTAAATTTAATTAGAAAAAAAAAATATGAAAATATGCACATGAAGAAAATTTTAACAACTATAGGTGCAATTATTTGAAATATTTTTTTTTTATTGTTTATCGTTTTCAAAAATTCAAAAAATTATTTGATGTCGGCCAAATTTATGATTCTGAAGTTAGTAGACAATTAATAATTTTTTTTCTAACAAATCAATTACAAAAAAAAAAAAAAACTAAAAAAATGCACTTATAGAAAATTAAAAAATCTATAGGTGCAGTTTTTGAAAAATTAATTTTTTTTATAATTTATCGTTTGTAAAAAAATCAAAAGATTATTAGACGTCAGGTGAATTCATAATTCTGAAGTTAGTAGACAATTAATAACTTTTGAATTTTTTTTTCAAAAAAACGAATTAAAAAAAACCATAAATAAAAATATGCACCTGTAGAGAATTGAAAAATCTATAGGTGCAATTTTCGAAAAAATTTCTTTTTTTAAATAATTTATCGATTTTAAAAAAATCAAAAGATTATCAGATAAATTCACGTTTCTGAAGTTAGTAAACAATTAATAATTTTTTGTCAAAAAAACGAATTAAAAGAAACCATAAGTAAAAACATGCACCTGTAGAGAATTGAAAAATCTATAGGTGCAATTTTCGAAAAATTCCTTTTTTAATAATTTATCGTTTTTAAAAAAATCCTAAAATTATTAGACGTCGGGTAAATTCAGTATCACGACTAATTATGAGTGTGAATGTAGCAGACATGCGACAAATTTGAAATTATAAATAAATAGAGTATATAATTAGAAAAAAAAAAAATTTGATAAAAAATGTATTTATCAATTCCAAAATTTTTTAAATGCGCATTTTTAAAAAATTTTATTTTATTATTTTATTATTAATTATTTTTATTAATAATTTTAAATTTGTCTGATGTCTGCTACATTCACACTCTTGAATAATTGTAAGTATAATTTATAAATAAAGAAAAAAAAATAATAAAAAAAAGTAACGAATTTAATATCAGTAATTGGTGTATTATTTTATTGGACAGATTGTACTCATTAATGTCTGTTACTTTTATTGGTATTTTGTCATGCATATTTAATAATAATAATAATTAATTAATTAATAATAATGTTGATAATAATAGTAATAATATATGTGTATATGTATATATATTTAATATTATATCCGATACCGAATATATTAATAGTTTATTTATATCTCTCTTTCTCTTTCATAAATTAAATAAATAATTCTTGACTGTTTGAAAATAAAACAAAAATATTTTACAAAAGTAAATATATAGCCATAGATTTATCAGGTGATTTGTTGTTGTTGTTTTTATTTTTATCATATAATTTATTTTCGGGATTTACTTACTGGATTTAAAGTGAGAAAGATAAACATTATCATTAATTTATTTATTTCTTCTATAATTTAAAAAAGTAACTAGACATCCGGAACTTTTATTTTATAACTTTTGTTCCAAAAATACGAAGCTTACGTGAAATTGATTTAGAAATATATCTTATTTTTTTTTACAATTATCTCCTACGTAAAATTCAAAGGATTTTTTTTACATACAATTTAAATACATTTATTAAAACTGTAGTCAATGATTGTGAGAAATATATAATAAAAACAATTAATTTTTATAAAATAAATAAATTCAATTCTACGAAAAAAAAAATAAAATAAAATACAATTCAAAAGTCGAGTACAAATAATTAATTTTCGTTTTTAGTAAAACAATATCAGATTTAAGATTAGAGACCCAGTACCCGATCAGGGAACTAGTACCCGATCACTCATGTACTTGTATATCTCAATTCACAATATATAAATATACAAATATATCAAGTGATCGAGTACTAGTTCCCTGATTAGGTACTAGGTCTTTTACCATAATAATATTAATTAGACAGTCAATTAATGAAGAAATTAATATAAAAAGCAAGCAACAAAATGAATATATATCAAAAAGAAATGCAGCTGTCCGCCTATTTTGGCTAATAAATATCATACCTAAAACCGTCATCATTAACGCATTATATATAATATGTAATTTAATTTTTTTTTCTTTTTTTTATTATTATTATTACACCAACACTTAGTGGTACATAATAATTATCTTCCGGATGTCGAGCTGCTTTAATTATTTATTTAGTTGTTGCTGCACTCGCCCGACTAAGAAGCCGTCGAGTCACATTTGTCACACACTGGACTTGAGGTATTACATTATTATTTATATAAAATCCTCACGAGGCATGATGATATTGTACACTAACAAGTGTGGCGTGTGGTTACAAGTGATGACTAAGGGGCTGCTGTTGTTGCTGCTGTTGTTGAGATGATTGTGATGATTGCTGCTGCTGTGACTGTGACTGTTGTTCATAGAAAAGAACGTACGCTTCACTGGAAATAACCGAACTTGCTGACACTGATGACACTCTGCTGTCGTTGTACTCGTGCCATTCACCAGAGTATGGATGCTTGCAGTAGGCGGTGTAATGACCCGAGTAGGGTGTACCCGAGTGGTTGGCCACTCCGTATAAATTGTACGTACATCCTTGAACGCCTGTTGCGGCAAAGGCACTGAGATCCAACCCCGTAAGTGGAAAATCAACTAGCACACTCAGTTTCGCCCGAAATCTCTCCGTTGGTGAGAATCTTTTTAAATCTATTAATTTTATTTTTATTAAGGAAAACCAATGATCATTTTTTCATGTTAATTTAAATTAAGAACAAAACAAATAATTATTATTATTATATAGTAAAGAAGGCGACACCCAAGTTAAGCAGCATCGAGCATGATTGCTACTTGGATGGGTGACCGCTTAGCCGCGCATTGAGCTCGATCGGTTAGGCGCGGGATGAAGATCTAGTGATTGGTAAAATGGGAATTTTGGTTGCGTAACAGTTCAACCGAATGACAAAATAACCGCCCTTTTATCATGGTTTTTGTGTGTTTTGTCGTCGGTTATTTTGTCACTCGGTTATTTTGTCGTCGGTTATTTTGTCACGGTTATTTTGTCTGCGGTTATTTAAGCGTGACACGGAATTTTATCCATCACTAGAGCCTCACCTAAACCGAACTGTACTGGCAATGGTTTTGGCGGGCCACAGCCGCACAATGAAGGCAGAAAAAAAGGAAACAGTTGCGATTTAAAGGCAAAAAGTGTAAAAGGCCGTTAATGCGACTTTACACTGAAACAATTAAAAAAAATATATATATATATTATATAGTAAAGGATACGAATAACTAAAATCTTGGGAAACTTTTGAATGCTAAATCGCTTGGTGCACTTTCTTCTCATCTGGCATTTGGAACACGTGGGTTTTTCATCACCATCCATTATCTCTGTCTTTGTAAAGTGTTCTAGACACTGATTAAGTTTAACTGTACCACTTCGTGCGGGTATTGGCAAACTTAAATCCCAAAATGGATCTAGGGTAACTGAAATGTGATCGCAGGACGTACACTGCAGCGATGAACGGAGTTGTCCGACAAACACATCAACAATAGTACTGTCTTCACTGCGTACATATCTTCTCCAACTTTCAGCAGCTTTTTGGCTGTCTCTGATCATCGAAATATAAATAATTAATTATTTTGTACTTATATAAATGTATATATCAAACAATATACTCACGTAAAGTGATCAGGTATGTCTGTTAAAATAGGCTGTGGTTTAACAGCAACTCTGTTTACGTCCTCGTGTAAACCTTCTAACAAATATCGTAGAAATTCTTGAGCATCCTGCTGGGCGTAACCCATAAATCGGGGAGCAAATCTTTGGATTTGATGTTTCAATGAGGAAGTATTGACTACATGATCACCGCTGCTTTCCCACAATTCATTAATAACCTGGGCGAAAACTTTTATCAAGGCACCTTTCATGCTGGACGTTGATTGATTTATGTCATTCAAGTACTGTTCGTTTAACAGGTACTCAAGTAATGGCTTCGTGTTGCTGAGACATTGGATCACGCTATTCATAAAACACTGGAAAATATTTTCATTTATTTAATACTGTCATCTAAATGTTATTAATTATTATCTTATAGTAATTAATTAATAAATTAATTAACAACTCACTGTATTTCCAATATTTCTCAATCCATTAAGGCCATTGTTCTCATCCCGTCGTGTTGGTATTCGACTACTTCTTGGTGGCCTTGAGCTCGAACTCTCCTCCTGTAATATATATACATATACATATTAATATATATACAGATAATATTTCAATTTGGCACAAGTTTATGGCGTAATTTCCTGTAACACGTGAATCTGTAAGTCTTTTGTGTGAGTAGCGAGTGTGAGTGTGAATATGAGTCGTTGGTCAGTTTCCGGTGAGTCGATAATATTAAAAAAAAAAAAAAATACTAGTGTTTCTTTCCGTAAATTATTTTCGGTGTTTAGCAATTGATTAGTCGGCAAATGTTAAAAATCACAACAAGCCTCAACAATTAATTAAAAAAATAATAAAATAAAATAAAAACAACAAAAACAAAATTAATCATACAACAAAAAGAGCATTAATAATAATGATAAAAATTTGTTTATTAATTTTCTTCGTTTATTTTTTTTTTTTTTTCTATATATTTTTAAGGACAAACTTGAAGCATCACGTAAAGTACTCACCTTGACCCGAGCTACGAGTGGCCTTTCACGAACGACGTGAGAGACTAATGAACAAGTGAGTCTCGAGCGATATAGAGCAGGGACGTGAGGCTTTTTAGTGTTTAGGGGTGTCGCAAGTCCGAGGAAAAAAGCAAATATAATTCCAAGAACCGCTAATGTCCAAATGGACCAAAGACACCAGTTTATTGCTTGAACGAGAGCCAGTTTACATTTAAATAATCCGCGATACTTAAACTTTTATACTCAGTTGTGCGACGAGCTCCTAAAATTTTTTTCGCTATTGTTAAACTAAAAACCTTGGAACTACTCTAAAATAATAACAATAATACTTTTACTTCAATTTAAATGATCGCAGAAAGTAATTTCGATTGTGAAAAGATTTGATTACTTAATAGATATATAATAAAATATGTAACTTTTGTAACCGGCGTAGTTGCACTTGTTTGGGAACCAGGGAGAGCGGTTGTCGGGATCTATTAATAACAAAACCCGATGGGTAAGACTCGAATGAACGAAGTTAGTCGTCGTCGTGGTTGCTGGTGACGACCAAGAGACTACTGCGATTTCGAAACGCGACAAAGTTTTCGGAATGTTGCTCATTAGAGAAAAAAATAGATACTTAATTTCTTTTTTTTTTTCATTTTTAGAATTCACTTAATGGCAAATACTCACAATTATTGACAATGAGACGTCGAAATCGGTACACGAGTTGTGACGTCTAAGATATTTAGATGATTATCAGTATTAACTAATTGTCGATGTACCGTTAACGAGTTTAACTATTATTGTTATTAAAAAAATAAAATATACTATTGCTAAGTAAATCACTTCCGTCATTATTATTATTATTATTTTTTTTTACACACAAAAAAAGATTAATAATAATAATTATTAGCAAACTCTCAATAATCCACGTGCCACTGACCAAGTACGATGTAGCAGCACCAACAGCCGCAATCATAGTAATTATTTTCCTTTCTACTTGTACTATTTTTAATTTATTTTTATTTTGTCTTTGCCTCTTCACACACTAATAATAATAATAATAAAGTAAAAAGATGTAGATGTAGGTTCTTGTTTAGTCGTAGTCGTTGAACGATTATTCAAACCGAGTACCCGATAGTACCTCACCCTGGGATTGCTCAAGCGCAACTCGAGTTGCCAAAATCAGTAATTGGCGCGCGGGAGGAAGTAGAACACGAGAGTATGTATCATACGTCTCGTTGCAGTCTTGTGTTGTCTGTAGCACGTGGTTACTGAGAGAGCAAATGAGAAAAATAAATTCAATGAGAGAGATAAAAAATAATCTAAATAAAGTAGTGTGCAAGTAATCAATAATAAATAAAATAATAAGAGAGATGAAAGTCGGCCGAGGTCAAGTCAACTCGTTGTCCCGGTTCATCGACATTCCGTTGAACGCGAACAAGACGTTACGTTAACTACTCACAATCTGCTCGTTGAGTCCACGAGAAATTCCCTGATGAACACCGACTGGTGAATTGGACGTGTTGTTTGCCGTTGTCGATGACGTGGATGACGAGGATGATGAATTGAAACGGGAAGCGGCATCGCTCGGAGGATCGTCCCAATCGAAGAGTGATCTGGAGGTTGATGCTTTTCCTGAATCATCACTGTGAGTACCCGCGGGTCTCGATGTCACCTTGGTATCGTCTACTATACTACTGGGATTCCCACCTGTGTATCCTTTCCAATTTTGAATCATTACCCTGTCCACCTCTGAATCATTGTCTTTTAAATTTTCAATTATACTATCTGTTGATGCGATGTTTGATAAATTTTTATCTAATAAATTATTTTCGGTGTCACTTGGATCCAAACTTATTTCATCAAATCCATCATCATCAGCATCAGTATCACAGTTGTTGGTGTCTCTCTTGCTTATTTGATGATGGTGACTTTGTTGTTGCGGTTGTTCCTGTTCCTGGTGCTGTTGTTGATTATTATAATGATTACTATCATTTGATAATGTCCATTGTGTTGGCGAATTATTACTACTATCACGAATAGACAAGCGCGCACTAGTTATAGAGGGAACCGAGCTCTCTAACAGAGTATCTCCTAAAGATGAGATTTCTCCGGTCAAAGCGGCTCCAAACAAAACATAATTATTACAGGAATTATCCTGATGATTATTGTTAGTCAGCAACTCCGTATTGTTATCGGGATTAGTGGGTGGTTTTATTTTAGTCCACGAGCAAGCTCTATGATCAGCGGGTGCAGCAGCACTACCATCACCATCACCAGACGTGACTGACAACGACGACAAAGTATTGTAACTATTTTCATTATTAGCGACACTAGTTATTGGCCCGATAGCCATCGGTGTCGTTGCTGTGGAATTGTATGATTCGGAAGCAGGAGAATCTACGGGACTCGTAAACTGATGGTCAGTTAATGATGATAGGGATGAAGAGGAAGGAGATGGGGACAGTAAAAGGGTTGTGGTGGTGGTTATTGTTGTTGATGATGAAGTTGTCGTTATTATGGGTAAGGATGATGGTGTTATTGCAGAGGATGATCTTTGCGTATGGTCAGCCAACGTCGGATGACCGTGATGGTTTAAATTATCGTCATTGGCGTGGTCACCGTTACTATAGTCGTGGTCATGATGATTGTTAATAATAATACGATGCTCGTCGTCTACGTATTGTTGTTGTTGTTGTGGTTGTTGTTGAGGGTCATGGTCATTGTTATTGTTGGCGTTGTTGTTGTCATTGTCAACAAGAGCAATAGCAGTGTTGTTGACATTGCCATGGTGAAGATTATTTCTCGCGATATCTGGAATAATATCGTGGTCTTGTTCCAATGATGATGATGATGATGATGACTGATGATGAGTTACCTCGGTCGCCGGGGCGCTGTCGACTTCATCATTCCCGGTCAACACCGTGTTTAGTGGATTATTCCTTCGTTTAATGTGTCGATTACTGGTGGAGGACCATCTGTCACCACCGACGAGTGAACTGGATATTTCGTTTGAGTATGAACGATCACGATGTTCACGATACCCAATTGAGTCACGTTCGTCGCCACCGTGTAGCTCAGCAAGGCCACTAGTTGAGGATGACAATGGAAATGATTTACAGTGACCATTCAGTGTACTGCTGTTACTACTGAGGCTGCTGTTGCTGCTGTTACGGTATATGCTGGGCACATAATTGTCTGGTGAATATTTTGAACGAAATTCACCGTCAGACAGACTCAAATTACTTGACGCTGGTAAACTGTAACGTTCACGATTGTTTGAAGCTGATGAGGCAGATGAGGTGGTTGAGGATGCTGACGACGTTGATGTTGATGAAAATTTTGGCGGCAGCTTACTGGCTGCCGACGAGACCGACCCGCCTTCACTGTACGATGAGACTGACCTGTAAAAAGTTTTCAATGTGAGAATACAGGACAAGTTGATATATATTGTTTCTTAAAATGGGCTTCAAGCCAAGGGCTTTTTATTTTTTTAGCTTATGCAATCCCAATGCTTCTTGCATTAACTATTTTCCTACTGGTCTTATCATCAGTATTCTAAAGTCTACTAAACCAGACAGATATATTATTATTATTATTATTGTTTTCCTACCTCAGTTATTTATCAAAAGATTATTATTGTTATCCAATAGTTTTTTTATGCTGTTTAGATTTTTTTTTATCTATTATGAATACCCATAATCCTAAACGACATTTAAAGTATTATCGTGATACTCGTTTTTATCGTTTAACCCATCAACAAGATTTACCACACAAAGGAAATTTATTCATTTTTTTTACCCTACACATCGATAGATAAATACAGATATATTGAAAATGTTAAGAAGCCACCCACTAGATTGTATAGACACAATAAATCGCATTCTACAATCTCGATTGTATATTATTAAATAAAATCCATATTGCAACGGCGTGGAAAATATTTTCGTCAGAAATTCACACATTCAGCATTTCTACTTTACTTATATACATAAAAATATATAAGTTGTGAAAGTTATTTAACGAATATGGAATTTGCAAAGTTATTTTTCTGCGACATATAAAGTAACTTTATTCCATCCCCAGGAATTATGTAGCAGAGTAAAATAAATATAAGAAAGAGGAGTAAAAATGAAAAATAAATTCGTCAATTATAATGAAAAAAAATGTATAAATTGCAGTAACTCCGGTATGAAGTTTATTTTTGTCTGGACTAATATTAGCATCGACTTGTTTTAAAGTGAAATGGAGAGGCTATCGTTGAGAGAGAGAAAGAGAGAGAAGGGAGAGAGAGGAAAAAGAAAAGTACTGTAAACAATTCGTGCCACGGTACTCGGGTGTCCTTTGACACGATCATTATTCTTCCCTCGTAGACGACCCTCAGGGGTTGAAAGTACCCCCAAGGGAAAAAATCCGCCAGATGCTAAATCGTCGTCATGCTAAATGCGAGTCACGAGTGGCGCGGTCGTGACCCCTGCTCTCTGTTATTCACTCTTTCTTTCTTTATTTATTTATTTCGCTGTTTTTTCTCTCTCGCTCTTCCTTCCGTTCTTCATTGTATCTCCATAGAAAAAGAACTTTGCGACCCCTTATCTTAAACTCCACTGTATAGGGAATATAGAACATATTCAAGAAAAGTAGAGCACCAGTATAAGCAACAGAAAAAAAACAGGAGCAAGAGCAGCACAAAAATAACGACAAGAGGATTTTTAGTAGACAGTCGGTCACTAATCGGCTAATGCTGTTGTGTTGATACTCGTTGAACAGGATCGCGGTCTTGTATCTAGACCAAGGATCACCCCGAAATCCCGTAGAGCTTGTTTCTGTAAATTCAATATAATACGATTGACCGTGTCAAGCGTGCATAGGTAAAGAAGTGTGACCTAGACCTCTTGGATTATATCTTTTAGTTAAAGCTACTATGCTACTACAACAACAACTATTATTATTATTATTACCATTACTGCTTAAATAATAATAACAACAATAACCAGTATGCTATGAGAAGAACATTAAGAAAACAAGAACGTGACCCTTAACAATTTAGGCGTGAACTCCGTAAAGGCTTTTAATTGGTTCTTTGTTATACCTGCAGAACAAAAGAAAACACGCTTGAGCTTTTGTCAATGTGTTGTGTCCAAGTTTTAAACGCATGCGTATACTTTTATCATTCTCTATTACCACCACCACCAGCACTGCTACCTGATATTTTCTCTCTTTCAGCTCCTCATCGTGGCAATTACCCCCCGGGGAAGAAATGTCCTCACCCTTGTCCATGTCCATAGAACACAACGTTGAAACAAAGCTTGAATAATCACGTAAACAACGACAACAACCCGGATATGCCAACATCAAGACAAATTAATGTGTCATAAAATTTAAGTTATAATAAAGATCCTGTCAGCTACTGGCTGTGCCATTCGTCATAATAATTTACTTTTAAAAATAACCCGCCCAGATTTATTTATTTATTTATTAATAAATACTACAAACCTTCCAGGGGAATAGTGATTTTTTCTAGACCCAGATAGATAACTGGTGGAGGTTGGTGAGCTGTAATTAGTGTGGTCAAGTCCCTTTGATGACCGACAGGTATTAAATTTAGTGGTTGTTGTTCCACTGCTGATCACACTGGAGGTGGTTGTCCCGGTGCTACTGCTGCTGAACCTTCTTGTTGGTGATAATGAAGCCATTGAATTGTATGGTACTGCGGCGACGGCACCTGGAGGTCCGCCGCGATGAATTGACATTGCACTAGGTAACACGTGCAATTTTCTTCCCGCTACCTTCCACTTTCAGTCTCTAAACATATAAAATTTTAAATTAAAAATAAAATATAAAATCATGGTGATATGACACATTACAAGGATGTATAACAAGGTTTCGAATAAAATTTATTCGTTTTATTTAATAGATGCCATAATGGTTTTATGCGTTGATTAAAAATTCCTAAACTGGTTAGTGAATTTAAAACTACAACACACATCTACATACACTCGTCGCGATCGTTATGTATGAATTCTGTTAGTGGTTGACCTAGTTAACACCTCTGACTGGAATTATTTTTAAAAATAGCTTCACTACACTAGTACTTTTTTTATTTCACGTTCTTCTGTCATCTACAGTAGCGCACACGCGATTATATTTTATTATATATTATTTTGTACAAGGCGTCGAATTTTTAAAAAAATGTCCGTGTGATGAGTTGACTTTTTTTTATTATTTAAATTTTTTTATCTCTATTGAAATATGAAACTGTATTTTGAGACGAGAATTACAAGGACTTATTTCGATGTTATGTATTATTTTAACAATCAATATTTATGCATAATAATGATATTGTAATATTATTATTATTCATTCATTCGTTCATTCATTAATGTATTATCCTGTCTTATTATTATTTAATGACGTGAATTATGTACGATAAATATTTTATTATAATTCGAAATTATATCAATTTGCAATATAATATTCTACAAAAGGCCATTGTGAAGGTCACCCAAGTAGTTACTTTAAAAATTAATTTAAATAAACAAGTTCATTAAATATCTATATTAGGGTGGTCGTTCAAAATTAAATTTTCTCAGACGCCCTATAAAAAGCTTCTTTTTAGTGAAAAAATACGTGGGGAATTTTGTTTTTTCTTTTTAAGTAAAAAAAACACGTGCGCAGGACAATCTAAGTTCATTTTTCGATGCAATCACGGTTTTTTTTAAATATCTCATGAAATATGCAGATTAAAGGAAAAAATCATAGGAACAATTTTGTAGGAAATTAAATTCTTGACAAAAAAGGTCGAGTTCATTTTTTTATAAAATGTGTATTTATGAAGATATTTTTAAAAAACTTTTATAGGTCTTATCAATTGAGCATTTTAAGCTCATAAGATATCGATCATTAATGCTTGTTGTAGTTTCTATATATTTAGAAAAATGTTATTTTCAAAATTTGTAATCCTTAAAACGCTCAATTGGTAAGATTTAAAAAAAGATTTTTCAAAATATCTTCATAAATACACATTTTATAGAAAAAATGAATATGACCTTTTTTGTCAAGAATTTAATTTCCTACAAAATTGTTCCTATGATTTTTTCCTTTAATCTGCATATTTCATGAGATATTTAAAAAAAACCGCGATTGTATCGAAAAATGAACTTTGATCGTCCTGCGGCTCGTGTTCTTTTTACTTAAAAAGAAAAAACAAAATTCCCCAGGTATTTTTTCACTAAAAAGAAGCTTTTTATGGGGCATCTGAGAAAATTTAATTTTTAACGACCATCCTAATATATATGTGTATATTTAATAATAATTTATCTAAGTAGATGTAAATTACTTAAAAATAAACTTTCTATTTGAAAATTGTGCGACGATAGATTTTCTGGTATTTTAGCGCATGAGAAATAGAATAAAATAAGTCCGCTTTTACATACTACGGAAGAGTGAATTTAGAAAGAAGATGTATTTAAATGTAGCGAATATATTTATATGCATAAAAAAGCCTTGCGCACTTGCTGTGATAGAGGGAAATTTTCTTTTTTTTTTTTCAGACCTCAGTCAGTCGGTGGCGACTTTCCAAATCCCTCAGTACTCTCTTTTCCTCGCCATCATCATCATCGTCATCAGTATATATCAACAATATACTCCCTACCCATACCTATTTTTAAGACACGATAATACGCAGTCATGAAAATAACATTAACTGTCTTTATTATATATTTTCTTTTGAATTTATAATACTCAATAAATTACCAGAAAATAATAACGTTTTATATATTATATTTTATGACTTGTCAGCTGTAAGAAAATTATGATATTTTATTTTCAAGAATTAAATACATAATTAATAAATATGTGTGTACACAGAAAAAAGTCATCTTGAGTAATGAAAATATTTTTTAAGACAAATGTTTTCGGGAATTGTCAAGATTTTCTTGAGCCGAGAAAATTCATCGGTCAGAAGAGATTTCTACTTTATCTGAGAAAATTTAAGTATCAAAAAAAATTTTTGAGGCGGGAAAAAAATTCTTGCGCTAAGAAATTTTTTCTAGTTCTAAGAATTGTTTTTTTTTTTTTTTTTTTTTTTTTTTTTTTTTTTTTTTTTTTTTTTTTTCATTTCAAAACGAAAAATGTTTCATGATACTGACGTTAGCCATGAGTGTGAATGTAACAGACATCAGACAAATTTATAATTGTAAATAAATAGAGTAAATAATTTAAAAAATGATATTTCGAAAAAATGCACTTATAAATTTAAAAATTTTTTAAATGCGCATTTTTTTAAAATTTAATTTTATTAACTATTTATTCTATTACTTAATAATTTCATATTTGTCTGATATCCGTTACATTCACACTCATAAGCTAGCCGACTTGTAATAATTTTTGGATTTTTTTTTACAGCAATAAATTATAAAAAAAAATATTTGAAAAAATTACACCTGTAGTTTTTAAAATTTTCTACATGTGCATATTTTTAGTTTATTTTTTTTAATAATTTATCGTTTTTAAAAAAATCAAAAACTTATTAGACGTCGGTTACCTTCACTATCATAATTTTTCTAGCGCCAAATCCTTTTTTTCTGTACGTGTATAAATGTAACAGGATGAAAATAACATTAGAATGATGTGTGCTGTGTATGATTGAATGCCAAAGACGTTATTCAACTCTCCAATAGAGCAAATTAAATCGACAGATACACGCGAGTTACATAATCGAGGGTAAGTCTAATTCCCGTTGGTGAATTTATGATACTATGATGAGATTAAATATTTATGCAACTTTATTTTCCGTTTACTGCGATTCCGCTAACCCATTACCATTATTCATAACTAACTAAATTTAATTAAACGTCTATTATTATAAATTAACACGGAGGTTTAATTATTTAATTTGATTAATAGATCTATTATAAGCTCAGTAGTTTAACCGATCGAATGACAGTCCTTGCGGATCTTTTATATTAATAAATATATTATATATTATATATTACATGATTATGTGCTTTTAAAACTCTCCTCTTTCGGCAGATTCCCTCAGAGGATTAAAACTAATCGATAGCGCGTGTATGCACGTGGGAGTTGCGGTCTAAGTAAACTAGGTAGCGTAAAAAAAAACTAAGAGTATAAAATTGAATAGAATGTCAGTGTCCAAGTTTTATAGAATCTCACGGAGTGAAGGAAAACTTTTAAATGCACTCGAAGCAAAAGCGTAAATTCTTATAAATATGATAATGATGACGATGACGATTGTTATATTTATAAGTGTCTTTTACTCCAATTACTTTCTCGGTTGTTCTCGTCGTTTGAATTTTTAAATTGCCGTATTCTTATCCTCATTTTCATTCAACTTTTTATATTCAATTAATCCTGACCCATAACAATCTAATCCTTTTGGAGCACGCGACATATTTATGATCATCTCGAATTAATCTGCGACAGGTGATTTTATTTACTGAGGAATTTTAATACTGATTTTCTACATACAAGAAAAAGAGAAAGAGAGAGAAAGAAAGAGTTTAAATATGATATGAAACATGAGTGAGGACCGAAATCTGGGTATTTCTATAACCTATACGCCCACATGAACGAAAGCGCGTGATGTGTTGATGTGCGATGAAAATACTCACGGAACTTATAATCCACGACTACTACGTCGGCAAATAAGACCAACGTTGAATATAGTTTTATTTTATTTATTTTTTACTCTTAAATCTACACGTACTTTCTAATTTACTCACTCACGTACCAACGCACGACATCCGATATCTTCCACGTCACATTAACTAATTAATTATAAAAATCCTCACACCAATTAGACTCAATTCACAAATCCGATTAATAAATTTGCCCAATCATCAACATTCGAAAGCCTTCTCTGGTGACGTCACATTACCGGGTTTCGTAGTACTCATTTTTTTCCTTTTTCGTTTGTTTAAATTACTTATATACATATATAGTAAACATATAAAGTAAACCTTATATATTTTCCAATGGAAATCAAGAGCAAATTCCTGAGTCTTGATGCACACATGTATCGCCTACTTCTGTCTCTGGTGTAACTAAAACTGCAATCGATAGACTATCGATTTTTTTTACACATTAATTTTAAGTTTACTTATTATAAAACTTACACTCATACTAAACTAAAACTTCATTTATTTCTCTCTCTTTCTACATATATTTATACACATACCCGCATATGTGTATATAAATATGTCTATATATGTATATGTAACAAGATGCCTTGTATTGAGAACCTTCACATTTAGCTCTTCCTGTCTTATATTCACACGCGAATCACCACTGCCATTTCATTTGTACAAGTGAATTTAAAAAAATAAAAAACAATAAAATCTTTCACAAAAAATTGATGATTTCTGGAGCTGAAAAATTATTGCGGATTAATTATTAATTCAATTTAAATGCAACTACTTACTAATTAATATGTAACACTTGGGTTATGGTGACTGCTATATATTATATATATGTATATATATATATAGTTGATATTTGAAAATAAATGTAAGAAATATCAGAATCTCTGAGTCAACTTGAGAAATATTTACCTTTCTCCACGGCGCTCCCTTGTCTTGTCGTTAGTTTTCGTTACGTTGCGACACAATAACGTTAACGTTAACTTTACTACTGACGAGGAGATCCAGCGAACAACGTGCGTACAAACAATATGGCGACTGTTACTACTAATTCACAAGGTTACTGATTTTAAAAAATGTAATCGCGCTTTACGCGATCACCCTCAATCCGCAATACGAATACTACTTACTGCTTAAAAAATATATCTATATATAGTATGTATGTATATGTATATAGAAATAATAAAATTAAATAATAATGGCAATAAAAAAAGTTTATTAACCGCGTTGACCGACCGCGGAACTGAGACGAGAATTATCTAGCGCCCATTTTGTAAAATTTAAAACGCGGCTGCGCGAGTATGACCGGGAAAATTTAAATTCTGGTAAAATTACAATTGTTTGTATATTTAAAAAAAATATTTATTGTACAATAGTTAACATATTTATATATATGTTCATCCGCTGGTTTGTTTATTGACGTAGTCCTGTGCTAATTTAGTGGCATGTTCTACACCTGCTGGTGTGCCGAATTGCTCTTCAAAGCTCACGTATTTTTTAAATAGGATCTTCATTTTCCGTGGAGGAAGTGATTGCATTACTCCTTTTTCCAAAACTTTTCTGTAATTGTAAGAAAAAAATAAATAAAATATCTAGTCTAGATAAATATAATTTAAAATATAAAAAAAAATCATACCTTGCAGCGTCAAAGTTTTCAGACTTGACCAATACGTCAACGTAACTCGACCAAACGTCAACTCTCTTGGGATACGAGATCAATATTTTTTCAAACAAAGTTTCAGCTCTTTCCTTGTCACCGAATCTATTTTCCATTTGGGCGAATTTCACCATCAAGTTGACATCTGAAATAATAAAATCCGATTTATTTTTTTTTTCATCCCAAAATGACCTTCCCTTCAGGAAACCTTCAGGAAAAAATACTTACGTTCTTTTGGAGGCAAGGATTGAAGCGCGCGTTGCATAAGGAATCGTGATTTTTCTTTCAACCCAAGTTTGAGGAACGCGCAGCCACACTCAGTCCAAACATCTGGGTCTTGTTTGAATTTACCAGTGAGAGTTTTAATCGTGTGCTCGAGTTCTGAATGTCTCGCGGCGTCGGCGTGGACAGTTATCATGTGAAGATAAATTTTCTTGGTGTCATTGGCCTTCAATGCTTGCTGGAAGACGTCGTTTATAGTCTCAGGTGTTCCGAATCTCGACTCCAAGTTCAACCAACCCTGCCAAACATTCAGTCTTTCACTTTCTTCGCGGAAGTTTATGGTTTTAAGCGCGCGTTTGGCAACAGCGCGGGCTTTTTCGACTTCTGTAGCTTGGAGATGATACGCCATATACTGGAGCCAAATCAATGAACTGTCAGGACTAGCCAATACCAACCGATCAAACTGATCAACTGAACTTGGCATTTGATTGCTGGCTAATGCTTCTTCACGTTGACGTATTTCTCGTTCTTTTTCCCGCTCAAGTTCATGTCTTTCAGCGGCGCTTAATTTTTTCTTTTTCTTTTTCGGTTCATTGTCGTCTTCGTCTTCACTGCTGCTCGATGATTCTTCAACTTTTATTTCGTCTAATTTGTTGTCCCAATTGAATCCACACTCTGGTATACTGAGACTATCAATTACTAAATTTTCTTTATCAACTTGAGCTTTACTTATTTCAACTTTTTTGCTATTTTCCTTTACTTGCATCTCTGTCTTATCTTGTTTGTTTTTTTTCTTCTTGTCTTTTTTACTTCCATTCAAATCATTATCATTACCATGTTCTTTTACCCCATCAACTTGCTCATCATCTTCTTCTTCGCTCTTTATTTCAACATCTTCCTTCACCTTAACGATATTTCTATTGACTTTTGTTGAAACTTTTAATCTCTTTATAAGCAAATCATCACCACCGTGAATGTAAGCCGGTTTTTTTCTTTTTAAATTTTTATTCTGCGACTCAATACTGAGTTTTCGGGATTCAAATGCGGATTTAACGACACCTACGGGAGTTAATTCAGCCTCATCACGATTAAGTATAACATAGCATCTGACTTTTTTACCCACTGAATACGATGATAGATCAGGTTTCATGTCATTAGCGTGTCGACGGGTTGGCAAAGAAACTAAAGTACCTTTTCCTTGACCCTTTAATACAACCAGAGCAAACCAATTAGTTATCAAAACAATTTCCCCTCTCAACTGTATCTCCAACGAATCTTCGGGTAATTTATTCTGTTTGCTGTTTATTGAACTAACAAGAGTTGGTAAAAGTGTTACTTCAACCAACTCGTGTATGTAATTTATCCACAGAACAGTTGCTTCGACTTCATTACCCACTTTGTATGGCTTTTTAAAGTGACATGAACGCACAGTCGCGGCAACATCATTATCCAGCTTCAAAACAAGCCCGTGCTCTGTAACTTTATCAACAACTCCCTTTACGCGCTGTCCCAAATGCATCGACGAGATAGCTTTGTTATTGTACGACTCATGGGTTGATAATTCTCTAAGTTTACTCAGGTATAAAGTCAAAACATCGACAGCAGCGACCATATCTGCGTCTTGTTTGACAGCATCAGTCCAAACTTCGTGTAAAGACACCGTAAGATGAATTTTATTTTCTCTTTTATTAATAAAAGTTATTTTGCCAAATAATATTTGATGGACTGACAGACTATCGATGTCTGTAACTTTGTTGAAGGGAACAAAACCATAGTCGTTAAATCCTTCAATAGGTAACACGACTTTTAAACCTTTCGAACTGATATCACTGATAGAACATGGAATACAATCGTCTACTTTTAGATTATCCATTTTTGTAAATTTATCTTGAGGAATGTACGTTCGTGTGAGCAAAAATTTAGGTGATACAGAAAATACAAGTGCTGTCAATGAGTCACCGGGTACACATTTGGCAGCCAGGTAACCCCCTAATTCTTTACACGGAGCCATATGACCAGCTGGCAAAAATCCTGTGACACTGTCACTGTCCTCGGTTTTAGTTATCCTCAAATAAACTCCTTCTGACGATGACTCAACGACGACTCCCGCAACTTCTTCCCCAATATTTAATTTTATTTCTTCCTTCTGCTTGTCTTTATTTTCGGCAAGATTTAAAATTAATTTACCACCCTCGTTTATTTTTTCTATTTTTACAAGCAAAACTTGACCGTTTCTGTAATTCAAAGTACCCCCAGTATTTTTGTTTAAAAATTTTGCGGGTACAAAACCCTTGACGTCACCGAAAAACGATACAACCAATCCCTCCTTTTTAATAGCAAAAATACTCGCTTGATATTTTGAACCAACAGTCGCATCATCGATATCAGACAAAATACGACGTTTACTTTCTACTAACGATTTTTTAAGCGTAAATATCCAGCCGTTGGCTTGTTTATTTCTTCCCAAAACTCGGGCTGTTATTTTTGCGCCTACTTTAAGTTGCTGTTGTTTTTTCTTAGCATCGAGTCCAACATCAGCAACATGATCAGGTGGTACGTCTCCGAATGTGTTGCCGGATTTAACGAAAATAAATCCGTTGGGATTGAACCGGACAATTTCAACAGTCAAAAGATCTCCTGGATTTACAGTCTCAGCAATACAACTTTTAGCTTTCAACAAATTTTTTTGCATTGTACAGACGTAAATTCTATCAAAAATATCATAAGACAGTACTCGGCATTTGTGAGTAGACCCAGGTAAAAATTTACCCTTTATATTTTCAAAATCTACTTCAGTTCGTTTGAAAGACACGAAACCTTTTATTCCGTCTTTTAAATTAAGAATAATTCCTTTGGTTTCTCGGTATAAAACAGCTGCTTTGTCAATTAGATCTCCAACTTTAATCGATTCCTTCTCCTTTTCAAATGTAAACTCCGAGAAATAAGCGAATTTAACCGTCGGAATGACGTACAAAAGAGTTGCGGTTATTTCGGAGTCTGGTTCATAAGACTCGAGTGACTCATTGAGATACAATCGATTAATGTAACCTGTATTGTTTTCATTGAATGAAACCCGCAGGCCATTGCGTAAAACTTTCTTAATAGTGACGTCTAAACGAGACCCTGGAATTATTGAGTCCAGTTGCTGGCTGCTGGAGCTAACGGTCGACATCAATCGTTTTGATTTTGTTGAGAGATTTACTGTGATAACGTTTCCGTCCGTTTTCACTTTTTTGACGGAGCAAAATATTTGCTGCCCGACGTCTGTAACCATAAAATTTAAAATTAAATATTGAGCAAATTAAAATAATTATAATAGCAAACTTACGATATTTTGCATTTTCATCGACGTCTTCATGAGCTAAAAATCCCCGGAGAGTTTTAATTCCAGTGTCGACTACATATCCGTGATCTTCAACGCTGCTTACTGAGCAAATTATTTTTGAACCTTTTGCTAAACTACCAGGGTCAAGATTTTGATTTATCAGTCCTGACTCCAGTGATAATTTAACTGAATTTTTGTCATCTGGGTTAAGACCTTTGACATAACATACGACGTAATCACCTCGTTTGAATAATTCATTGAGAGGTTTATAATCGGTGAGCTCATTATCTGTTATCTCGATTACTTTTTCTAGCAAATTTGTGTATGAATCACTTATATACGTCGCTAAAACTTGACCGCTTAATCGTCCTGGCAATGATACAGTTATATCATACTCTGTAGAAGTATAAACCCGGCCCAAAATTATCATCCCTTCGACAATAGTCGAGTAGGTCAGACATTCAGCAGTAGAGGGTCCAAAATCTTGATCATCCTTTTTCTGAACATCATTTTTATTTTTTTTACTTTGATTCTTTTTATTGCTTGACAGTTTTCGTTTGCTGCCAAGTAACTGGAATAAATTTCATGAGATATAAATCATTTTTATGAATTAAGAATTTAAATAATTAATGATTCTGAAGTTTACAGACAATTAGCAATTTTCGATTCTTTTTAACTGATCAATTACAAAAAAAAACTAAAAATATGCACATGTAGGAAATTTAAGAAACTGTGGCTGCATTTTTTTGAATTTTTCTTTTTTTTTATGATTTGGCTTTTTTAAAAAAATCTATAAATTATTCGACGTCGGCTAACTTCAGTATCACAATAATTATAAAATACTTACAAAATTTGATGGAGCTTTGGTAAAAGATTTTTTACCACCTCTTGGAAAGTCTTCTAACGTCATCTTAAAATATCAATAAAATTTCATAAATTTATAACATCAATACACGTAAATAATTTGTTTGTAGGTTATGATTTCAACCCACGTGGGAAAAACCTGTAGGGTCGAATAGAAAAATTTAAATGGAGTTCAATAAAAGAAATTTGTTAAGATTATAAAATATTAATTACGTACTTTGATTAGTAGTAAATAATTTATTTACAATAAAAAACACGACGCTTTAATTTTCGTATAAACCCAGTTTGTATTCAAATTAATGTCTCACACTTTTTTCTTGCCATCTCTTGACACGGATAATATTTTAAACTTCCCCCTCTCCAGTAAATTCAAAATGGCCGCCACTCGGCGAAAGACCGAGCATTCTGAAATACTCTAGCTCTATCTCTCGTTATATGGCAACGCTTGGCTAGAGCTAGTATATAAATATAAATAATAAAGCTAGAGCATTTTCAAATGAACCCACAAACAAATTTTAATAAAATTATTAAATTTCAATTTTGAAATTTCGCGCCAAGATGGCGCTACTGCGCGTTGCTGTTCGACGCTCAAGTTTTTGCTAGAGTGGGGGTGGTCGATGAATCGCAAAATCGATTGGTTTGTATCAACTGACGGTTCGATAGCGGCAGTCAGTATCATCGACAATGGCAATAGTAGTCCAGATCCTCTTTTGTTCTTTATACGTTTGAATTGAAACACAGTATCGCAGAGGCGTCGTGTAAAATTGTGCAGTGATTGTAAAATTTATCTTTTATTAATATTAATTGTGCAAAGTGTCTGTGGTGAAGTTGAGTGTTCAGTGTTCAGTTGTAGTGTAAAGTGTTGCTGATTGCTGATGCTGATGTCTTTTTAGTTCCTGAGCAAAATCATCTGGCATCGTCTGGTGGGAAATAGCAGTTAAGTGACGTTTTTTAGCTGCAATACACTTGGAGCAATTTAATTCAAATCTCCAAGTGTATTAGGACACCCTTCTGCATATTATTTCTCCGCCAAGGTTTGTTCAAACACTCAAGTGTTTTTTTTTTAAATATTTAAAAATTTTTTCTACCATATTCTGCCGCCATTTAATTTTATCGTACGAATTTTAATTTGTTTCCAATTTTGAATAATTTATTTTTCAAATATTTAAATTTTCATGTTCTTTGCTCCATAGCCGCGTAGATTCTGTCAAATAAATTTTTTTAAAACTTATTAGCGTTGCTCCTACTAGAGTATATCGTAATAGACAAAAAACGTTAGCATTGTGTAGAGTAATTCCCAATATAATATGACATCGTCATCCTCATTTATCTTCATTCATCCTCATTTATCCTAATATGGGTCTAGATTCAAAAAATAAATTTTTCTCGGGACTTTTTAGGGGTTCTCCTACTACAGGACATCGTAATGAACAAAAAACTTTAATGTTGTGCTGCGTTATTCCCAGCGTATGTAGAAAATTTAAAAAACTACAGGTGCATTTTTTCAAATATTTTTTTTTTAATAATTTATTGATTAAAAAAAAAAAAAAATTATTAGATGTCTGCTAACTTCAGTATCGTGATGCAACCAACATATTTATTCCCAAATATTTTCTAATTTCCTAAAATATAAAAGTGAAAAAATCCCGTTATAAAAAAAATATATATTTATATATATATTTTCAAATCTTGCACATCGGTAATGAAGAAGTTCCTCACAATGGTAAGTGACATTTAATTTTTTTTTCAATTTTTTAAATACAAATACTAACAATCAAAGTATTTAAATAAAACAAAACACAGCCTTAATTGTTAATTCATCTCTCACTCAATTTCTCCTAAACAAAAATACAAATTTCCAAATTTATCATAAAATCAAAAATATTCTAAATCAGAACCAGTAATTAATTCTTCAGTAATCACCGAACGTACTATCAATTTTATTATTCAAATATAAGCATTACAAATAATTTTGGTGCCACCAGCGCCATCTTTGTATTACCCGTCATTTTTTTTTCCCACTGACACTCACACAAATAACCAGCGACAGCGACACTAACGCATTCTAACGTTCCCCATCAGTTGTTTTGTACAATAATGTCTGCAATATTATTATCAAATGGATTCATAATGAAAATAATTATAAAATAAATTTACATCTGATCTACTCAAAGCCTATCAAGGTAAGCTTATAATTTATCACCCACTTGTTAATTGCGAAGCAAAGATGTAATCAATACGAGCTAAAATAACGACCAATTAATTATTATCACAGGTTTGTTTTTGAGGTTATTATTATCATAAACATTGATAAAGTGACTTGGTAGAGTGATAAAAACAACAATAATATTAGGAGCTTATCACAATGAGATACCGGGGGCCAGTATGGACGAAAACAGAAACCGAAGCATTGCTGAGTTCAATTATAAAAAACAATTTGCTCGAAAAGTCCGCCACAAGTGGGCAGCTGAGTCACTCGCTGGTGAAACCGTTGCAGAGCAAAGGATTCGAGCGCACCGCGATGCAAATAAGATTAAAATTGCGCGCGTTGCGTATGAGCTACCAGAAATGCAAGAAAAAAGGCTGCACGCCAAATGCCATGAAAGAATGTCCCTACTATTCGCTGCTGAACAAAATATACGCGGACCAGGAAGAGCTGATGGTCAAGCAGGAGCCAGCTAATGAATCGCCGGAGGAGCCTTTGAACATAAGTGATATTACTAATAATACAAACATTTGGATTGACCAGGAAGTGCAGACAATGCTGACAATAATTGACGACATGTGTTTAGCCAACGACTTATCCCTGAACGGCTTCACCAACTCGGCACTGAAGCTGATCAGCAACGCGCTACAAATATCGGGAATAAACAGATCTGTCAACCAGGTCAGGATAGCGCTGACGAGTCTCAAGGTCGCTTATGTCAGAAGTCGAGAGTCTCTGGAAAAAGGGATCGAGACTCTGACTTGCCCTTACTACGATTATCTGGACAAGATCTGGGGCGGTGAGAAGATTAGTCGTGACAGCGCGACGAAAAAATGCCAAGTCGAGAGGCTGCCTTCCATCGACGACGTCATCCAGAGCAAAGACATCCACGGTCGTCATCACCATGCCCACGGCAATGAGATTGATCTCAAAAACGGATTGGAGCACGAGGTCAATAGTTTCACCCTTGATGATAATAATTTTACTTTAGACGGTAACAATTATGGTCTGAATGACGATAATAATTATACGCTGGATCACAGCAATTATAATGTTGATAATAATTATTTGTTGAATGAAAATTACACTGTTGAGAGTATTGAAAGTATTGACGATGAGGACGAGGAAGAATCTGATGGTGATCCCGCTGTCGTTGTTGATTTGTCCGGTGATACTGATGATAATAATGTTAATAATAATGTTAATAATAATGACAATCCAATACAAGTAAATGGTGATGATAAATTAAGCAAATGCAACGGTCAAGTTCAAGAGACAATCGATGATACGAATGAACAAGCTGTTGAAAATATAAATAATGATATTGACACTGACGCTAATGCTAATGTTAATACTAGTAATAATAATAATAATAATAATAGTAATAGTAATAATAATAATGTACAGACACCAGGAACTTTAAAGAGAATAGTCTTGTGGACGCATGAGGAAATAATGGTGATGCTGAAAACTATTGAGGAATTGGGACTGATGACAACCAGAAAATTAACTATTACTAATGCAAACAAACTTATTGGTCCATTAGCTGAGCACGGGTACACCAGAACTAGCTCCCAGATCGTAAGCAAAATAAAAAACATGCGTTCTAGTTATCTGAGATGTATTGGCCAGGGCTGCACATCGGACGCTCTCAAGGAGTGCCCGTACTTTGAAGCTCTCGATAAGATCTATAAGCAGTTCAATAAATCTCCAGGAGTTGTGCTGGACTCGGGAGAAACGAGTCCGAAAAAAAATCTACATGATGATACCAATGGATTTATTACTGATAAAGAGTCTGAGTCATGTGACCACAGCTACAATTCTGTCACTATTGATAATGACAATGACGCTGATAGAAAATTAAAGAAACCTGACCAGGATGTCCTTTGGTCGCCGGTTGAATCCATCGTTGGTATGTTTTGTTATTTTGATTATTTATTTTATTTATTTATATAATAAAATTTTTTTTATTGTTTATAGAAAATGACGTCAATATGAGAATAGAAGATCAATTTGTACAAACAAATATTGAACAAAATGGAGTGGGGATGGAGCAAGATGAGCACGAACCTCGAGAGCAACAAAATTATTTAGATGAAGGTATAATGGAACATGAGAACATTGAAATAATTGATAACTGTGAATTAAATTCATCAATATTAAATGGGATTGATCCGGAAGTATCACTGGTGCAATTTGTTAATAAAATAGACGGTGGAGTGACAAATGACGACGAGCCGATTGTCACCGCGAATATCAAGACAGAAAAAGTACAATCTGACGATGAGGTTGATCACTCAGCGACAACAGATATCACGATGTCACTGAACTCCGATAAAATGATAAACCCGGACATCATAATGGAGCACGACTCCTCCGCCAATGAGAGCGTAATCACCAGAGACAGAAGATCAGCAGCTACTATGAACGGTAACCTGAAAAACACTCACGACAGTTTCATTGAGTTGAAACCTGTCCAGCAGTCGAGCATCAAGACCGAAGTTCTCGTCACCAACGAAACCTCTTCCTCGCGAGGACACTCGCAGACCTGCTCCGGAAACTCACTGAGCTCCGAGCTTATGGAGTCTGTCGTCCAGCAGATATTGAAACACGAGGAGCAGCTACAGGAGCAGCACCACAGGTGGATGGAGCGACAATTCGAGATCCAAAGACAGCACGACCGTAGCCAGCGCGAATTGCTGCTAAACGAGCTACGGGAATTCCGCAAAACACTAGGACACTCAAGTTCAAATAATAATTTTTTATCTGATCATTAATACATATTTAACGTATATATTATTTTTATATATATATAAATTGATTAAATTTATTTGTTAGGTTTTTAATCAGTATCTCCTGCATTATATTTACATAAAATACGTCTAGTATAATTTTAATGAATTAATTAAATAAATAAACAAACAAATAAATAATTAATTAAGTTCTAATATTACAAGTAATTAAATTACAATAAATATTATTATTATAACCATTATAATTGTATACAAAAAAAGAGTAATTTAAAAAAAATATTATTATTAAAAATAATAATGACTAAATAAAAATAATTTTAAGAAAAAAAAAGAAAACAAATAATAATAAAGATCTTATAATTTTTTGAAATAATTCGTGTATTTAAATTTATTTTTACCTGCTGGGTCAATGACTGCATGGATTTTATTAAAACTTCCGCGAACAATTGATCAGTTTCTCTGCTTAGCAACACGCGATTCCCAGACTAGATAATTACCAAAATAAATTTGTTTTTACGATTTATAAGAAATTTAAATTCAAACGTAAATAAATTCATCTTCAGTGTTTTCAGCTGACTAATTAAATTGTTTTCACTACGGCTCTGTTACGTAGTCAATATGTTTACAAAACCGTTTTAATTTTCCGACGCACGTGAAAAATTTTATTGTTATTGCATTTTGCTTTCTGTTTTCCTCGGTTTACGATCAATCGTTAATTCAAAATGACTGCACACAAAATAAATATACATAGTAAAAGATCGGAAGTGAATTCGGACTTTATTTAAATCCAAATTCACTCCGAGTTTCGGAGTTTTTTTTTAAATCACTCCGCATTCAGAGTAAATTTGAATATTGTCCTTTCAGCAGAGTGGTCTAGATTTTATTTCAATCCGCATTCACTCCAATTCGGAGTTTAAATATCAAAGTAGTAAATTTCACTCCGAAGGGATTAAATAAAGTCTACCGGTCTGCATTCACTCCGGAATCAATCCGCGTTTACTCCGCAAATTTTTTTCAGTAAATGTACATCTGCTTTTCTTTGAATATTTATTTATTTATTTATTAAAATTTTAGACCCTGAAGCCTTAGCTCCCTAAGGACCTTACAATGAATACAAAAAGATAAATTTATATATATAGGCGCAAAAAAAAAAGATAAATTTCATAATATCGCTAATAACAAATAAATTGTAATAATAATAGTAACAATGACAATAATAAGTTACGCTGTCTCAAAGCAAAGTCGATCAAAATTATAATTTGCTGAGTAATTACAATCATTGATAATCTTCATCTATAAAAAACATGTAACATTTAGATCGAAATTCGTTGTAATCAATAATTGTAACAATCTCCTCTGGTAATCTATTGATTCCACACTCTAACTGCCGTAAAAATAAAAGACTTATTTATCAATACAATATATATACAGTAGAACCTCGATAAGTTAAAATTCAAGGGAAACGTAAAAAAATTTGAGTTATCGAGTTTTTTACTTATCGAGAGTTTAAGTTAGAGAGGTTATTAAAGTAAAATTTTTAACTTAACGAGGTTTATTGATTGGAAACTTGAGTGTGAAAAAGATACATATAATTCAATAGAAATGATAGATTTTTATTTATTTATACATATATATTTACTCTTATATGAAAATTCCTACTGAGTAAAGGTCCTCCCCCTCCCCTTTATCCTTTATTTCCCTAGTTCCCGATTAAGTGAAAGACTAAAGTGAAAATCAATTAAGCTTTTGGCGAAACCTTTTGTTTGCATACATACTTAATACGATGACTCAATGATATTACTTTAAGTTATGGAGGTCACCAAAATATTATTTTAAGTTATCGAGGGCAATGCTCAAAATAATTGTTTGAGTTATCGAGGTTTTGTACTTTAAGTAATAGAGGTTTTAAGCTGTGAAGGGAAGGGAATCAAAAATATTTTTAAGTTACAGAGGTTTTGAACTTATCGAGGTTTGAGTTATCGAGGTTCTACTGTATATTTAAGCTAAATATACGACAACATACTCCGTAATTATTTTACTACAATTAATTTTTCGACTGATGTCAGTCATTGTTATTTCCGATTCTATTTCTATCTTTGGTCGAAATAGAAAACTAAGGAAATAAATTAAACTCAACAAGAATGTTTTTTTTTTTTTTTGACAAACCGCGAGTCTGAGGTATGTAAATCGTAGCATGTGCGAGAATTATTCTCGGCTAGGATTTTCCAGTGACTTAAGACTAAAGTTAACACGATTAAAAACAATAAGAGATTTTGTGTTGAGATAAAATAAAAACTTGCCGAGTTTATTTCATTTATTTACTCTGAATTAAATTATTTAATGACAATTGTATATTATATAAAATAATTCGAAAGTAATTATTTTTTTTTAACATCAAACCACTTTCTCTAAATTTCTACAATAGTCATTTATTATCATAACGAGATAATTCAATTATTTAAGTATACATTTTTCTAAAATTATTTCGTAATTTTTAAAAATCTAATCTCATGTAGATACGGAAGTAACTTATTTTTTTTTTCTTTTTTTTTTTTTGAAGAAAATATTTATAGAGGCCCGGTAAATTTAAATAGATTTTTATCGTGTCGTGTGACTTTTAAATGGTAATCAACAATTGTCGATAACTTTTAAATATTAATAACTAAAAAGAATGACAAAAAAGTGTCGATGATTAATTTTTAAATTTAAAAGTCATTTCTGGCCAGACACATTATTGCGATAACGTTTTCATTAAAATTATTATTATTATTTAATTAATAAACAAATCGATCGGATGGCAACCGCTATTTGCGTTAGTGGGAAAGCAATCAGAATCGATTTTAATTAGCGGTTATTCGCTATCTCAATCTCTTAATATATTTACTAGACATAAATAGTTTCATTACTCTGCGGTTTCATCAATAATAATAATAATAATAGACGTTTAATAATTTTTGGATTTTTTTTAAATGATAAATTATAAAAAAAAAATATTTTAAAAAATTGCACTCAGAGTTTTTTAAATTTTCTATACGTGCATATTTTTTTTTTTTTTTTTTTTTTTTATTATTTATCGTTGGGGAAAAAATTCCAAAAATTATCAAATGTCGGCTAACTTCAGAATCATAAAAAATTGGGAGTAAATTCGGAGTGATTACGGATTTTATTTAAATTCGAATTCTCACCGTCACTTGAACTTCCGGAGTTTAAAAAAAAATCAATTTCGGAGTTCTAATTTTAAAATATACGTTTTAGGAGTCAATTTTACTCCAAACCGGGTTTTTAATATTGAATTTAATTCCCCTTGGCAGTGAATTTTACTCCGAGGGGCTTAAATAAATAAATGGACATTCGCTCGCATTCACTCCGGATTTACTCCACTAATTTTTAACAGTAATAGTGATAATAATAATTACTCCAATTTATTTGTAAATTATTTAATTAATTTTATAAAAAGATACGGGTAATTAAATCTTTAGATAAATTTATCAGTCAAGTGGATGTTGACATAATTACAAGGATATTTTATAATTATTATTAAATGTAAATGAGAAAGCATAACATAAAATATGATAATAAACAACGTTTACTGTTTTCTTTCACCGTGAAAAATTGTCCACGCTTTGCTCGGTCGAAAGGTCACTTATACAATCATTGTGAGTCAGTAAACACTTTTTAATGCTGCTATTACATTACATATACTTATTACTACTATTATTATTATTTATTAATAATATTATTTATTATATATTACTAACTCACTCCATTAATCTAAATTACGCGCTTTTAATTAAACTCTTATCGTAATTTATAAAAATCTTCGTGACGTTAATTTACTATCACTTTTTTTATTTTATTGATTTAAAATTTCAACTCAAAACATTAATTATATAATCAGTTTAAGGCAGAAATTTTTTTTTACTTGAGATTGACGAGCTGGACGGGAGCAATTTATATAATCTAATAATTCGACGGCTGGCGAGTTTTAATTAAGGTAATTAATTAAAAGGGAAGATAAATGGGTTAAATGGTTATTTACTTTATGTAAAATTAATGAAAATTAAATTCACTTAATTTTTATGTAGAAATTTAAAAAAGACCAGGCGCTTTTGGAGTTAATTTTCTTAACAAAAAAAAAAAAATTATTTTCCACAATTTTTAAATTTCCCGGTTTACCTCGGACACTCCGTCTGCTTTGAATCCCCTTTATACCCCGACCCATCCTTACAAATTTGTATTGGCGATTGTTTTATCCACGTGAGGGACAGTAACGTCTGATTTTTTATTTACCGATTCAATTATTTCCCAGTACTGCAATAATAACGTGACAGTTTTAACAATCCAGAGGTGTGGTTATTTATAAGTATATATATATATATATATATATACATAGTCGTATAAATGGCATCATTTTCCGGTTATTGTAAGCACGTTTATAGTCTCAGAGAAATAATTAACCCAATTAAATAGCCAGTGGACGCGACAACAAAATAAAAACCCACTGCAAAAAAATATTTTTATCATTTCTCACTTCCCCTGAAATAAAAAATATAACAATGACCTCTGGAAATAAAAAAAAAATTATATTAAAATTAAAAACGCATTTTGTTTTAGTCCAGTTGATAATTATCGTACTGTGTAACAAATAACTCGCGTGATGCGGGCAATAAATTACAATAAAAAAAAAATTTCCAAGAATCATAAAATTAAAGCAATGAAAAATTCAATTGAAGATGTTTTATAATTATAATTTTTATTTGCTTACTTATTTAATCAGCAGATCACGAGCAATTTAAATAAATCTGCAGACCGATAGATATGCAGATATCAATAATATATTAAATGACCCAAGTACATGGATTCAAACAGCTGCGGCAATTTACCAGAGCAAAAGATCATTCAGCAGAACCCAGAATCCCCGTTGGGGGGCTCGTTTATATTTCTTGCGTCTCATATCTCCATTTATATCAATCAACTTGAATTAAATCCGCTGAAATTTATCCTACAATAATTATTGTACTGTCATCTAGATATTCCCGGTTTAAACTGACCCTCTTACAATCGGTGTTCGGTTGGAACAGCATTGATGGACAATTGACCGATCGACCGGGAAACCAGCTCAGCTTTAAACTTGCAATCCATAACCGAGTACGTCTTCATAAACCGGTTGGCTCACAGCCTTTCTGGTCATATCAATACGTAATAATGAGTTTACTAACCTACCCTACTGTAACAGCCGCGGTAACTTAAATATTTATTTATAATTCGAATTAATAGCCGCTTAAATATTTTCATTTAAATTGAGTTGTTAATTTTAGTCGATCAATTAAAGATCAATAAATAAATAGTATATTAATAAATTATATTTATCCTCATGATAAAAAATATAAATTAGATCATAAATCTCGCTCGTCTCGCTGTCGGGATAAAGTACTAGTTCTGTTGGGAATTATCATCGAAAAAATAAAAATTACACCACGCAATTTTATTCAAATCAAGTAGAAGGTGTACGTGGGTTTTTAACAAGTTTTAATTATGTATATATATGTATACATATGTATATAGTCGGAGGAGAGACAAAAAATTATAGAGTTCATTGTCCATTGATATTGATTCTACCTGTCGGGATACTCGAATTTTATATATGTATATATATTGTAGATATATTTATATATATATATATTTGGAGGTGATACAGGCATTAGCAACATGAATTAAATGTACAGTGGCGCCTATTGCGGTAGGCGCGACAAAATGAAGCTTTTTCATTCGTACACTCGACTCGATTATTCGCGCGCATGCGTTCAAATAACGTGCCTATAAATACTGAGTTGTACCACTTGCTCGTCAGTTCACTGCGCGCAGTTGCACTCTTACTAAATAAATATAAAATAATTCAAATTTAAATTTATTTTAAAAAAAATTTAAGTGCTAAAAATATTTGAATTTGTGGTCAATTTAAATTCATAAAATTAAAAATTTTAAAATGCCTGCAGACGTAGCAATGCACACAAACTTCTTGCAATTCAACCAGTCGAGCTTGAAGGACTCAAACATCGACTCCTGCTGGAACACCGAAAACATGAGCGGGTATATGAATCTCATCGGGCCTAAAGGTCATCGGCAGGGTGTCCAGGTAAAGGTTTATCGCACTAGTGTCGAGCACTTTGCTGTCATTTACCCGCAAAAAAAAGTCTGCCGTCCGCTGGGAGTTTTGAATTTAAAAAACACAACGATCGAGCGTCTGCGAGACGAGGGATTCATCGTCAGACAAAAAGGCTTCGACACAACGACAATAACACTGACATTCCTCGTGGAAAATAAAAAAGAACTCGACTACTGGATCCTGGCATTCACCGCGAGGTCAAGTCCTCTCGTCCACCAGAGCAGTCTCCCAATAGTCGAGGAAGAGGAAATTTAAATGACTTTATCATTTAATTATGATGGCCGAAAGCCATAAATATTGTAAGCATCTGCATGCCTTGGGTTCACAGAGGCTGTACCGAAAAACTTTTATTTCACGGTATCACCGGTTAATTAATTTAAGTAATTAAATAAATTAATTAATTAACTAATGCGATTATCGATACTGGAGAGTAAAAAACAGGTGTGTAGTGTGTTCTTAAATAATTTATAAATGTCTCCATGTTTTATTATAACGTTTTATTAAAAACATGTGTTACAACATTTAAGCCGCTGACACCTGTCTCTCATCCTCGGAAGGACAGTTATTAATAAAAGGCAAAAAAAAAAAAATAATACCAAGTGATTAACAAAGACTTTATTTAAGAAGAGACATGCAATTATCAAGTGAAAGTTTATCGCGACAATAAAAAAAACTGAGAAAAGATATTTCATTTTCGCCACATCAATAGTGTACGTGACCCCTGACTTCAAAGCCGGTCACGTTTTAAAGCCAGAGTTTACAAACGTTACCAAGTAAAGTAATCGAACCGTCAGCTGTACCCGCAAGTCTTTAATTTAATTTATCTCGTAAGATTTTTTATTTTACTGATAATTGTGTCCATCACTTGTGTTACGTCACGGCCATTTCTTAGATATGCCTTCGTACTCAGCTGAATTAAATCTATCAAGAGTATGACAAACGATCGTTCTCATTAATTGAACTCTGACCTGCTCAATTTATTTGTTTTTTTTTTTAACGATATCTGCAATTATGCTTTTTAATTTTTCGAGCCAAGGTCTTTAAAAAAAATATATTTGCACACATATATGATACATTGGCACCACTCCAGGTGACATCAGAGCTGTAAACTCGTCAGTAAAACCATAGAATAGAAGCAAAAGCTGTATCAGAATCGATCCAACCAGCTGTGACCAGTCGCAACCCCGGCTTTTATCCACATCAAGAAAACTTCATTCTCAACAAAACACTAAATTGTACTTTGTATTTTTCTTTGTACTTTTATTTTATAAGTCGGCTGCGAGAGAAGCGTAAGTTGGAAAAAAAAAAAAATAAATAAATCACTAAACGTTAGAGCAAGAAGAGGGAGATGAGTTTTTGTAAACGCATGTTAGAAAAAGATAAAATGTATGTTGGTTATTGTTATTATTATTATTAAACAGACTGTACGTAATGGTATATATGTATATATATGTATATATATATATATACCTGTCATTGCGTCTCACTTGCACTGTACACCGTTAGCTCTAGCTTAGCAACCAACTGGAGGAAATGTTAAAAAAGAATAAAAGAGATACGCGGCTGTTTTTTTATGGTTTGGTTGAGCTCCAACTACACAACTACAACTACAACTACTGCAACAGCAAGACTATACAGCCTGGACACCGATATTAAAACCACCAACACGACAATGACAATCATCGCGTTTAATTATTCAGATACTCGGCAGTATTTCGCATTTTCCACCTCTAGTTTTATCATTTTCCACACCAATACCACCCATAATAATAATATATATCACATGCGTGTTTTTTAAATTTTAAATAACGGAAGTGGGTCTCAGTCTCTCGACTTTAGTTCCGGTCTTTTGTTAACAATTTTTATTATATTTTATTTTATATTCATAACTTATTGCGATCACGTGATGAAAATCAAATTGATTGTCATATCTCCTCTTATCGGGTTTATTGTAAACTCTTATCACCCGTTGACGGTGCAATTTATTTATAAAATAAACTGTATAACGTTCATTTAATAGTAATAATGTCTGTGATATTTAAAACAAAATGTAATAATAATAATATAGGTATCGGTTTATAAGGAAGTTTTTATTGTATTACGTAGGTAAATATAAGTTTTCTCTTTAATAATAATTATTTGTTGAAAGCTAGACATCGATATTTCCATTCAAATTTGTTATCCAAACAATTATTGTATTTTAAAAACCCATTATTGTTTAAAAAAAAAAAATGTGAATTAATTCTATTCAATTGTCTGTATATAACGAATTATTATACAAGTATATATGATATTCATAAATATAAACATATATATGATATTACAATAAAGAGCATGAAAATTTAAATGTTTAAATACCGTAGAGTTATTGAATAATAAAATTAGAAATTTTTATACATTTAAGTACGACTGTAATTTAATAATAATTGTAACGTTTAAAGTATATTGTAATAAAAATAATTTCATTTCGCTCCATTGTACTCATACTTTGTAACTAAACGGAGCTGTAATAATTATTGAGCTGTACTGAGTACGCGGCGAGTGTATTTCAAAATCCAAGTCATTTGTCAAGTGAAAAATAAAAATTAAATGAATATAAAAATATTGTGAATTATTATTATTTTTTCCTAAGTAGTTGGTTACGTAAGTTTGTAAAGCAATCCTTGGCAGCAGCCTTGCGCAATATCGCGGAGCGAATTGCGAGTGACAAGAGCCCGCTATTACTGCAGTGAGTACTGGGTTTGCATGTTGGATATAAATCCAAGCTGGATTAAATACGAGAGTTGCTGCAGTTGCTGATATTAAACTTCAGTTGTACGAGCGAATTCAGACTCTGCATACTCTGCACACTTGGCCGCACCTTGACGTTGATCACGCGATTCTAATCATTGAGTGATGGAGGATGGAAGAGCTGCAATGAATTTTCTTTAGTTTCAAGTTGTGCATTTATATGCATCCTTGTCTCGGGCTTTGCCATTTGTCTAAAGACTTTACTTTCCCTTCTATTATATTCGATCATTTTTACCACTGGCTAAATTAGATTCCGGAAGTTGTTTGATACTCAATTATCTAAATCATAGATCACGGACACAAATACCTTTTATATTCACGCTACCTAATGGCTATATTTCCAACTCCTTGAGTTTTTTTTTCAAGATTATTTTAACCTTTAATTATTTACAGTTTTAATTCGTTTTTTTTTTCTTTTTATTATATAAATGCTAATTTTATGCTTTAGTATTTTTGATTTAATCCCTTCAATTTAAATATTTTTTATCATATGTTTTAATTTATGATCCTGAAGTTAACGGATAGTTAATAATTTTTTGATTTTTTTTTTTTTCAACAAATCAATTACAAAAAAATGAAAACTAAAAATATGCACATGTAGAAAATTTTAAATACTTTAGGTGCAATTTCTTCAAATGTTTTTTTTTTTATAATTTATTGTTTAAAAAAATTCAAAAATTATTTCGATTTCGGATTTTTTTTTCAAGAAATCAATTAAAGAAAAAAAAATATGCATATGTAGAAAATTTTAAAAACTATAGGTGCAATTTTTTCAAATATTTTTTTTTTATAATTTATCATTTAAAAAAAAATCCAAAAATTCTTAGATGTCTGCTAACTCCAGTAACATTTTAATTTAAAAAAGTAATTTATTTATTGAAAGAAAAAAAAAACGCGTCCGTTTTTTTTTGCTCTAGAGTTCGAAACTTGATTTTTAAATCCCCAATGGACCTGTTTTTTTTTCTGTACCTTTTTTTTTTATTCATTTGAAAAATGTATATGACCCAACGGTCTTTGCGCATCTGCACCTACCCGTGTTACGCAGACTAAAAAGGAACGAACGTTATTTCATTTGTTAAAGCCCCGTAGCTCTGAATAACATAAATTCCACAGCAACAACAACAACAAAAAAGACAAACCAAAAGCTCAATTTCTATTCCATTGTGACGAGTGGGTTATTTTATTTATCAGCATATATGCGTGAGCATTTAAATACTTTTTGAGGCCGAAATCTCGGCTTTTTAAAAACAAAATATTCTATCTATGCAATATTTAAAATCGAGATGATATTTATTTAGTTTCCGACGTGGGCATTAATTATTCAGTGACTCAAACTTGCTGTAATAAAAATAAATTAATCGATGATATCATATATTCTAGTCTGCATTCTATTGTTTTCAGTTGTACTGCAACCCATCGCATTGTATTGTATCATTATTATTATTATATTTATTTATTTATTTATTTCTTAACGCAATTTGCTGAATAAAACGATCGATAATCCGTCAGGATGACACATTTCCCACAATTTTATTACTTATTACTTTCGTCTAGTAATAGTTTAATGAATATTCAATAATGATCGATCACTTTTTTATTAATACTGCAACTCATTGGCTCCAATCAATTATATATATAAACATTTAATGTCTCGGTAAATTTAATTACAAGCATTAATTCGGTGAATAAATAAATTAACTCTACGGATCTGCTTAATAAATTTATCAACGCAATTGGTATTGATGTATTATTTATTAAGGCCAATTATTATTTATAAATAAATAAATAAATAAATGGATAAAGTTAATGTGATAAATATATTTTGCGTGAAACGACGTGTACGTTGGCCCCAGGTCAATAAACTCACATGAGTCATTGCAATGATAAAACGTCTCCGTTATTTTTCTATAACTTTTATTTAACTTGGAATAGTATCTCCTTTTTTTATCTCAGGGGTTGGCCCGCTTTCATTGTTATCTTATATCTATAAATACTTATTGCAATTAAATAAAGCAAATGCAATAAGAATAAAACTGAATATAATTATTAACGCATCCTCAATAATCGTAAAGCCTATTAAACTAATTACAGAATCTTAATTATTAGAGCGTTGATGATAAATATTTTTTTATACTTAATGTACACTGTAACAAATTGGGAGTGAATTCGGAGTGATGATGGATTTTATTAACTCCGCCACTCGGAGTTCTGGAGCAAAAAAAAATCACTCTGCATACGGAGTTTGCGGTGTGCCGTCAACTGATCCCAACAATTTTATACCACAACAAGTCATCTCTACAAATTGATCCCACCGACATCTGATCCCATCGACAATTGATCGTCAATTGATTTTTATCAACAACTAATTTACATAATTTAACTTTTTATATTTACAACAGTGAATTTTATGTCATAGTAATTAATTAATAATTAACTATTTTATGAAATTGTCAGTGGGGCCAGTGTTGTCTGTGGGATCAATTATCGTGAGATCACTTGTCGGGGATCAGTCGTCATGGAACCGGAGTTTGTTTCTTCAGCGGAGTTATTTCGGAGTGATCTAAATTTTAATTCAATCTGCATTCACTCGAATTCGGAGTTTTACACAGAAAAAAGAGCAGTTGAAAAATTACAGTTTCGTATTGTAGTAAAGCGCTCCGAGTCTGAAACTGTATAAAAATTACGTTTTTTATCAGTAAATTTTACAGAAATGACAAATATTACAATTTCAAACTCAATATTGTCGATTGTAAATGTAAAATTTGCTGCTTAAAATTGTATTAATTTTATTACTACAACAAATTTCTAAAATTACAGTTTAAGCTTTAATGTTTAAAGATTTTTGCCCGGAAGGCCTATTTTTACTGCACGGAAAAAAATGAACTATATAAATTGAGAATGACAAATAATATAATGATAAAGTGATCAGTAAATACCATCATTCTAAATAGTAATTTTTCCATTTATGATTAAAACGTGAATAATTACAGGATAAGTATGAAAATTTATATGTAAGAAAAATTACCATTTGAACTTTAAAAATCGTAACTGATACTTAGAAAAAAGACGACACGTATTATAAAATTTACTATTTGAATGTTAAAATTCCCCATGTTGACAACCGGGTTCCGGGTTACAATTTCAAATAGTAATTTTTAAAGTTCATTTTTTTCCGTGTGTAGAAACTAATTTTTCAACTGCTCTTTTTTCCGTGTAACCCTGATTCGGTGTCGCTGTTTTCGGCACCCGTAAACGTTGAACATGGGTCATTAACGTCTGCCGCTTACTTAATTATAATATTCTGTAAAGAAAAATCTGAATAAATTCGTAGGTTTTTTTGGACTTCTATGCGATAGAATTGTTGCCAGCCCCGAAAATCCCTTTTTCAATAAACATTTTTATCAAAGTTCGGAGGCATGTAAGCTGTTTACAGTAGAACATTCGGACACAAATGACCCATGTTCAACCGATTCGAGTTAATATTAAAATAAACATTTTTTAGGAGTGAATTTCACTCCGAAGTGATTAAATAAACAAACAGCGACTCGCTCCGCATTCACTCCGGATTTTCTCCATTAATTTTTTACAGTATTATTGTCTATTTTTTTTTTTTTTTATCAAAACATTGAAATATTAAAATTTTTAATCAGATGTTTCATAAAAATAATGCACTAAGGAAGCCATTAATTAGTTTCTATCAGATTAAATATTTATTTTTACATATTCCTCTTTTTTCTATTACGTCACTTGCGTCAGACATAATATTTTCTACGTCAGAGTCTATTCGACGGAATAATAAAATATCGATATACTTAAAAGTTAAAAAAAATTTTATCACTTGAATAATTGCAATTTTTTTTATGACTAAAAAAATTTTATGTCAACGTCTGATTATAAAAATAATCTATTAATTAAAAAAAAAATTAAATCGAGTGAAAATATAAATTTATAATGATAACAGCTCATGAATATTAAGTAAGACGCAATACAATTAACAGCGACGAGTTTTGATTAATATTTTGCGGGCACATCATGTTGCGATAAAGTGAGTAGCGTAGACTTATCTGAGATTTACTGAGGAAACTGAGAAGACCGAGATAACGACCGGGGTTTTTAAATATTCAATGCATTTAAATTCTTAATAATTTTTTTTTATTTTTAAATTTAAATTAGTCTGCGGCTTTTTTTCCTTCGACAAAAAAATATTACAGATTTCATAGGCTAGTTACTGTAATCTATAATTTTATAAACCGTGTAAATTCTCACGATACTCCGAGGAACTAAATCATTAGACAGCACTCATTGTCTAGTACTCTCATTGTCTATATATGACTCAAACAATATGTGGATTCCTCGGCACTTACATAAGTGCATAAATGTCTGAGGGTGAGAAAGACGACGCGTTACAAATGTTAGTTTTTTAAACCTTGACATAAAGCTATGCACGAAAAAAATATTCTTGAGAAATTCTTTCAAAGGTATTCATTCAAATATGCAGTCATAAATATAACATTTATATAAAATAATATCATACATTTTTTAGATTAAAACGTTGAAAAATCTTGCAATTCCTCTGTCTAATTAATTAATTTTTCTATTAACACTGGAGTAATTATATAACATATGTGACATATGTGGACCGATGTATCGTTAAAAAAATTTTATTTGACTCAATTCGCGAATTTCAACGAGGGCCATTTTAAAAAAATTTTTTTTAGATTTTTATCAAGTAAATAAGTATTTAAAGAATATAAATAAATTCTTTTATATAAATTAAATGGCTCAAGTCTTTATCACGGTTAAAAAATCGATTATTTTACCATATTAGGTCGCTGTTAGCATTAAGACGTCTCTTGTACAATGGATCACCTACGTAAGTTTTACGTACATAGTGACGTACATAAAGGGAATAGAAACGAGGTTTCTGCATCAGACATTACATATATATCCGCAGTCAAGATCTCTGTATTACTTTAACCTTGTTTCCTTTTCTTCAAGCTCGACACTTTTGACGTGATTACTTGCTAACAATTCAGCCTCTTTACTTATCGTAACAAATAACTAAAATCGCATGTGCTATTATTATTTGTACATTACATTACATCCAGGGTAAAAATATTTGGCGAAAATTCATACAAAGGCCGAGCTTCGAAATTTTGCCATAGATCGGCAAATGCCTGGTTTGCAATGATTGGTCAATAAATGGCTAACTATACTGGCCCGTGTATGGTTAATCATTGGCAGCCGTCTTTTTGCTTATTAAAACGGCGCACAGTTAACCGCCGTTCGTTGGCCAATGATTTGATCGAGAGCTCTTGATACCAAGCTTTGGCCGATGATTGAATGATCTTGAAGTTAGCAGACAATTAAAAATTTTTGAATTTTATTTTGAACAATTAAATTTGAAGAAAAAAAAAACTGAAAAAATGCACATGTAGAAAATTAAAAAGACTATAAGTGCAGTTTTCTTTGTATAACACTCTAAAACCAAGTGTGTTACAAGTGTACTATTATAACACACATTAAATGTGTTCTATGTTTAATGGCCATAAACAAAACTATAGTTTTTTGTAGTCACTTCAAACACGTTTCATGGTGTATTAAATATCTATAGATTGCTTATGACGTTTCAATGTTATTTTGCAAGTGTGTTAATTTTGACTACACACTTGGTTTTCGAGTGAATTTATCGTTTTCTCAACGATCCAAAAATTATTAAACGTCGGCTAACTTCAGGATCATATATGATTGATTGCCACGATTGGCCAATGCTTGGCATACCGTTATCATCCGGTATTTAGCCAATTTTCGGCCGATGCTTGAAAATTGACAGCCATTCACGACCCAGTAATGGACCGATTCTTTTTTTTTGTATCAGAAATACACCTCAAAATGGGCGATAAGGCGAAATCTGGTTGAAATCATGCCGAAACCATACAATTTTGTTCAAAGAAGCCAAAATTTGGCTGAAATCACGTGGAATTTTAATGAAAAAAGCTGGTCGATAAATTGAGTCAGCCTATTTTCGGCCATAGAAAATAGGCTGACTTAGAAAATTTTCAAGTTTCCGTTGACTTTTGGCCGAGAAAAACTTTTGTTATTTTTTTGTTTGAAATTTTCTTACCTGAGACAACGTATAAATATATACTATCTAACATTCTGTGATTATACATTTTCCTTTTCTCACCAAATCACGCACAGCATGAATGGGTTGGCATTTTTTTCGAGAGCCCTTTTATCTGCGGGTCAACGTGCGACCTTGAGAGTGCCATTCGCAAGGATGATTCACCTGGGACTCGAGTTTTATCTCAGTACCGCAGCCACACTACAGGTATATAAATATACATATAAATATATACATTGACATGCCATCCAGTGGTGAAGCCCCTCAGGATCCATACACATATATATATTTTATGGTATATAGAGGCATGTACTTTGAGCCGGATACCCGGTCATTGCTTCCATTCTTATATTCTTCAGTAGATAGGAGGACTTAATAATATCGAGTCTCGTTGGATTACTTGAAGAAGACTCATCAGCGTCGTGCCGATGCTTAAAGAAGCCTTACATATATGCTCCTAATGTAATGTAAGTAACGCAATAACGGTGTAGTGAAAGGAAAAAAAGGTAATGAACTGGAATTGTACGAGACCAAGTAGGCCACCGGAACTCACGAGATTGGATTAGCTCAGCTAAAAAAATTTAGTTTGTTATATTTTTAGCTTCTAATTAGTTTTACCCTTTTTTATGAATTTTAAAAAAAGTCCTAAAAAATAATGACTTTTTCTGTTCGATTTAAAATTGATTGCAGTGCACGGGGACTCGTTTATTAATTTATGCGATTATTATAATCCCGTAGGCGGTGGAGTGGAAATAGTGAAATAAGCAAATGTTTAAAAAAAGCACAGACTGCATTTTTCAAAGGCAGCTCTTGGCATCCATTAATATAAAGATAGAAATTACCATAAAGTACTTGAGCACGTACGAAAAATGAATAAAAAATAATATCATATTTTGTTGGCGATTGCTCAGAACAGTTAGGAATAAGAAGTGCCTGCTGAAAAATAAATAATTCGTGGTATTGAAAAAAGCCATTGACGTAACAGTTTCGTGTTCTTGTAACAATAATCAAAACCAGCTGGATAAATTGAGCTGCTGTTGACGTTAGCGTCATGAACTTGACAATGAATTGACTTATTTGACAGTAATATATATTACGCTCATATATATTGATCCTTATATTTTCATTTAGACAATTAAGTGATCAAGACCCACATGAAGAACGTAATATATATTTACTGGATATATTCTACATACTTGCGCTAAATATATTTACCAGTAATATCCAGATCTAATTGTAACTACGATATCAAATTACATAATGGAATCCACCAACGAGATATATCAACGTAAGAACTTGATTATTATCACCGCGTGTCTGCACTCAAACACTTTATGACACTTGTAAAATATATATATGTATATTATATGAATTACCATATAATTGACGTAAAGCATTTAAATATATTATACACTTATTGATCTATTTAGTCGAGTCAATTAAATTTTTTATTTAAATAAATTAAATATTAAATTGACACTTGATTAAATAATTCTTACAACAGCAAGTGCTCTAAATATTTTAATATTGTAAAAAATTGGGAGTGAATTCAGAGTGATTACGGATTTTATTTCAATCCGAATTCACTCACGCAAATAAATTTTTAGTAAAAGGTACCCAAAAAATATGATACTGTGAGGACATGTGGAAAATTACTAAATCTTTCCCATGCATATTGTAAAATATACTACTCGATAGCATGTAGGGGAAGGGGGGCAAAAGGGGGTAGGAGGGTAGGCAAAACGGGGTACTCCCAAAATTTTAGAAAAAAAAATTTTATATTTTAAATGGTTTTTAAACATTCCAAAATCACTTCTGTAAATATAATTAACCGTTACTTTGAATTTTTTTTGGTAAACTTTTTCAAAAATAAATTGTCAGTTGAAAAATATTAATGACGTTTGTTTTAAGATAAAAACTATTAAAAATTTTTTTTCTTTTTTTGTATCCAATAGTCATGTAAAATATAATTTTTCTTTATGTAAATTACTTACAAAAAAATACAACTTAATCAAATTCGTTTAAAATCCAGAAATTTTTTTTTTTACCTTTTTTAGGGGGTACCCCACTTTGCCCGCAGAAATGAAAAATTTTTTTTTTCAACGGTAACTTAAAATTTCTTCTATTTACTTTGAATATCATTAAAATAAAAAAGATTTAGCGTATTTGAGTCCTCGAAAACTTGGTATTTCCTTAAGTACCCCCTTTTGCCCCTCCCTCCCCTAAATGAAGTGCAATTTCTACTATCAACATAATAAAAATTTAGTTACTGACTAGATGTCCTTACAATACCAGACTTGATGGGTAATTTTTACTCAAAAATTCTCTGCGTGCTCCGTCACTCATCGGAGTTCCGGTTTTAAAAAAAACGGAGTAAATAAGGAGTTTGTCTTTTCAGCGGAGTGATTTTGATTTTATTTCAATCTGCAGTCACTCCGAAGGAGTTCAATAAATAATGACCCGCTTCGAATTTTCTCCGCTAATTTTTTACAGTGCGGGACTAATGAAAAATTAAAAATACTAATTAATAATAAATAAATATAAAAGAACACGTGCGCATATTAAAAATAATAATAAAGGTAAGGAGATAATATAAAAGCTCGTATCGTTTGTATTCAAGGTCGAAATTGCGCCCGGTCACGCAACTTATGCGTGAAGTGCATTTACAACTAAATCATGAACCGGCTAAGAGTCTTAACTTATTCATCATCTTAAACTTTATCCAACCAAAGAGAGAGTGGACTGTACTATTATTATATTTATTATAATAATGATAATAATAAAAAACTATTAAACTGATTATGTATAATGCTAATGAGCTTTTAATAATTTTAAATAATTTATTATACTAAACTATGTTTATAAATAAACTCAGCTAATCTCTTTTACGCAGATGATACAAAAAAAATATATATAATATATGTTTTTATTGCATCTTAAGTTTCCTGATCCAGAGCTGAGTGAAAACCTGTCCAACCTGTTGCATGTCCGTTTCCAGTTCCAGCTCTAAGAGTCTCCATTGATATGAGCATTGCCCTCAACTCAGTTCTTGTTTTTACATTATTACTATTAATTTACTTATTATTATTATTTATTAACTTCATTTCATGTCATCGTACTTTTGCGAGCAGCTCGAGTAAAAAAATTTCAAGCAAAAAAAATAATATTATTTTTTTCGGTCGAAAAGTCGCCAAAAATGTTCCATTATATGTTAAGTTGCTTGTTATTTTTTTAAGTTTTATAATTTTATTTAAAAAAAAATACTATGGACAAAAATAGGCCGACTCAATTTATCGGCCTATTTATTAAGAAATATAAAATTTCGGCCTTTCCAATAAAACTCTACGACTCTAGCGTGATTTTGACTAAAAATATCTACCCGGAGTCTTCGGGTTTTTAAAATCTATAAAAAAACACCCGCCAATTTTAAATATAAAAACTACATTGTAAAAAATTAGCAGAGTGAACGCTGAGTAAATCCGAAGACGGTGCACGAAAAAAAATGAACTATATAAATTGAGAATGACAAGTAATATAATGATAAAGTGATCAGTAAATACCATCATTCTAATTAGAATTACTATTTAAATTACTATTTCTAATTTAAATTACTATTTAAATAGTAATTTTTTCATTTATGATTAAAACGTGAATAATTACTGGATAAGTATAAAAATTTATTGTCTATGTAAGAAAAATTACTATTTGAACTTTAAAAATTGTAACTGATACTTAGAAAATAGACGACACGTATTATAAAATTTACTATTTGAATGTTAAAATACCCCATATCGATAACCGGGTTCCGGGTTATAATTTCAAATAGTAATTTCTAAAGTTTATTTTTTTCCATGTGTGGATGACTTTTCATTTATTTAATTTCCTCGAAGTGAAAATCATTCTGGGGGAGTTTAATTTAATGTTGAAAACTCGGTTCGGAGTAAAATTTACTGATAAAAGGAGTTTATTTAAACTTCAAAACTCCGAATCGGAGTGAATGTGGGTTGAAATGAAATCTGGATTACTCCGAAATCACTCCGCTGAAAAAAAACTCCTAATTTACTCCGTATGCGGAGTTATTTTTTCAAAAACTCCGAAACTCCGAGTGCCGGAATGAATTCGGACTTAAATAAAATTCGAATTCACTCCCAATTTATTTCAGTGTATTATTTAAATTATTCCGTTATGCAATCCGTCATCATTACTATGATAATTAATTCGTAAATTATGAGCATGAGTCATTTGATTATTGAACAATAAAATAGTAATGACAACAATATAAATTTAAAAAGGAGATGATATTTATCCACGTGATTAGTACGTGTCCCAGATAATTTTTGTATACTTAACGCGAGTTGTGTTTTTTAAAAAAATAAACGTGTATGTGTTGATTTTAATGAAGAGCGTATAAGTGTCACGTCATGTAATGTAATATAATATAATATATATGACACTTGTATACTGTGCTAGAGATTTGTTGGAGAACGTGACTAGGTCGTGGCTGTTAGTATTTAAATGTAAACATAAATATATATAGAGAAAAGTATAATATATAGTTTGATAATGCACTTTGCAAGTGTAGACTAATAATAATAATAATAATGATATAAGTAATAAGTCAATATGAAAGGGTAATATATTATATGTATTTGTATATAATAACAACGATCAGGTGAGCAAAGGTGATACTTTCGGAATAAAGACATGATATATCGAGACAGTTGTAATGTTTATGAGCAAGTAAACAAAGTAATTAGCGAGTTGATAAGATACTGTACATGTACTTTTAGTTTGTAATCATTATAAGACCGACTTTTTGTAATCGGACACTTTAGACTCAGACTCAGACACTTTACTCTGTACTGGTTCCTGGTACCAAGACCTCGGGTTTTTATTTTATTAATTTAGAGACATTAGTCATAACTGATTCACGCTCCGGAGTTCCCGTTGTCCTACTTTTCACTTATTTTATTTAAATATCAAGTTGCTCAGTTTTCGTCAATTTGTTTTCATCTTCACTGTTTCGTTAAATTGATATGAGTAAAAATTATTTCTTAATATGACACATTCGTCGAATTTTAAAAATCTATTTATTTAATGGATAATTAATTGGGTTTGGGAAATACGCTTTTAAATTGTAGTAAACACTTAGTAGAGTAGATTAATTTTATGATTTTAATTGGTAACTTAAATTAAAAGTTAAAAATAAATTAAGCGTATGAGGAAATTTATTCCTGTTATTTTAATTTAAAACGAAGTATGTTAGCTAATAATTAGTGCGATAAGTTGGCTGATAAATTTGAGTTAATGAAATTTTTAATTCTCTATAAATAATGAATAATTTTAAAAAAGTGATTAAATTTTTTTTTATTTTTATCATGCCCACGTGCATAGTTCAAGTACTCTTATCTAGATTAACTTGGTATCACTTTTAACCAAGAGACTATCTGTCTCGTAACATTGCAGACAGAGCGTGATCGTGAGATTACAAGAAACATTTTTTTACACCGAACTATGATAATTCATCTATTACGTAAACTGTAATTAAAATACGTGATAAAATTTTTTTTATTTAGAAAAATATATTTTCGTAAATCGAGCAAAAGCCTGTGACCTGCCCATACGAAAAAATATATATCCAGGAATATATGCCGGCAAAGCAGCATACATACAATACTAAAGATATAAGCTGGATATATACTATTTTGCTGAGATATATTTTTTCGTGAGGATGAGCCGTCAAAAAAACATAAATTTATAAGACTTTCTATTTAAAATAATTAAATGAGCGTCCATTGCGCTTCCGGTGAAGAAGATAATCTAGAAAAGCCAGAGATGTCCTTCAGCATCGGGCACGCGAGGCCACGTGAACACAACCAAGGTCAGAGTATTTTCACCTGAGGTAGATTATAGACAGCGCAAGACCACCACCTGCTTATACATATTTATCCTTCTACACAGCCCTCATAAATGATAACGATAACGAGTATAATATCAAAATATATATACATTAGACTAGGCCAAAAAAATCAACTATTTTTTTTTTTCGATACTGTGAAAATATTATTCCTGATGACAAATAAAAATTATTGTGGAAGTTTGAGCCCGTAATATTGATATTAAGAGGTGTATCGTTACGACTTTTAGTTTTTTGACAGAAATTTCATTTTTTACCCAAAATTCGTAAATCATCAATCTGAAAAATTTGAGCAATGTACATACTAAAAGGAAATTGAATTCCCTATAAAAAATCTCTCTTAGTGAATTGACGTAAAACGAGCAGTTTCCTTGTAACCGTGCCTTAAACATTGATTTGTTTTTTAAATTCATTGTTTCTGTTTTGGATTTTTGTAACAACTAAAAATATTAAAATTTTTTTTAGCCAAGATATATATTCTTGAAGGAAATTTAATGCTCTACAAAAAAGGTCTCCTAACATTTTTTGCTAAATTCATTCCTTCGAAAGTTATTCAAGGTTGAAGTTGAGTTAAAACGGCTTTAATAACCTGAATAACTTTCGAAGGAGTGAATTTAGCATAAAATGTTAAGAGACTTTTTTTGTAGAGCATTAAATTTCCTTCGAGAATATGTATCTTGACCAAAAAAAAATTTAATATTACAAAAATCCAAGATATAAACAAAGAATTTAAAAAACAAATCAATGTTTAAGGCTTGGTTACAAAGAAACGGCTCGTTTTACGTCAATTAACTAAGAGAAATTTTTCGTAGGGAATTTAATTTCCTTTAAGAATACACATTGTTCAAATTTTTTAGATAGATGATTTACGAGTTTTGGGTAAAAAATGAAACTTCTGTCACAAAACAAAAAGTCGTAACGATACACCTCTTAATATCAATATCAAGGGCTCAAACTACACAATAATTTTTTTTGTCATCAGGAATAATATTTTCACAGCATCGGAAAAAAAAAAAAAAAATAGTCAATTTATTTGGCCCAGTCTAATATACATATATATGTACATACTTTTTTTTTATTAATAAAAATCCCAAATAGATCTCGGGTTATTCGCGGAGTCTTTCCCAATACATATGAAACTCTTAACTTGAGCTTCTCATATATTTATATATGGGATATAATATAATATACTGAGATTGCCTACTTTCACTTGGTCACTGGATAACCTGAGACCGATTACGTCGGCCCTGGTTGATTATTGCGCGGTACTTTGTTCGATTATTCCATCAGTTATCACACTCGGTGGAGGATTTATCAATTTAATGTATCAAGGTTTCGCTCATATCATGTCATTTATTTATTGTGTGTTTACCGGGTAATACCAATAACAATATAAACATATATTTATATCAGAGTAACATTTAGTTGTTATGTAAAATTATTTGAATAGAAAAAGAAAATCCATTCTGACACGTGGGTGATACCTTCTATAAGAATGCTTGGAATTTAATCCGGCTCTTCATCTTATCGTCAATAAACAAAGGAATATTTTTCTATATATTTTTTATAAGTGGACATACTTTAAGCTGTGTTGAAACTGGATGTTTGCTTACTTGTTTGTTTGTTTGCTTATGCTTAGGAATAGTTTGTTTTTAAAACTACTATCAATAGTTTGAGATAAATTATTTTTTAAGTAAACAAAACTCAGGTTTTATAGTTTGAGTGATAGATGTGATAAACGACTTGACCTAAATTTTATAAACTGTTGTGTTGAAATTTTAAGTTTTTATTGATGAGAGTTAACGTGACGGAAAAAAAATTAATTGAATTAAAAAGAAAAGAAATTGATTGGGAAAAAAAAAATTACTCAATCGAATCGAATTTTAAAAAAATGAAATTTAATTGTCGAGAGAAGTCTTGATTTTTAATTTTATTATTTAGCGCGACCTATATTTTAAATTTAATCATAATAATATTTTATAAATTCAGTCGGTAATTGAATAATAAAATTACGAAATAAAAATAATTGTAAAATTTTTTTACAAGCCTACATAATTGCAAATCTTACTCGAGATGTTTTGTATTCTCCTCTGATAATTATAATGCAAAACTTTCTAATCGCAGGCTTTATTTTTGCTCTTTCGCCCTTTCTGGGACACGACTCGTATCCAGACTTGAGACTATGGGACTCGGAATCATCTGTCGTGTTTTATCTACAGTACAGTCAGTCTGTTAATATAATATAACTTGCACATGTACACTCAACTCCCACGGTCGTTACCGATCACTCGAAGATGTAATGACAGAATCGTGAGGATTTTATTGTTACCGTCGTGCAGGCATACGAAATAGAGAGTTTTAATAAAATAAATAAAAAGTCCTTTTAAAGTCCTCAATATTTTCAGATTCCACACGCAGACCAATAAAGTATTTCTGCAATAGGTGAAAGTTTTATTTGGGTATCACTTTTCCGTGTCATTTATGACGATTTGTTATTTTTTTATTTCTCGATAAGAAAGCATTGAGAATCATAAAAAAATATTTTTGCACACGTCATTACACACGTTGTATTTATTTTAGTACTATTAATAAAACGTAAATCGTGATTTATCTCAATAAAGTAAATTATTTTAGTTTATGTCTCGGTTATTGAGTTTTTTTTATTTAAACATTCAAGAATTGCTTTTATAAAAGAAAAAAAATTGATTCATTATTTTTAGATTTTATTTATATAGAAAATATTTAAAAACTTAATGGAAACATATTGTAATATAATGACATTAAATTTAAAATATCATTTATTTTTTGTCCCAATTAGGGTAGAGGTACCGTTTTTGGCCACTTTAGGGCCAATTTTAGACACTTAAAAAATTCAAATAAAATAATCTGTAAAAGACCCAATAACATAATCAATTTTTTAAATGTGTATAAAAATACTTCTATCCCACTATTAAAATGAAAATTTTATTTTACAATTTTTCATTAATTAAAATAAAGGATTACACGGAAAAAAATGAACTATATGAATCGAGAATGACAAGTAATATAATGATAAAGTGATCAGTAAATACTATCATTCTAAATAGTAATTTTTTCGTTTATGATTAAAACGTGAATAATTACAGGATAAGTATGGAAATTTATTGTCTATGTAAGAAAAATTACTATTCGAATGTTAAAATTCCCCATATTTACAACCGGGTTCCGGGTTATAATTTCAAATAGTAAATTTTAAAGTTTTTTTTTTCCGTGTAAATGTCCAAAAATGGAACAGTGGCCACAAATGGCACCTCTACCCTATTTAGTAATTATTATTTAATCATATAAAAAAAAAAGAAAAAATTGTCACCAATAATATCGTATACCCTACTCATATGTTAGAGACTAGGATAATGGCTTGATTTGGTATTCATGTCAGTCCGTTTAGACACTGATACACTAGCAAACATCATGTAACAGTAACACAAGGACTAGAAATAATAATAAGAATAAAGTTATGCTCGAAAAAATTAAAACCGAGTTGCCTCCGCTCGCGGGGATCGAACCCTGCCCGACTGGGGGTCAGACGAAACACTTTTCCCACAGGCTATTTCTACTTAAAAGTTGTAAAGAGTAATGTCGCTACATGGGTTAGAGTATGGATGCAATGCAGAGAAATTGTCTGGCAATTGACGTCAATTGACCAGCGAAAAATGAACCAACATGTTTTTGAATCTAATGACAGTTTCAACGCCAACTTGATCATGCCCAGAAAATTATTTTATAAAAAATTAACCAAATCATTTTTGACGTCAATTGACGGACAATTGACATTAAATTTCTCGGGATCTGGCTGGACACAAAAATGACGGTAATTTCGCATCAGTAAAAATGAAACGGATATAAGTAAAAGTAAAAAGGAAAGAAAGCTCTTTTACCAGGTGTTATATCGTAACATGACTGGCGGATGGCCCAAAGTAAGGAAATGAGGACGACCGAGATGACGAACCATGCATATCTGCCCCTCCTTTGTCCTTACTCAGCAGTACGTGGAAGAAAAGGGACAAAAAGTTTTGTGAGGTGAGTCATGTGCTGTTGAGAAAACCAGTGATAAATAGAAATGAAAGGGTAGAAATAGAGAAATAAAATATACACACGGTGCTGACATTTCCAAGAGGTTTTACTGCATCACCATCATCATCATCATCATCAACTACTGCCGTACAGATCCACTATACGTGGATATTTATAATATTATTTTACCGTGAAATTTCTTCCGCGATGACAATTTCTGCAGTCTATTTTTATGTCACTCTATATTTACCATCTTTTTCATTTTGAATATTATTTCTTCATTTTCTTAATAATTACTGAGATCTCTGCTATTTATTTTTCTCTCGGAAATTCTAAAATTAAAACTTTCTATCTCTATTATTTTTAAAAAAACTCTTCCACAACCGACAACCTGAACTAATTTACATCCAGCATTTATATTTTCTTTTAAATTTAATTTTTCTAAAAATAAAAAATAGCAAATAATTTAAATCTAAATGACATTTACAGTTTAAAAAATTTTCAAATTCGTCCTTTCACTTTTCTTGATTAGGGCAACCGAAGGCCGAGGTCATATATATCGACAATAGCACGACTACATATTTAGTTGTTTCATATATATTATACACCATAGATATAAGTTTATATATGTTATACTATACAGATAGGTGTGGATGTAGACCTTATTTTACCTTTAATACAGACCAATAAACATGAGCAGCCTTCCGTTTCATTAAATGATAATCATATATGTATAACATATTGTTAATAACGTGCGTGGATGTTTAATTACACTACCGCGGCAATGTATGCATAATTTTTTTTCATCCATTCCAGTTCACAGCGTAAAGTGCAATAAAATTCATGGTCGCAAATCACCTAATCCATTTAAATATTATAAGATCAAGTACTTAAAAGGATAACTCAACTTTATTGACGTTATTGTGAAAATTTTATTGACGCAATATATTAATAAATATTGATAAAGTTAATCCAATAATTTTTATTTATGTACAACACAAAAAATTTATTATATCGGATCTTATTATCTCATTTATGAATAAAATTTATCAATGCTGTTTAATTGATAATTTTTTTAAATTTTCATAATAAATATTATTGTGTTTATAAAATAAATCGATGTGTGATATTGACAAGTGCAATGATATTATCTTGGTAAGGTCAAGGATTGCCTTTTTCTTTTGTGATATTTTATGACCCCTTCATTTCACTTTCGATTGTGCACTTTAATTATAAATATATATTCATATTGTATATATTAGGGTGTAATTTATCACAAAATATTCAACATCGAGTACACCGATTTTTAATTTTACGCGGATGCTCGTTTGTAAGGATAAGTATTTATTTGGGTGGTCGTTAAAAATTAATTTTTTTCAGGCGCCCCTTAAATAACATCTTTTTAGTGAACAAATACGTGGGAAATTGGGTTTTTTTCGTTTTAAGTAAAAAGAACACGTGCCTTAGGACGATCAAAGTTTATTTTTCGATACAATCGCGGTTTTTTTTAAATATCTCATGAAATATGCAGATTAAAGGAAAAAATCATAGGAACAATTTTGTAGGAAATTAAATTCTTGACAAAAAAGGTCATTTTCATTTTTTTAATAAAATGTGTTTTTATGAAGATATTTTAAAAAAACTTTTTCTAGATCTGATGAATTGAGCGTTTTAAGGATCACAAATTTTGAAAATAACGTTTTTCTAAGTATACAGAAACTACATCAAGCATTAATGATCGATATGTTACGAGTTACGAAGTTGTCTATATTTAAGAAAAAACGTTATTTTAAACATTTGTATTCTTAAAATGCTCAATTGATAAGATCTAAAGAAGTTTTTTTAAAATATCTTCATAAATACACATTTTATAAAAAAAATGAATATGACCTTTTTTGTCAAAAATTTAATTTCCTACAAAATTGTTTCTAAGATTTTTTCCTTTAATCTGCATATTTCATGAGATATTTAAAAAAAACCGCGATTGTATCGAAAAATGAACTTTGATCGTTCTAAGGCACGTGTTCTTTTTACTGAAAACGAAAAAACAAAATTCTCCACGTATTTTTTCACTAAAAAGAAGCTTTTTATGGGACATCTGACAAAATTTAATTTTTAACGACCACTCTAATATATATATACCTAGAAGTTGTTGTTATTAATAATAATGAATTTAAAAATTAATTTTTATTTTATATAATGAACACATTTTATACATTGTAATGAAAATATAACGAATATATACCCGTCACTTTCGTCCTTCTTTATTATGTTAATATGACCGCGCGATTTGATAACCTTATCATTAACCCATTGCAGCTCGTATCGAATATTAAAAAAAAGTTAAAAAAAAATTGAAGCCATGAAGAACAGACGGCGTAAATGATAAATATATATAAATGTATACATAAATGAGTGTACACTATTATTGTAAATACATGAGTGCGTATATTTTATGATTCACTGCTTTGTGGCGATTGTTAAAGAGCTCATTTGAATAATAAATTAAAACAAAATAAAAAAATAAAAATTTCAAATATTTAAAAACGATCTAGCGAATTTCTCAATATTCATTTTATTACATAATTAAAAATATTTTGTTTACTAAATTTTTTATTTATTATCGACGTTATCGATTCATATCAACATATATTATATAATTAATTATTATTATTATTATTATTATGTATATCAAATTTATAACTCGATAGAAAACGGATGATGTTACTCAATTAAAATACAACAATAAAAATATAATTATGACAATTAGAACGTGACGATTTTAAATTTAAAATTCAAGGTTCGAGTAAATAATTTAATCATTGTTGTCCACACTGTGTAATATTTAAATATATATTTTATTTCACGCTGACACGCTGATGTACTGAAGCGATACGTGGTAGGAAAATTTAAAAATCGTTTGAAATAATTGTAATCGGAAAGAATAGAATCTAGTATATATGCGGACAATTTATTTTCGAAAAATCTAAAAACTTGGCACGTGCTCTGTAAATAAACTCGGAGCATGTTTTTTCTGATGGATTTAACGTTTAAATCCGAGAATCCTCGGCCGATTGCCAATTGTATTTTTTACGGAGTAGGTACATTCAAATTAGTCCAAGTAGAGTTAAAGGTTTGTTGTGGTGAAAATAAAAAAATTTATTAACTTTCCCTACTTTAAATTTAAAGTTGGTTTTGTATTTTGGCCAGCGCAGATGCCCCTGAGCCATTAAATCCATACAGAAAGTAATCAAGTGCACTAATTACATCACCTGATTGTCACAGATCCAACTCTTCCTGTTGATTACTGGCTATTCCGTACCGACGAGCCAACTATTAAACTTATCTGCATACAACTCCTTCCTTATTTACAAAAGTAATGAACAATAAATAAAAAATAAAAAATAACTTTTACTCCACTTCCTGTTTTCTCCAACTATGACATCATTTTATTTATTACTTTCGTTCACCAAAAACAGAGAATATTTATATATATTTTTATTATTGTTGTAAAAATTTAATATAATAAATTATTTACCCACGTGACCTATAAATCTCAAGTAAGTAAATTTAGCGAAAACTATATTTAGATAAAAATCAGTCTTATCAAAAAGATAAAACTCAATAAAAGTTTTAAAAATAATACTTTGTCAGAAGTTGTGTTTTTATTTAATTATCTTAATGACGTCAATTCAATAAAAACACGTGTTATACATGTCGCTCGCTGCGTGTCTAGTTCTTTTTCTATGAAATGTTATTTATATATAATAACACGATACAGAATTATTATTAAAATAATGATAATAATGCTCGTTATAGTATACAATTATAAAAAAAAAAGTAAATTAACGCTGGCATTATATATATATATATATATATATTTATCAAAAGCCCATATATAATTGCCCGTCGCCAAGCAGTCTGATCTTTATTTTGCGGTGACTCGAGGTAAGATCTCGGTAGTTAATCACATTATTGGCCTCTGTCCAATCCACGTGGACAAAATATCCCACAATATATCAGCGATTTCATAATTTATTATTCTCAGCATTAAAAATATTTATTACAATAATTATTTATTATTTCAACAGATTTTTTTTTAATTTTTTAAAATCCACCCACAAAATAAATGTATGTATATATAGTTTAATAAAATAAAAACGTAATCGATAATTATTAAAAGGTCAAAGTCATGTAAAAATAGCCAAAGACATTTAAAAATAGTAGTTACCTCATTAGCGAATTTAAGGGCATTTCCGGAATTTTCAAATAATTTTCCAAATTATGTTTGATATCAACTGCAAATAATTTTTCGAAAATCTGTGTCACGGCGAATTCTGACGCGTTGTCCTTTTTTCAATTAATGCTTCACCTTTTTTCAATTAATTATCAAAATTTTAATACGGTCATGATTCTGAAGTTAACAGACAATTGACAGTTCGTATTTTTTTTTTAACAAATCAATTACAAAAAAATAGAAAATAAAAAAATGCACATGTAGAAAATTTAAAAAACTATAAGTGCAATTTTTTCAAATATTTTTTTTTCTATAATTTATTTAAAAAAAAAAATCAAAAAATTATTAGACGTCAGCTAACTTCAGTATCCTGAGGGTAATTACAATTGAAAGTCATTGAATATTTTTAAAAAAGAGGGGGGGGGGGCACTGTCCGAGAATGGCTTCAAGTCTTATAATTATTTAAAATTAATTAAAAGACCGACGAACTTTTGATGTAAATTTAAAATTTAAACCAACGTTGAGATGAAATTAAAATGAAATTTTTTCTAAATTAAATTGATATATACAAACAATCGTTCTCTTAGAATACAAGAGTTGGACAGAGTGATCCAATTAACGCGGCGCTTTGATGTAGTAAAGATTCGAAGCTCTATGAAGTACCGGCCTAATTTTAGTCATCTCCTATACTTTAAGTGGCCTCTTACTCTTTTGCGATTCTGCTATACATATATTTTTGCTCTACTTATTTATCATGTACTCACACTTGTGTTGTTTAAAAAAAAAAGTTCTACTCAATGCTATATAATACCAGTGCGAGAATAATTCAATACGCGAAGAGAAAGAGACAAGAGACATGAGACAAGAGTTTTAATTTAATAATCAACTCGCTTTCGTCAGTCTTCATCATCGTCAACGGTAAATATACATGTAACGGAAGGCATGACGGCTAATGATAATGACTACGTCAAAAAAATTCACCCACTGAAATACTAATTCAATATTTAAAAAAAAATAAATAGCAATTAAACTAAATGGGCCCGAAAAACTTAATTACTATTTAAATGCCCGCATGCGCGGCGCTTTAATAACAAACTTCCGGGTTTTTAAAAAAAAAAAATTAGTATAATAATTTTTACAAGTGCCGCGGAAACCAATGAAAGTCGTCATATTATTCTTCAGCTACAAGTATCGTTTAAACTTTCGCTGGAATAAAACTACTGAGTTTTAACAGCGATAAAAAAATAACACGCGAGAACTTAACAATTACTCCAATAATAATTACCGAGTGCTCTACTCTACAATCCCTGGTATTTAATTAAATATTTGTTGTTTCATATACATGCTTTCAGTCCGTGGAATTCCCGCCACCATCATATATTTTATTAAATTCAAATCCAAACTACTGACTAGTAGCTCTGTGCAATTGCTCATAAATAGTAATTGCATTTTAAATATTTAATGAACAAAATTTTAAAAAATTTGACAATTTTGAAGTCTTACTGTAGTAATTAGTCTTAATTAAGATTCATCAATAAATAAGTGGTTCTTATACAAAATTTTTTTTTCCACATTCAATAATTTAAAAGAGAACTAGCCTAGAGAAATATATCTATCCCAATTACTGAACTAATAATTAGAACGACAAAGAATGATATAATACGAGATGCTGATAACACCAGCCTGATACTTTCCAAAAATACGAATGTATAAAAATATTATGGTTTTATGTTTTTTGTTTATTTTACCCAATTATGTATGACTGCTTTTTTGTAAATAAATAAACATTAATAAAAAAAAAGTCTTAATTAAGAACCGAAAATAAAAAGAGAGGTTTTTGGCCACTCGTAATCATCCCTGGTGGGGATCGAACCCACGACCTTTGGATTAGAAGTCCAACGCGCTATCCTCTGCGCCACAGGGACCGGTGCGATAACTTGTCCAACAGTAACCATAAGAACTTGTCATCATCGTTACCAACAAACTCGCCCAGATGTCAGCACTTTCCACACTCATTTTGGTCCCAGTCCCGTACCCTCGGATCCCCATTCCTCCGCCCAAAATTTTAAATTCCCGCTCTCCCGCAACTTGACACTTTTTTGTGACCATCTCCAAAACAACTTCCTGTCACCTCCTTGTTCACCTTCTCCCAAATTCGCGGTCATTAATTATCTAGATTTTGAATAGCGAGCGAATTCGCGGTGCCCGTGGCACCTAATGACGTTGTCGACGTGTGACGTTCCTGTGTTACGTTCTCGTAGTCAACACAACGGTATAGCTATAGGATACCATATACATACCAATACCATACAGCAGACAGCAACACCAGTACCAGATATCAGACACAGACACCGTAGCAGTAGCTCCCACTGAAATAAAAAATATAACTGGTGTTTAACGACGTGTGTGAGTTAATTACTGGAGTATAATAAAAATAATTGTCACTTTTTGTTTATTTAATTATGGGTTAGTGTACAATGACAATGTGGGGGATCCCCGTGGTCCTTAAATAAGACCATTGATTGGCGCGAGTCAATTTATTTTCGTGTATAATAAAAATAATAATAATAATAATAACAATAATATTTAATTACATAATTTATTAGTAATAATAATAATGGTGTGATTGAAGAAAATAATAACCAGTAGTGTAGCAATTGATGAATATAAATTAATAATAACAATAATAATAATAATAATTATTATTATTAGACCACCACGGGTGTTTGTCTCCTCGTGCCCTGAAGCAAAATGGCTGCTTGTGAACATATGACAATAAATAATAATAATAATAATAATAATAGTAATTTGATGACAGTTATCAAGACTAGTGTAAACATAAGTTTTGTTGTTGCTAACAGCTGCATTGTCGGTAATAAAAGTTTTATTAATAAAAACAGGATCATCAGTAGCGGCAGTAGAAGCAGAACTAGACGCAGCTCTTGGTTGACAACGGGCCGCTATTTAAAGCGGTTCTGTCGGCAACACTGACTTACGGGGCACTGCCGAGGGTGGCGGGCAAACAGAGACAAGAGAGGCTGCCCAGAGGCAGGCCACCACACCGAGGGTCATTTTCTGATAACGAAACTCACGAGGAGAACGGCACCACGTCGTGGAGCGATGATAATCCGCGGTCAACGAGTATGGCCATGCACGCCACCGCTACCAGCACGACCGCCACCACCACCGTCAACAAGTTGTTCCCTAGATGGCAATGCTCCGTCTGTGCAGTCTACACGAATCATGTTGCTCTGAATGACAGCAACGACAATAACCACGACGGCGAGCAGGAGGACTACGAGCAGCACGACAACAGCGAGCCCGACGACGACGACAACAATCATCCTCGGGAGTATTGTTCTGACGGGAAAAATCAGGAGATAATTTGCCCTGGCTGCGGTAAATCCTCGCCACCGCTTCAAGCGGCGGCGTTGGTTGGACGAGACGACAGCTCGCCGTTGGTGGTGGCCACTTTGTCACCTGACACCCCGACCCCGACCTCTATCTCCTTGTCCTTGTCCTCATCACCGTCCTCGCCTACCGCGGCCTCTGAATCACCGCCTACTCCACCGCCAAGACAAACTTCTACTGGAGATCTGCCAGCGCCTTCACCGCCGACCTCGTCGTTGCCTAGAGACATCACCTCCGATGACGTTAACGGTGTCAACAATAAAAACAACGAACGTAATTCTTTAACCCGCGGGTAAGAAATTAATTATCAATTATTAAGTTTATTAATTAATAGCTCACATTAAAGTTTTTAGGTTAATGAATTTTTTTTTGTTCAGCAGCAAGACAAACCCGGTGGCGGACATAACGAGTCGCGCAAGACGAAATTCTTGGCCGTGTGTGAACCATTACCGAGAGAACCCGAAACGCTCGCCTTCGTTGCCGCTGCTGGTCACTCGGTGGACGTGTATCCGTTGTCTCCAGGGTAATTGTTGCAGCGCACCGTCTCCTGTTTGCACGGCGTGTGGAGCCAGTTCTACTATTGCACAGACTAATGGAAATTTAATTGGCGTGAGACGTGGCAAGCGACTGAAAGCACTGAAACTCAGTAATAAACAAGAGCCACGTGGTGACATAGTTGCCACTGTGGCTGCTGGACTGGTGGCACGGATACTTGATGTAGGCTGCGCGAATCTCGGGACCTCGGCAGTACTGGACCGAGACGAGGGGATGGCGCAGCTGAGTGGATTCACTAGAGGCGACAGGTCACAGTCTAATCGTGAGAATTGGACTCTCCCGCCTGTTGAAACAATGGATCCATCAACAATCCACGGGACTCTGTCGTATGGCGACACAGCGGCACCAGACACTTCACAACGATCTCCAAAACGTCACAGCCCTTCAGTTTATGAACGTGTCAAGTCTAAAGTAAGTCGTTCACTGTCCAACGGTTCGGTTGTACAGCAAAAGTTACCTGATCACGGAATCCAACGACCGACAAGTCTGATTGTCGCTGAAGCTCATCAAGATGACGCTCTGTGGAGTTGTGACAACTGTACCCTAGACAATGCACCAGATTTAGAGCAGTGCGAGGCATGCGAAGCACCAAGAAGTCCAACACCCTGCAGTGGCGTCGTAATCAGCGTACCCTCATGGGAATCACGGCCTCTGTCATCAGCAGGTCCTCTGTCCTACCGCAGATCTTTCTCGGAGATAGACGCTGTTACAAATGCAACGCAAAAGAAAGTCGTTAATCGTCGTAGCCTAAATGACGATGAGCCACCAGCAGTCCCACCGCACTCAGTAGGTTTTAATTCCCGGCCTAAGTACTCTTACATCGGAATAACTGACCCTGATGCTCCGCCACCGTTGCCGAAGAAACAGAGCAGCAAGATGGGATTAGCTGTGGTCTCGCAACGCGCTCGGAGCGAATCCACTAGTCCCGTGGATACTCCAGGATCAAGTCCGCTCAGACGTATGTGGACCTGTCGCAAGTGCTCTTACGCTTACAACCCGCTCTGGTCAATCGGTTGTGATATCTGTAGCTCATCGCGAACTCCCCCGTCTTTGCTGCAGCCCAGTTTAATTACCGTGACCAAGGATACGCTTAATTGTCGCCCTCACATTCCGCAGTCGCCGATCGTCGTGTCGCGTGACAGTGTTAGATACATACCAAAAGCAACCCTGGCTACCGCCGAGTCGGACTTTGATGATTCCTCGATTGAATCATCCCCATTGCCGTTACCTGGACCCGCCTGGACGTGTAAAAAGTGTACCCTGGTAAATCCCGCCTCGAGAGCGACCTGCGAAGCTTGCGGTGGGTCAAAGTTACGCAGCGTCACTCACATCGAGGATCCAACTTTAAGAAAAGGCGAGAGCTGGGTCTGCCCATCCTGCACACTCAGGAATCCTCTCACTGCCCAAAATTGCAATGCCTGCAAGACACTCGCTGATTTTTTGGAATTACCACGGGACAATCGGGTCGCGGGTCAACGGAGTCCCAGTCCGCGACTGTCCAGTGGTAGTGGCAGTGGCAGTGGCAGTGGTAGTAGCAGCGGAAGCGGGTTAGCGAGCAACATCAGCAGAATATCCACACCTAGACACAGAAATTCGGTGAGAAGAAATGGCCCGAGCATCCAGAGCGACAAGCGACACTCGAAGATCAAAGAATCGACTGTTGCTCAGGTAAATTTATTAATTATTAATAGTAAATAATGACAATAGAGCTAGAGGTATAAGTTTACTAAATGTAAATAAAAGTTTTAAGTATTTGTAAATGTTTGTGTCTATATTAAATTTTTCAGTGGCACTGTAAGTTGTGTACGTTTGAAAATAAAAGCACCAACGGTGTATGCGAAATGTGCCAAAGCTCAAAGTCGTTGTCGCAAACTCCTGGTAATATACCGCGTTTCAGTGAACCTGGTGTCAGTACGCTGAGAATACAGCGCCAGGAAAGTGTTGTGATGGAAAACTTGAGACATATTGAGGAAAGAGAAGCCTTAGAAAAGTGGGAACGGATTGTGCGTTATTGTAAAGAGGTAATTTAGATTTTTATATTTATAATATTAACAATGATGATTATAATTTTTTTAATTTTTACAGACAAACGAACCATTTGTTGACGATTCATTCCCACCAGCACCTAAATCATTGTACTATAACCCGCTGGACACTAAAGATAATCACGTGGTACAGTGGAGAAGGCCACACCAGATAAACGTCGACTCTAGCGTCGATTCAAAACTGCCTTGGGCCGTATTCAGAACTCCACTACCTTCGGATATATCACAAGGTGTCTTGGGAAATTGCTGGCTGCTGTCGGCGCTGGCCGTTCTCGCGGAGAGTGACGAGCTGGTGAGACGCGTGTTGGTGATGCGCGAAACCTGTCCCGAGGGCGCTTATCAGGTCAGACTGTGCAAGGACGGCAAGTGGACTACAGTCCTCGTCGACGATCTCTTGCCTTGCGACAAAAGAGGACATCTAGTTTACTCCCAGGTATTTTATTTTTATTTTATTATTACATGCAATTACCATTAAAAGTTACTGTTCAAGTTCATGAGCTTTCGAGTGCTGGTGTCCAGCTGAAACATAACACACAGCAAGTTTATGTTTCTCTGTGCAGTATGTTCCTTTCTTTGTTTTATATAAAGTCGATAGTTTAAAAGTTTATCAACTCATTATTTAGTTGGAAAATATTTAAGTCTCAATGAAACCGAGTCCTATCGATTAACTATTTTTTCTTTCCGGCTGTTTAATTATTAATTTATAAAATTATTAATAATCGTTTGCTCGGAACGTTTGTTAGGCGAAAAGAAAACAGCTGTGGGTCCCGTTGATAGAAAAAGCCGTCGCGAAAATCCACGGATGCTACGAGGCCTTGGTGTCTGGACGAGCTATCGAAGGACTGGCGACGCTCACCGGGGCGCCGTGCGAAAGTGTACCTCTACAACCTTCCGCACTGCCCAGCGAGGACGAGCTCGACAAAGATTTAATATGGGCGCAGCTGTTGTCGTCAAGACAGGCGATGTTTCTGATGGGCGCGAGCTGCGGTGGCGGCAACATGAAAGTCGACGAGGAAGAGTATCAGCGGCGAGGGCTGCGACCACGACATGCGTACTCGGTCCTCGATGTCAGAGACGTCCAGGGGATCAGACTCTTGCGTTTACGCAACCCCTGGGGCCACTACAGTTGGAAAGGCGACTGGTCCGACGACAGCCCGGTCTGGACACCGCAAATGCGTGAAATGTTGATGCCACATGGTGCTTCTGATGGTGTCTTTTGGATTTCTTTTGATGATGTCCTCAAATACTTTGACTGCATTGACATTTGCAAAACACGTGTTGGTTGGAGCGAAGTTAGATTACGTGGTACTTTACCACCACTTTCGTCATTGAGACATTTGTCATGTGTGCTGCTGACTGTACTTGAACCCACGGAAACGGAGTTCACGTTATTCCAAGAAGGCCAACGGTAAATCAAATATTTATATTTATAACAAAATAAATCATTATTATTTTATAATTAAAATTATTATTTATTAATACAGGAATTCGGAAAAATCACAACGTTCCCAGTTAGACCTCTGTGTTGTTGTCTTTCGTACAAGATCTCCAGCAGCACCGCAAGTTGGTAGACTAGTAGAGCACAGCAAACGTCAAGTCCGCGGATTCGTCGGCTGTCACAAGATGCTGGAGCGAGATTTGTACATTGTCGTTTGTCTGGCATTCAACCACTGGCACACGGGCATGGAGGACACGTCAAGTTACCCTGAGTATGTCCTGGCTATCCACAGTTCCAAGCGACTTTTAGTCGAGCAAATATCACCGCCAGCATTCGTGCTCGCGGATGCGATCATCAGTTTAACTTTAGCCAAAGGACAGCGGCATGAAGTAACTATCGGCCATTTGATTTTATAGCTTTTCTCGTTGTATTTAACTACAATTATTTGTTTATTAATTAATTAATTAATAGGGAAGAGAAGGTATGACTGCTTATTATCTAACCAAAGGCTGGGCTGGTCTCGTTGTCATGGTAGAAAATCGTCATGTTAACAAATGGATCCACGTTAAATGTGACTGTCATGAAAGTTACAATGTCGTGTCAACAAGAGGACAATTGAGAACTGCTGACAGTGTACCCCCTCTCCATAGGTAAATATTTATAGAATTATTTTATAAAAAATATATAACATAAATATTAGGGTGGTCGTTAAAAATTAAATTTTGTCAGACGCCCCATAAAAAGCTTCTTTTTAGTGAAAAAATACGTGGGGAATTTGGTTTTTTTGTTTTAAGTAAAAAGAACATGTGCCTTAGGACGATCAAAGTTCATTTTTCGATACAATCGCGGTTTTTTTTAAATATCTCATGAAATATGCAGATTAAAAGAAAAAATCATAGGAACAATTTTGTAGGAAATCAAATTCTTGACAAAAAAGGTCATATTCATTTTTTTTATAAAATGTGTATTTATGAAGATATTTTTAAAAAACTTTTATAGGTCTTATCAATTGAGCATTTTAAGAATACGAATGTTAAAAATAACGTTTTTTCTTAAATATAGACAACTTCGTAACTCGTAACATATCGATCATTAATGCTTGTTATAGTTTCTATATATTTAGAAAAATGTTATTTTCAAAATTTGTAATCCTTAAAACGCTCAATTCATCAGATCTAAAAAAAGTTTTTTAAAATATCTTTGTAAATACACATTTTATAAAAAAAATGAATATGACCTTTTTTGTCAAGAATTTAATTTCCTACAAAATTGTTCCTATGATTTTTTCCTTTAATCTGCATATTTCAGGAGATATTTAAAAAAAAACCGCGATTGTATCGAAAAATGAACTTTGATCGTCCTGCGGCACGTGTTCTTTTTACTTAAAAAGAAAAAACAAAATTCCCCACGTGTTTTTTTACTGAAAAAAAGCTTTTTATGGGGCGTCAGAAAATTTATTTTTTAACGACCACCCTAATAAATATTTTTTATTGGATGACAGGCAAGTTATCATAGTGCTGACGCAATTAGAAGGAAGCGGCGGATTTTCAATAGCTCACCGTTTGACCCACCGACTTGCCAACAGTGGAAATTTACACGACTGGGGTCCACCCGATACCCAACATTGCCCGCAAATAGACACCCAAGTTGAAGGTCTACACAGCCCTCGATTAATAACGTGAACATGATCCTATCCTATGTATTTTAATCATCGAAATTATCAATGATTAAGTTAATTACCCGGTCAACAAGTTTCAAAAATAAACAAACAAATGGACAAGGTAATTTATTATTTAATTAACAACCATGACAAAGTTACTTGTGATTAAAATTTATAAGAAAAAAAAAATAAATAAAAATTGTCATGGTTTTTTTTTATTGTGATAAAAAAATGCATAATTATCGTGACAGTGAAAAAAATAAAACTGAGACATTGATGCACGATATAATAATGAATATATGTGAAAACGTGGATACTAGATTTAAATTATTTGTTTTAGAAATAAAATAAAATAAAATAAAAATCGACAATTGATACTCAAAATATTATCTGATAAAAAAAAATAAGTGAACACTCTGCTTGCTAATATACGAAAAAAACTAAAATAAGAATAATTATTTTCTCAACATAATTATTAAGTATCGTACGTATAAGATATTTAGATGTGTGAGAGATATACTACATACATATACACATATATATGCATACAAATATAAATGTGTTATTTTGTACGTAAATTATTTTGAAATTTATTATTTTTTTCTTCTAACAAGTCATGCGTCAGAATTATCTCGAACTCATTATTAAATACATTACGCCTTAACCGAAAAAAAACAATATAAATTAATAAAAATTTGTTCATATATATTATAATAATAAACGGATTAACAAGAGTGCATTTAACTACATACTCTCACGATACCAAAGATACTTAAGTGAAAAACAAATAAAATAATTAATTACACGGTGTTCGATCATTATTTTTATTTTTCGTGCTAATTAAGTAACATGCGAGACTGGTTTATTTGATATTATTATTTTAATTATATATGTATGGCTATTTCATAAGTCAATCATGTTTTGGTGTTTATGATAATGCGTGCTTGTCGATTCTCACTACTCTAGATAAGGGCATTCTCAGAGAGTGCCCCCCACTTTTTTAAAAATTTTTAGTGACTCATAAGAGAATCAAAATTTTATCGATCAATTAAAAAGAATTAAAAGATCAATTGAAAGAGAAAATTCTACTGAGATATTGATTTTTAAAAAAATTCACAGTCGTTATCAATCAGGAGTTAAGGGCACTGACAGTACCCCCACTATTTAAAAATATGCAATGACTCAATTGTCATACTGTATTCAAATTTAATTAATTAATTAATTATAAAAAAAAAGTGAAACTTTAATTGCAAAAAGGGCAACGTAGAAGTAATTTTGCCGAGATATAAAATTAAAAAAAAATTACTTATAGTTGATGTCAATTGGGAGCTAAACAAAATTTGGAAAATTTAAGTAAAATTTTCATGTCAATTTTTTAATTCGAATTTTTGAATTTTGTAGGCTAAAATTTATTCAATAAATTTTGTTTAACTTCCAATTGATGTCAACTGTAAGTACTTTTTTGTAAATTCTATATCTAAGCGAAATTACTTCATTAATTAAATTTTGATATGTTTATGACAATTGAAAATTTTTAAAAAGTGGACACTGTCTGAGAATGGCCTTGAGGCTGGGCTGCAACTCACGAAATCTCGAATTTAAAAACTCGAATTATTTATTAAATAATTATCATAACAGCAATTTTCTTAGCTTCCGACCAAAAGCAGAAGACGAACCCCCTCGGAAGATTTTCATCATCCGAGTCCCAAAAATATTCAAAAAGTAATTAGAATTCTTAAATTCGAGATTTTTTTAGGTACGGCCGAGTCTTAAACAAAATTAGGTAAATAAATTTTAGCCTGAAAAATTCTAGATTCAAAATTACAAAATTTACATTAAAATTTTACTGAATTTTATTTTCCAAATTTCGTTCAACTCCTGATATAGACTGAATAATTTTTTTAAAAACTTGATACTCTTATGACAGTTTTTCATTGGAAATTTTTAAAAAGTGGGGGCCACTATTTGAGAATGCCCATGATATTTATTATTGATATTATTTTTATTTCCTTTTTATTTAAATGTTACCATTATCAGTTCTCATGATCACATAAATATTTAAGTTGAGCCGTAGGATTAAAAATTTTTAGTTTAAGTTTGTAATAATTAATTAAAATTTCTGGTTAGATTTTTAATTAAAAAAGAATTTAATTTTTTTTAGTCGTCAGTAATTATCAAAATTTACAAAATAGAACCAGAATTTTAAATAATTATATAGTGTGGCTTTTTATAAATAATGTGCACTTGTATGACTTATTTGTTGATGCATAATATACTTGTAGCACAATTAGTTGTAAGTATTTAATTGATCTAGAAAATATTTGGCTATAAATATTCCATCGTATTCTTGATATATTTCGCTGCTAATTAAGAAGCTGATAAAAATCATTTTATTTAATTACATTTTATTAAGTTTTTTTTTAATGTTTATTAATGTTGGTAATTAATTATTTCTATATATTTTAAAATTTAAAATATAAATAAATGATTTTTTATTTTCGAGCTTTTGGCAAAATATATAAAGAAAATAAATATCGTTTATTATTTTAAATATTTGATGTTTAAAAAAAAAAATTTATTAAAAAATAAGTAAATATAATAATAATAAGTGTGAACAATAATTATTTGTGTTCTATATCGATCTAATTATATTGTAAGATTGTTAATTTTTTTTTTCATTTGTTGAATTATTTTTAAATAATTATAATAATCACAATAAATGTCTTGAGTAATTAAGTATCACGGCTTGTTACTTTTAATCGTAAATAAATTTTTAAAAAAATCTTAATGCCAATAAATAACGAAGCCTTCATAGAACACTTTTAATAAAAGTAATAGATAAGACCATTTGCAAAAAAAAAATGTGATGCTTCTAATGAAAAAGTTTTTAAAAAAAATTATAGTTGTTTTTAAAATATAAAACTGCCATGTCCATGTCGTCAGACGACGGTAACAGCAACCGCGGCCGTACTTTTTATTAATTAATCAATTAAATTTTTACCCGGTTTCGAATCATTCGTGTCCTGGAACTTCAGGTTCATAAAACTCAAAGTAAAAATTTTTTTTAATTTAAAAAAAAAGGCGGGAGAGACCGCGGCTGGACCCGATCGTCTGAGCTTGGCCTAACGATTTAATTACATTAATTAGTTACGAGTTATGAAGTTGTCATGGCACTTTAATTAATAATCAATTAACGGTGTAACCAATAGCTTAATAGAAACAAAAAAAAAAAAAGAATTAAAATAAATAAAGTGTTTTATTAAAATTAAAAAAACGAATGCCATCGACTTTAAAATTATAAATTAAATGAGAGGAGATATTAAAAAATTGTTATCTTAGACTTTTATTTTAAATTTAAAATAATAAGTAGACTACATACTTTTATTGTATACTATGTATATGGTGCTGAATTAAATTAAACCGGTGATTTTATTTTAAAAATAAAATGATTATTAAAAAAATAATTAGAAGCGTCATACATCAAGGAAATATGGAGACGAGCTGACCATTTGTGCCATACGAGCGTGACATTTAATTATTTAATTATCAATTTTATTTATATAATTAAATTATTCAATCAGACAGTTGATAAGACAAAATGATAAATATATTTTCATCAATTTAATTAAATAATTTTAATTGATCGTGTTGTTGATTAGAGTAAGTGATTGGGCGGGTAAATTTTAAATTAATATGAAAGTGTAAATAATAAGTCAAGTTGATGTTAATTATTTATTTTATTTAAGGGCTCGCACAAGTTTATTTAAATAATTTGTTTGTCTTCAAGCTCACGCATTATTTATTGACTAGATATTTAACTTACTGTGAACTCGTTGGTATGAAATTAAATACATAATTAGGAAAAAAAAAAAAATTTAATTAGAGGCGACGATCGAATCAATCGGAACGGAGTCCTAGTGACGTGCGCGTTTGATTTCTGCTCAATGTTCATTTATATTTTAGACTCATTATTTCCATCGCTGTTAAATTTTATGATAGTTTTGATTTTTCGCCCATGGATTAGATTATTTTTTAAATATTAAATGCTTTTAAGGCACGAGCCGACGCTGATTGTGTCCCGCCACAAAGTACCTAGAGATATATTCTCATATGAATTTTAAAATATTTAATTGATTTAAAATGGAATTTAAATTAAGCACGAGTGTCATTGTATTTGTATTCTAGAGATCATTGTACCGATCAAGACCTTGTTATTTTTTATTATTTTTTAGTACTTTGATTGTTACTGACATTTTATTACAAGAAAGAAGTACAGTCAAGTCGCGTTATGAGTCCGTCGACTTATATTTCTATTGAAGAAATTCTGTCTCCATTACTATGAAAATAATCATGTAGACACAGATACTTGTAAAATTAGCGGAGAATGCGAAGTAAATGCGGAGCGGATGACTTAATCCCGGAGTGAAATTCACTTCTAAAAGATGTTTATTTTAATATTAAAATTCTGAACTGGAGTGAATGCAAGTTGAAATAAAATCCAGATCTCTCCGCTGAAAAAAACTCCATATTTACTCCGTTTGTAGAGTAATTTTTTTTTTAATTCCGAAATTCCCAGTGACGGAGGGAAATAAACTCCGAATCCACTCCCAATTTTTTACAGCGTAGAAGTAAGCGGGTTTATAACGCGACTAGACTGTAAATAAATTTAAAAAAATATTTATTACGTGGAGTTATCATGGAAATAAATAATAAATGCAGATAATTTTTAGTGGAGATAAAATCATAAGATTGGAAATATTTTTTGAAATTGTAAAAAAAAATTACATAAATAAATTGTACTTATTAGGGATAATAAGACATCTTTGTAATTAGAGTATTGGAAAAAAAAATATTGAAGAAACAAATTGATAGTTGATGAAAATAATTTTATAAAAAATTATTTAAGTAGAGATTGTGCACAGTTGAAAATTTTGTGTTCTTGTGTAAAAAATTCAATGGTTAAATATTTTATGTAAATTATTTGACACCATCAAGTGTAAATTTAACTAAAGTTTAATGTGTTGTCTGATTTTAATAATTTTTAAACCCGTATTATTGTTTGACACAAGAATAATATGTTAAATTAAGGTCATTCTCAGACGGTGCCCCCCACTTATCAAAAATTTTCAATGACTTTCAACTGTCATAAGCGTATCAAATTTTTATCAATTAATTAAAAAAAAAATAAAGCATTAATTGAAAAAAGGAAAACGTGGTCGTAATTTCGCCGATGTATAGATTTAAAAAAAAATAATTTACACTTGACATCAATTAGGAGTTAAACAAATTCCCTAAATAAATTTCCGTAAAATCGTCATGTCAATTTTATAATTCGAATTTTGAAATTTTGTTGGCTAAAATTTCTTCAAAAAATTTTATTTAACTCCCAATTGATATCAATTGTAAGTAATTTTTTAAAAATTCTATATCTCAACGAAATTACGACTACGTTGTCCTTTTTTCAATTAAGGTTTTAATTTTTTTTTAATTAATTAATAAAATTTCAATACGGTTATGACAGTTGAAAGTCATTACATATTTTTAAAAAGTGGGGGGGGGGGCACTGTCTGAGAATGCCCTTAACACAAAAAATTGAGTGGACAGTTTGGGACGTGTAATTTGTGTTAAATTTAACCCAAATTTTTCAACTGTGTGCCCTGATTTAACAACTGAATTCGACCGAATTAAAAATTTTAATTCTATCGAATTCTGCAAAACAGAATTCAACTGAATTGAAAATTTGAATTTGAATTAAGAAGAATAAAACCGATTTAAAAATTTCAAATTCGTTTTAATTCAGTTTAATTCGGATTCAGAACCAGAAATTGGAGAATTATTTTCGAATTACTCAGAATTAAACCGAATAGAATTATTTAAATTCGTTTTAATTTGGACAAATTCTGGTTTTCCTGCCGAATTAGACAGAATTCATTTTTAAGTTAGGTACCGAATTGACAGAATTTATCTGAATTAAATAGAATTAAAAATTTAATTCTGTTTAATTCCATCGAATTCAGTTGTTTAATCAGGGTGGTAATGAGAGTTGGGACGGATTGACAATCTAGAGTTAAACGTTTTTATTTTATTTGGAAAGAGTAAAATTTATGATAATTGAAGAAATAAATGAGATGTAAATTATAAATTGATGATGTGGATAGACGTGGGCTTGTTGGAGATTATGGTGGACTATTATAGGTACTGATGTAAAGCCCCTGCAATCAATTTTGTGATAGTCTGTGTAATGATCTTTATGAACTACACCGAAACAAATAATAATTAATATTAAATGATAATGATAACCATACCTGTGGACATAAATTGTAATATTCTGAATGCATCATATAAATTATTGAGAGAAGGAAAATGATAAAGAGTAATTATGATAATAATAATAATTATAATTATGATTATAAAAAAAAAAGTGGACGTTTCTTTTTGAGATGTGCGCCTGTGTTTCACGAGCGTATATATAATTTCATAAATTTAAGGATACGCTATGATAAATTATATCGAACATATATAAATATATATAGTATATATATTTACAAATATATATTTACGCTAAAATACATAAAATATTTAATATTTATGATATTTAATGTTCCACATGACATATATGTATATATATGTATGTGTACATATATGTATGTATAAATATATGTTATGGGTAAGTAATAACAGATTATAAAAGTAATAATATCCAAAATTTATGTTGTCCTCTCATTTGTATCCTGTAGAGACGTTTAATAATAAATTTAAATATTATCTAAGCTGTCAACTTATTATTGATACAATTTTAATAATTCAAATAATCTGCTGAGAGTGCAAAAGGTCACTGAAGATACTGCGACTTTCGTAGATGTGTGAAAGTTTTAACAATCAGTTGGAAGCTAGAAAATAATTGAAAGGTTTACCGATTCTACTATTTTTGAACGGTCGCGAAAAACTAAAATTCGTTTCAGGTCATCGGTTAAAATGAGAGTGAATGTCAGTGACATTTTTCTCTCATTTCTAATTTTATTTTTCGAATATTTAAATTTACCGCGCAAGTAATAAGAATAATTAATAAATTACTGATGAAAATAAAAAAATTCGAGTATATTTTTTAGTCTGATTAACATAATTATTGACACAAATAAATTTTAGTAAAATTATTATTTCAATTTTGAAATTTCGCGCCAAGATGGCGCTACTGTATTCAACGTTCAAATGTTTGCTAAAGTGGGGGCGGTCGATGAATCGCAAAATCGATTGCTTCGTATCAACTGACGGTTCGATAGCGGCAGTCAGTATCATCGACAATGGCAGTAGTGGTCCAGATCCTTCTTTGTTCTTTACGTTTGAATTGAAACAGTATTGCAGTGGCGTCGTGTAAAATTGTGCAGTGATTGGAAAATTTATCTTTTATTAATTTAAATTGTGCAGAGTATCTGTGGTGTAATTAAGTGTTGAGTGCTAGTGTAAAGTATTCAGTGTTCAGTGGTAGTGTAAAATCGCGAGTGTTAAGTGTTGGTGTGAAGTGTTGCTGATGGCTGATGCTGATGTCTTCCTAGTTCCTGAGCAAATTCATCTGGCATCGTCTGGTGGGAAATAGCAGTTAAGTGACGTTTTTTAGCTGCAATACACTTGGAGCAATTTAATTCAAATCTCCAAGTGTATTAGGACACCCTTTTGCATATTATTTCTCCGCCAAGGTTTGTTCAAACACTCAAGTGTTTTTTTTTTTAATATTTAAAATTTTTTTCCAACATATTCTGCCACCATTTTATTTTGATGTTCGATTTTTAATTTATCTCTAATTTCTAAATGAGTGTGAGTGTAGCAGACATCAGACAAACTTAAAATTAAAAATAAATAGAATAAATAATTTAAAAAATAATATTTCGAAAAAATGCGTTTATTAATTTAAAAATTTTTTGAATGCGCATTTTTCTCAAATTTTATTTTTTAAATTATTTACTCTATTTATTTATAATTTTGAATTCGTTTGATGTCTGCTACATTCACACTCATAATTTATAATCATTTATTTTTCGAATATTTAAATTTACCGCGCAAGTAATAAGAATAATTCATAAAGGTGAATTTTTTGTATTGTGAGTAATGAAGAAAAATTCAAATCGGCCGAAACTATAATCAAGCAGACCCGAACGCTGCTGTTGAAACGATCACTTTTAAATTTACCGCCTAATGGAGCTCTACTCCAGCGCTTCCGGTGAGCGCGGGAACTAAGCTCATATCTGGCATTCGTGAGTTTGTGTTTCTATCGTCTACTTGTGTCACTTTCGGCTCAAATTTACAAAGTGTCCAAGTCCAAGATATAGACAAAAGACAAAATTAAAAAAATGGCATCAGCAGCAATGGATGTTGACGAGGAAGAAATTGACATGCCCACTTCCAGCAGTGGAAAAGGCGACAAAAAACGTTTTGAAGTAAAAAAGGTGAGTGCTAAATAAATTGTCATCATCAACCTTCCCATGGAACTCAAAACCCAACATACTTTTATTACCAACAAAATTCTTAACCTACAACTCAATGCTTAGTCATTTTTTCAATTTATTTATTTACTGAATTTATATATTTATTATTATCATCAAAATTATATTTTTTTACTTTCAGTGGAATGCAGTAGCACTTTGGGCCTGGGGTAAGTTGACAAAATTTCTATTTACATTCTCCGCATCGTTAATATTTTTTTTATTTTTATTTTCTCATAAATTCCATGAAAATAAATGTAAATTTTAATCTCCACAGTCAGTATTTGTTCCCTTTACTTTAATCAGAGATGAAAATTCATGCCTAATTAGTCATGATAATAATAAATGAATTTGTTTTCAGATATTGTTGTTGATAACTGCGCTATTTGTAGAAACCACATAATGGATTTGTGTATCGAGTGCCAAGCAAATCAAGCATCCGCTACCAGCGAGGAATGTACAGTAGCTTGGGGTGTCTGCAATGTATGTTGTTATGTTCATTTATTTAAATTAATTTAGTCCTCAATTGGTAAATTTAATCACAGTTACAAGGATATAAATCCTTGTTATTATTTAATGTTTATAACGATCATTTTACTTCAGTTGGTTGGTTCCCCAACTTTTTCAACCACTAAAAGAAAAAATTTTTAATTGTCCGTCAAGTTTAGGGTCATAATGGAAACTGTCCAGGGTTTTCTCTTAAACAAATGAACGTTTTTTAAAAATGAAAACGTAGATTACTGAGGGTGTATTCAGAAAAACATTTGAGAAGTCGAATTGTTCCTCTGGTTTAATCAGAAATTTATGAACGCAGACGTTACGTTAATTTCTAAACATGCCCTAGATTATTGAGTAATGCATCAGCCTCGTTTTTAACTTTGCGCTTATAGAATTTGTTTGAGAGAAAAGCTTCGACTAAAATCTGTAGTAACAGACTCTCCTTAACCATACAAGTAAAGAGATTTAATTGGTAGACTTAATTACTAGTTCAAAATACATAAATGTCGTACTTAAATCAATAAAACATTAACTGTTAAGTAAATAGATATAAATTAAGAAGCTACTGAAATTAGTCGAGGTCTAATAATTTTTTTAAATCGATAAATTTGAAAAAATTTCACTTATAGTTTTTTGAATTTTCTACATGTGCATATTTTTATTTTTTTTTTTTTTTGTGAATTAAATTGTTGAAAAAAAAATTCATAAATAATCATGATACTGAAGTGAGCCGACGTCTAATAATTTTTGGATTGTTTTTCTCAATGATAAATTAAAAAAAAAATATTTGGAAAAATTGCACCCATAGTTTTTTGAATTTTCTAAATGTGCATATTTTTAGTGTTTTTTTTTTTATGTCATTAATTTGTTTAAATAAAAATTCTAAATTTTTTTATCGTCTGTCAATTTCAGGATCATGAATAATCCTGAAGTTAGCAGACAATTAACAATTTTTGATTTTTTTTTCTACTAATTAATTAAAAAAAAAAAAAAATCTAAAAATATGCACATATAGGAAATTAAAATATCTATAAGTGCAATTTTTGGAAATATTGTTTTTTTTATAATTTATCGGTTTTTAAGAATTAATATTCAAAAATTAGTAAACGTCGGTCAAATTCACTATCATAATCTTAAATTGAGACAACACGATAATGACGTAATTGCAGTAGTAGTTCTCAATAATTATTTAATTTCTACTTAATATTTATATTTTTCATTCCAGCACGCTTTTCATTTCCATTGTATTTCCCGTTGGCTTAAAACACGTCAAGTCTGTCCCCTTGATAATCGTGAGTGGGAATTCCAAAAGTAAGTTTTTTTTTAAATATTTTTTATTTTTATTTCCAAATAATATTTACTAAGAATATCGCAGAAAAATTGTCTACTGATAATTTTAATCAATAACTGACCAGATAATTTTCATATTCAAAATTCATCAGACTTAAGATTAAAACGACAAGTAATTTTAATCTGCCAGACAAATTAATTTATTAGTCAAATCGTATCGATAATCATCCTATGTTTCTATTCCTACCGATTATTTAACAATTTAATTTTCTATATTGTTTCATTTTTATTTCGATTGTACGTAAATAGTCTAGTCTATAATTATTTTCAAGCTCATTAAAGTTTTACCCGAGGAAACGTTTCGACGTTAGCAATTATTTACTCAACTATTTATATTTATTCTTGATAAACTGGCTTCAAATTAAACCATAATTACTTACCAAATTAATTACTAATTATTTTTTTTATAAACTTTCAGGTACGGTCACTAGACGTTGCTTTAAAAAAACATTACTCGGTCAAGTAATCAACACTTGAAACATAAAAAAACCTTAAGTTACAATAATAATGATAATAAAACATAAGTTTTTAACATCATGAATAATAAAATCGTCTTGTAAAGACTGGTATCGCCTCTTGTATTGTCATAATTTCAAACGCATGTAGGATCGATACTTGCTGTGTCGGAGAAACAATTTAAATTTTCTTAATTTTTAATTAATACTTGTGTAATTTAAAGTACATCTATATTTAAAATAAATAATAAATTTTCATTAATCTAATCCAATGAGAACATTATTATCTCCAAGACTATCTCCAGTAATTATTATTTTATTATAAGGTAAGAACCAGTACCCGATCAGGGAACTAGTACTCGATCACTCATGTACTTGTGTATCTAAATTTTACTAAATATATCTATACAAATACATAGAGTGATCGTGTACTAGTTCTCTGTTCAGATACTAGGTCTTTTATCTCAAATATTTAATTTTAAATATTATTAGTAATTTAGTGACCCAATACATACATGGAGTGATCGTGTACTAGTTCCCTGCGCAGGTACTAGGTGTTTTATCTCAAATATTTAATTTGGAATATTAGTAATTTAATTAACCTGAGGATCGTAAGGTTTTTCGGTCAATGAAAATGAAAAAAATGTATGTAATTTGACTGCTAAAGGGTGACAAGGGGTAGTTTCGGAGGCTAAGGGTGGCCTGAAATTTTTGGCTGACATACTAGCATCTATGGGGAACATCTCAGAAATCTAGATCCAGTAGATTTATTACTTATCATCAGGGTACGGAAGTTTGTGCTCAATAATAAGAATAAAAGTCAAAAAATTCGCGCAAATTTCTCAAAGAAATTTCTAAAAGATATATTCAAATGACGAGTGTCATTAAAGCCGTCGAAATTAAGATTGTGAAGAAAATATGTTAATAAGACAATCAGCAAGACAATTAGCAAGACCATCAGCAAGACAATTGTCTTACTGGCGGTCTTGCTAATTGTCTTGCTGCTTGTTTTGCTGGTGGTCTTGCTAATTATCTTACTGACATATTTTTGTCACAACCTCAATTTCAAATTCTTTTATGGCATTCGATATTTGAATATATTTTTTAATTTAATTCACGTGAATTTGCTCGCGATTGTAATTTTGATATAGAAAAATTTGTGTGAATTCTTTTATTTTATTCTTATCATTAAGCACAAACTTCTTTACCCTGCTTATCATTTTGTTTTTTTATTTTCGTTCTGCGAAAAACGTTTCAATCTTCAGGTACATGTAATTTAGTAACCAATCACGTCCACATAGTGATCGAGTACTAGTTCCCTGATCGAGTACTAGGTCTTTTACCTCAAATATTTAATTTTAAATATTATTAGTAATTTAGTGACCAATCACGCCGATGCAGTGATCGGGTATTAGATCTTTTACCTTAACTATTTAATTGGAAATATTATTAGTATTCCAGTGACCAAACACGTTTAGCTGTTACAGTAAAAACGTATTTGCGAGTCGAGATGTGCGAACGTGTCTCATTGAATTTTTTTTTTTAAATATTTTTTTTTTTAATTCATTTTTATATAACGTCTGAATGATCCGATTATCCGGTCTTACTAGAGACTGGATGTAAAAGTTTTGCCTCGTTCCCGTTCCATTCAGCGGCTCCTTTTCTTCTCTTAGCAACAAATATAATTTTATGTTCATACCAAAATATTTCTCCGACTCAATTTATTACCATCACACTCAGCCGTCTCTACTAACGGTAAAAAAAATGTAGATTCAGTATTTAAATCTGACTTTAAATAGAAAAAAAAAACAATTGTTTAAAAAAGAATTACTAGCTATTATGTGTAATGGAATTGATCCTCAAGATTTTAAGCGGACAATAGTTTGCCTGCGGGTAAATAGAGCAGGTAAAAGGCGGCTTCTAATCCAGTGATACAGCGAAAATGACATCTTTGTAGACCAGCAGGTATTACCTAAGTCGTTCGCTGGTGTCTCGATCTTCTCCTCCGCTCATCTTACCAATAGTCTGAGCCAGATCTTTACAGCCCCAATTATATTTCGCATTTTCTTTGCTTCACTTTCTGCTTATGTGGCACCGCCTAATTATATCGTGAGCCTCCGCTAGATCCAAAGATTACCCCGGATCATTTCTACCCACTTAAAATATTTTTTATCCGTCTATTAAAATCTTTAGTTGAATTATTCGCTGCTCTGATGCGTGAGTCCATCAGTGATAAAATAAAATAAAATAAAATATAAAAGACTTGTTCATGCACGTGCTGGATTAATTTGTAAAGTTCTTTTCTCATTTTATTAAAAACTTGTTAGTCTACTGGTTCGTTTTAGTGCTCGCCGGCGACTCTGTCGTTTACCTGGTGAACGCGGGAGATGGAATATAAATACGATTTTCGCTAAACGGAGAGACGGGCAGACGGAAGAGAAGGGAGAGAAGGAGAAGAGGGTGGTCGGGTCTCGACTCCCAGCTGAGCAGTAGGTTGCAGAGGGTCGCCCCCGGCGACTAAGACTGGGCGAGCTGGTGAGGGATGGGGTGATAATCGGTAGCCACCAAGGCCTCATTTCCGGCGGAAACAAAATTCTGCGTCTGCCCTAAACGCCCGACCCTCAGCGACTAATTCCATCTCACGTTATTTATATTTTTTATTTTTAATATCTCGTCTAAGCAACTAAAGCTTTCGTTTGTCAATCGAATTAAATGCCGCCGCTAAATCGACATTTTTTAATTTACCTTTTTCACTTGTCATTTAATATTTATTCAAGTACCAGCACTTGTCATTTTTTTCTTTTAATTAAAATTTTATTGTGTCAAGAGCCAATCATTTTATTAAATCGGAAATAATTACTGAAATTATTATTATTTTTTTTTTTTAAATAATTGCGAGTTTATAAGCGATTTTTAATTGAAATTTATATAAACTACTTGTTACTTTTTTTCTCATTGATAATTTAGATTAAGAATTAAAATCCCCAAGTTTTATTATAATTATTTTTTAACAGTAAAGCTTTAGATATTTTTCTTGATAAATAATTTTTATTTAAAAAAAAACTGGTCTGTGATCAAGTATTTAAATATAAAATTTGTCGGTAACAAAAATTTTCTATTCTAATCAATCGTACAATAGGAAATTAAAATAATAATAATATTGTTATTCAGTCGAGAGTATTTTCAATAAATTTTAAAATGACTTTAAAATTTTCCGGCGTTTGAACTGCTTTCATAATTAAAAGTAATTTGAATTATTGTTTCGGATAATTTGAGTATCGTTATTTAAATAATTATTAATTTGAATACATAAAAAAAAATCAACTCGATAGACATTTTATTAATTTATTAATTATTGGTTTTTGAATAAAACTAGGTAGTAATTAATATGGACGTATTTTTATTTATGATACTGAAGTTAGCCGACGTCTAATAATTTTTAGATTTTTTTAAAATCGACAAATCATAAAAAAAAAAAATATTCAAAAAAATTGCACTTACAGTTTTTTTAATTTTCTACGTGTGCATATTTTTAGTTTTTTTTAAATGAAATGGTTTAAAAAAAATTCGAAAATTGTTAATTGCCTGCTAACTTCATGATCCTGAAGTTAGCAGACAATTAGTGATTTCCGGAATTTTTTTTAAACAACTAAATTAAAAAAAAAAAAAAACTAAAAATATGCACATGTAGAAAATTTAAAAAACTGTAGGTGCAATTTTTTCAAATATTTTTTTTTTTATAATTTATTGTTTAAAAAAAAGTCCAAAAATTATTAGACGTCCGCTAATTTCAGTATCATCTAACTTCAGGATCATTTTCATTTTAACTAAAAATTTTTTTTAATCTAAAAACATTTCAGTCAATCATAAATTATTTATGGCAATTAAATATTCATCGATTTGAAACCCTTGTCCTCGAAATTGGGGTCCTGCGACGCCTCTTTATTTAAACTAAAATTAAAAAAAACTTAAACTTGAAATATATTTAAAGACAATCTATCATTATTTTTATTATTATTGAAAAATAAATAATTTAGATGTCTTGCGGTTGTTGCATTGACGTGTTGTATTATTTAGAGGCGTTTACTCGCCACCGAGACTTAGCGTACAGAGAGCCCATTTATTATCCGGGTTCGATAAATCTACAAGACGTGTAAGCGGGAGCCCGCTGTGTTTGGCGGATATATCAAGGATTCTTTTCTTTGCCCGTTGTCATCGTCCTCCCGGTTGATGCATTTGCTCCTTTTACAAAACTTGTTCCTTTTTACCACCAAACATTTATATTGAGCTAAAGGTTCTGCAGGATCTCTCGCTCCAGAATCTCCAGCCCTTAAAAAATTTCTTTCCCCTCTTTTTCCATCCTGAGAAAAAAAAAATAAATGAAATAAAAATAAAATTACAAGCGGCAACTAAAATTCGATAGACTATTTACGAAAAATCTCTCAGACGGCAAAGTAAACTGGTAATGGAGTGGAAGGATTGAGAAGTAGCCGAAGAGAAGATGAACACTCAATAGCTGGTCAACTAAATCATGAAGCCCTCACGCATCCCACTCGGACGAGCACACACTCAGCTGGGTGACGAAGCAACAGCAACAAAGGGTTGCTACGAGAGCTCTTCAGTAACGACCCAATGACCAGCGCACTCACTTCTCTATACCCAGCCAGCTCTACACTGTGCCCATAACCGAATATACAACCACCTACACGGCAGCATCCTCTTGTCTATATTATGTTCCCCTAGTGTAGTGTAGCTCAGCACAACACAGCCCAACAACACTCTTATCGTACTCACACTCATCTGTTTCAGTACTTGATCCTCGGCTGGTCCTCCTCGACGTCGTGGTCCCGCTTCCTCCGGTCACTTCGCAACGTGATTGCCACCCAAATGTGTTTACTGTAACCCGTAACCCGTAAAACGCAAACCGTATCAAACTGTCGATGTCCACCTAGTACTTTGCCCGATAACCCGCCCAATCTCTTTTCATACACGACTATCACAAATTTTTTTATTAAATATTTAATCAGCTTCTGCGAATGTTTTTTTTCAAAAAAATTCACTCTATTAAAAGTTAACGGAATACTTAAAAATATCGGACGATTATAACTTGGATGGAATTGAGGAGCCTCGAGTTATTTTACCAGGATGTATATTTTATTAGATCGATAAAAGTATAAGTACAGAATAACAAAAATTATGGGCGAGTTTGGGGAATCGGGGGCTTGTATTTATAGCAACTTTTCCAAAGTTCGAACAAACAAATCGCCGAGTGGAACCTGAAAAATATCGCCAGAGGCATCGAGACGTGGGTGATGATGGTCCAGGCCCAGACTCCGAAGAATTTAAGATGGTCGGGTCTGACGTCCGCGCGGGATTTCTCCAGAGTGTTCACTGCCCACAGCGCGATGTTGACGACTATGAGGAAGGTTATGATCTCCTTGCCGGGCTTCTTTGTCGAGGAGGAACGTCTTCTCCAGGCAATCTACAACAACAGCGGAGTTACTTGGTACTGTATATTGATTGGTGGTGTAGTTGATTGAAATATCAAAGGACTACGACAACTAATACCACTACTACAAAACTAAGTATTATTCTGTGGTGTGTGATGTAGTATACCTTGACTAGAAGAGTTTGACTAGTGCTTTGAATCAAAGCGATGAAATCAGCAGTAAGTGATAGCACCCAAGTTGGGCCCATTGTCAATATCCCGCCGACTGCACCGAATAAACAATGGAGATAGACACCCGCTTGTGCGGCTGCCAACAAAGTCGAGTCAAGATGAGGTGCGGGTTTCGTGTTCCTCAATTCTAAACGTCGTAATTTAAATGCACAACTTACAGATGCGATTCCACCTAAAATTAATTCATTAAAACTTTAATATTTTTATTTATTTTTCTTTTTACTTCCGCTATTACTACAAAAGCGCTTAAAATTATAATTATTAATTTTATCGTATTGTGGTTACATAAGTACACAAATAATATTTATTTGAAATTTAAAAAGTCTTTAAACATTTTAATGAGATTATTAGTTTCAACTCTATTGAAATTTAAATGCAGGCATTTAAATGCTGTGGTAGTTTGTGAATTCAAAAAGTTTATTTATTGAAGCTTCAGGAAAGTTTAAAATTCAATTCTAGTTTTTGAAATTTTGAAAAAACTTTTTTTGACATTTTCCATCAGAAATATTTTATATTTTATATTAACTATTTATTTTTATATTGTAAAAAAAAATTGGGGCAAGTCCAGGCGGTGTAGGTGTTAACATTTTCGGTGTTCTTTATCCGCACTGTAAAAAATCACCGGGGTAAGTCCAAGCGGTGTAGGTGTTAAATTTTAACCCCGAACGCGGCGTGAAAATAACATGATCCTGAAGTTAACAGACAATTAGAAAAGTTCGGATTTTTTTTCCATACATCAATTACAAAAAAAAAAAAAAAAACTAAAAATATGCACATGTAGAAAATCAAAAAAACTATAAGTGCAATTTTTTCAAATACTTTTTTTTTATAGTTTATCGTTCTAAAGAAAAATCAAAAAATTGCTAGACGTCGGCTAACTTCAGCATCATAAAATAACGCCACCACCGGTGTAAATATTCTTTACCGGTGTTAAAATATTTTACTTTGGGAATGTGCATATGTGTGTGTGCGTGCGTGTGTGTGTTTGAGTGCATGTGTATTTTAACACCGCTGAATTACGCCTCCTAAATATGATACTGAAGTTCGCCGACGTTCAATAATTTTTGGATTTTTTTTTAAATAATAAATTATAAAAAAAAACATATTTTAAAAAATTGCACTTATAGATTTTTTAATTCTCTACATGTGCATTTTTTTTTTTTTTTTTTTTTTTTTTTGTAATTAATTTGTTGTAAAAACTGTCAACTGTCTACTAACTTCAGAATTATCTTCTAAATCGGTGTAATTCCCATTTAACACCGGGCGGAGTTAAAATGAGTCCATTTTTAACACCGCTCTTTTTACAGTGCGGTGTTAAAAAAATTTCCCGGTGTTAAAATATTTTACTTTGTGAATATTTTTACTTACTCGATCACTACAGTAAATCTATACATGGAATTTTTTTTACACCGATTTAACACCGGTATTTAAACACAGCCTACTCCGGCGTTATTTCATTCTACCACCACCCAGTGTAATACATAATATATAAAGTATAAAATAATTACCCGCAATTAAAATAGCTGTTTCTAAAGCAGTCACTTGCTCAATAGCCATTTTCGGTTTAGATTTTTTTAGGACAAAAAACATTATTAAACTGAGGACAGTCGCTGCGATAACTAAAATCCCTCCAAAGAGTCCTTTGTGGGCGTTGCTGCAGTCAATGCTCAATTGATGTAATGACCTCGTTGAACCGTCGTGTTTAACGATAATAATTCTGTCAACGCGTTTCCACATTTCAAAAAGAATAACTGCGCAAATGAGACTAAATTCAATAGTACAAGGAAATAAAAAGGGACTTGCGTCTGTTAAAAGCGTCTTCAATATTCCCTCTTCATTGAGCTCATGATCGTGTAATTCTAATTGTGCTATTTCATGTCTCGTCTCCTCTACAAGTGCCTATTCATAAGTAAAATGATGATAATAATAATAATAATAATAATAATAATAATAATCGTAATATAAAATAAAATATATATTTTAAAATACCTGGAGCCATTCGCAGAGATTGGTAGCAATCATATGCATGAGCCCTAATTTAGCAAGAGCGCTGTGCTTAGCGAGCTCGAGATCTTTGCTATTCAAAAATATAAAGTGCATTTGAGCGGTTACTAAAAGAAGCCTCGCACTTGGTGTAATCGCTTTGAATGGTCCAGCAGAGGCAATAGCAGCACCGATTTGCAATCCCGTAAACACTAACGAGCCCGCTCCGAACCCAATGGCACCCAGACGCAGACAAAAGCTTCCATACTGCTGTGCCTGTTTATTTTTTTTTTTCATTTTTATTTACTTTTAATTCTTACTGTTACCTGTTACTTTAATTCTTTTGACGCTTGTTTACCCTCTGCAACATCCCTTCCGTTCAACAATTATCGGTATTTTGAATTACCCGACATAACATTTTGTCTATCGAGTTTCCCGCTGCTTTAAATGCCGACCGACCGACTGAATTTTTTTTTTTTTTAATTATTTGAACCCTATCGCTTTTATTAACCACTTTTTTATGTTAATTAATATTGCCCCAGTAACTTTAAGTATTTAAAAGTTTGACTGCTTTGCTTTGTTGGATTTAAAATAAAATTTTACCTGAAAACTTTGACGTTTTCCATTAAAGTCGTCCAGCACAAAAGCCATTCCGTCTTTTCTGTTCTGTGTTAGCATTTTTTTAACAGCTTTATCTCGTAGCAAAATAGTGTACATTGTGATGACGAATCCCACACTGACCAGATACAAATACAAATAAAATCCCTGGTAACAGAATAATAAAATTATAAGTGAAAAAATGTATACAAGCAATAACCCAGCTGGGTATTGATGGCACTGATGGCTCAGTATCTGCGTAGGGTCATTACAGCCCGCATCATCATAAAGTGTAATTTAGGAGCGTTTATAAAGGCGAGCTCGCGAAGCACTAGTCGACACATAATATAATTTATTATTAATGTAAACCGAAAGCCAGGATCCATAAATACGAATATATATTTATACCACAAACCTGATCGAGGGCAGCAGGCACTCGGTGGCTTACACTGGCCGTTACTGGAACCGTCACCCCAACAACTATTAGCAGTTTAGCATAAAGTGTGCTGACCGTTGATATTAATTCCGCCCGATGCTTTTCTTTCCGATGCCGGGATGAAACTCCGCTGCGTCGGTGGCAATTATTTGACTTACCTACGAATCAAACAGGGCACCAGGCGCCATTTTTAAAACTAAAAAATCGGGAGTCAATTCGGAGTGATTACGAATTTTATTTCAACTTGCGTTCACTCCCCTTCGGAGTAAATTTATGATCCTGCAGTTAGCAGACAATCAACAATTTTCGGATTTTTTTTTTAACAAATGAATTACAAAAAAAAATAAACTAAAAATATGCACAGGTAGAAAATTCAAAAAACTATAGGTGCAATTTTTCAAATATTTTTTTTTATTATTCATTGCTTTGAAAAAAAATTCAAAAATTATTAGACGTCGGCTAACTTTAGTATCATAAATTTATGATCCTGAAGTTAGCAGACAATTAAAAATTTTCGGATTTTTTTTTCAACAAATCAATTACAAAAAAATAAAAAATAAAAAATATGCACATGTGGAAAATTTTAAAAACAACAGGTGCAATTTTTTCAAATTTTTTTTTTTTATAATTTACCGTCTAAAAAAAAATCCAAAAATTATTAGACGTCGGCTGCCTTCAGTATCATAAATTTATGATCCTGAAGTTAGCAGACAATTAAAAATTTTCGGATTTTTTTTTCAACAAATCGATTACAAAAAAATAAAAAATAAAAAATATGCACATGTAGAAAATTTAAAACACTACAGGTGCAATTTTTTCAAATTTTTTTTTTTATAATTTACCGTCTAAAAGAAAATCCAAAAATTATTAGACGTCGGCAAACTTCAGTATCATGTAAATTTCACTCCTAGGGGATAAAATAAATAAATAGTCATCCGGTCAGTCTTCACTCCGGATTTAATTCGCGTTCACTCCCAAAATTATTTATAGTGCATTCATTTCATGTGGATTAATTATTATTATGATTAATTTGATGTCAGCGCTGGGTATGTACTATATACTATATATAATTGATAACTGATAATTACATTTAGAGGTTTCCAGAGCACTCAGTGGTATAGCTGCAGTATTGACTGGCGTGAGTTGAAGTAGCTTAGAACTGTGTTGAGATGATCCTCTGGTATAAGGCTGATGATAATCAGTATTGCCATCACAATGCTGTGAACACGAGTCATGGTTTCCCGCAAATGTCGTTGTGCTGTTGCTTTGTCCGGGACTTTGATCTTGTGGTACACAAGATGGCAAAGACAGGTTACTACCGATGCCTGATATCAGCGCTCTACTTAACAGAGTTCATTTCATTACAGCCTTTAGACCAACACTGTGCGCGGTGTAATTAACAAATTAATTTTATTTAACTTTCGGATTGAAAAAATAAATAATCAATTGTGTGATACTTATTTTTTTTTCTATTTTGGGCGGGGATTTAGTCTTATTCTATTTTAAATCGGATTTATAAGTAGAATGAATGTCGGATTTTGTCTGTTAAATCGATTCCAATCGGATCGCTTTCAAGCTGAAAGCTATTTTATGCGGTATCATATGGAACCAGCTGAAATGACGTCTAACGGTTGAATTTTTTACAATAGATTGGGAATTACCTATTCTAGATCGCGCGTTATAAGTAATAGCGGAAAATATTTGCCGTCATTACTTCCTCCCACGTCTGGTAATCGGGTTTTAAACACTTTAAATATTTTTACATATTTATTATTATTATTATTTATTTTTTATTGATCAAATGGAGAACAAAGGCGGTAAATTTTTTTTTGCAACTCCAAATTATTGTTATTTGTTTTGTATTTTTTACTCGTAAAAAAGTGATAAAACGAGCTCGGAAATGTGGTATTCCCAGTGGCGGTTAAAGAGTTAATTTATACATATATATATATATATATTTTTTTTTTTTTTTGCTCGGTGTATGTTAACAAACAATATTTGTTGCTCAAACCGACAGTTTATCAAATCAAAAAAAAATTTTTTTATTTCTGTGAATGACAAATGTAAGCATTCAAGGCAAAATAGCCATTGAAATATTGCACTTTTATTGGTTGTATTTTATATTTTGGGCGTGAGGTCAAAAAAACGACTCATATTTTATTGCAAAAGTGTATTTTTTAAAAAAATAACTCGACAGTTTAAAGGAAAATAATTAAAGTGAGCATGAAGAGAGGAGTAAATGGAAATAGATATACGGGAGCATAAAGTGAGAAACTTAAATGGCCGTGGGATCCTTTCATGATCGATTTTCCATCATAAAAGCTTTATTTCGTTAGCTTCGATCCGCGCGGTGTAATATAATTCTGTTGAGCTTTTCGCGAAACAAGAGAGCAGCCTCGGCGGCATCAGTGTCTGCGGTGTTTGACTGGCGTTGCGTATTGTTGTGGGTCTTTAGTTTGTTTCTGTGTATACTTGTTCAAACTCAATTTGGCTCTCATACACTCGGCTCCCGCTTCTACAGCGAATTAGCATTGCTATAATTAAATAGCTTTAAGTCAATATACTGGCTCCAGCACTTGCAGGAATCATCAACTGACGTGTGTGTTATTCACTCTGTATAATACACACCTTCAATCTTTTGTTACTTAACAACAATAATAGTTACACTCCCGACAAAGTTAATCAACTTAATATATACTTTTTTTATAAAATATAGGGGTAGGGGGGGGGGCAAAGCGGGGTACTTAGAAAAGAAAATACTAAGTTTTCGAAGACTCAAATACGCTAAATCTTTTTGTTTTTAATGATATTCAAAGTAAATAAACGAAAATTTCAGTTGCAGTTGGAACAAAAAAATGTTTACTTTTGCGGGCAAAATGCGGTACCCCCTTAAAAAGGTGAAAAAAAAATTTCTGCATATTTAATAAGATTGATTAAGTTAAATTTTTTTGTAAGTAATTTACATAAAGAAAAATTACATTTTACACAATTATTGGATGCTAAGAAAGAAAAAAAATTTTTATTGGTTTTTATCATTAAAAAGAACAAAAGCCATTAAGATTTTTCGACTGACACTTGATTTTTGAAAAAGTTATCCCGGATCAAAAATAAAACTTGATTCAGGCTCGCTTCAACTTATTTTCTTTTGAAGTTATGGATTTGCCGACGATTTTTCGATAAGATCTCGACTTTGTCGACTTAAATTCAATTTTTTTCAACTTTTGAACTTCTTTCATTTTAGTTTCAACTTATTTCAACGTATTTGTATTTTTTGAACTTAGTTTGAACTTATTCGTCTTTACTTCGAGCACGATAGTCATTCACCTTACTTTTGACTTGCTGAACCAAGTCGAAAAAAAGTTATTTATTCGCCTTTCTTCCGCATTAATATATAAAAATAACTCTAAACTAAGTCAATTTCGGCTTGATTTCAACTTTTTCGTCCTAAATCGTGACTAATTAAGCTAGTTAAGTCTAAACCAAGGCAAGAACTCAATGCATTTCATATCTCCGTAAAAAAAAGTCGAGTTTGTCATGTGAAAAACAGTTCCAAATTTCGACTTGGTAAACCAAGTCGAAATCAAGTTTTATTTTTGACCCGGGTAAACAAAAAATATTCAAAATAATGCTCAATTATATTTACAAAAGTAATTTTGGAATGTTTAAAAAACATTTAAAAAATGAAATTTTTTTTATAAAATTTTGGGGGTACCCCGTTCTGCCTACCCTACACCCTTTTGCTCTCCTTCCCCTACTGTAAAAATTTAGAGGAGTGAATGCGAAGCAGGTGGCTGTTTATTTATTTAATCCATCGGAGTTAAATTCACTCCAAAGGGGAGTTTATTTAAATATTAAAGCTCTGAATCGGAGTGAATGCGGATTTAAATAAAATCCAGATCACTCCGCATGCAGATTTAGTTTTTTTCAAACTCCGAGTCACGGAGTGAATTCGGAGTTAAATAAAATCCGTAGTCACTTCGAATTGACTTCCAATTTTTTACAGTCTATTATTATTATTATTACTATTGTAATTTAAAAAATTACCCAATCAAAGCTCGTCTATGATTAATAATGGCATTCAAAGCAATGCTTTGTCTACGTAGACTTGATGATCGGCCATTTTGTGGCAGAGGAAAACTATCTCTTCGGTCCAAATTAATGCATCCAAAATTTGTTCCTCCTGGTATTTGATGGTCTACTGTCGACGGATTCACTAATACTGATTCTGGTTCAAACCTATTATTAATTAAATTTTACTATATAATTTAATTATCGAAACTTCATTCGGGATTAAAACTTCTTTATATAAATTCATTGATTTAATTTTTATAATTTCATTTAATCACTGGAATGTTTAATTAAATTTTATTGTATAATTCTACTGTCAAAATTGAATTATAAAAAATTCACTCAAAGAAATAATTAAAGTTAAAAATTTTTCACAAAGTCATTTAAATTAATTTGACATTTCCACGAGACCTAATTTATATAACGTAAGTTTCACACAACAATCGGAGCCAATTAACGTCAACATTTATGCTCTGATTGTATTCATTAATTGTTCTCATCAAAACCCTGCTAACAAAAAAAAATTAATTTTTTTTTTCCCCACCACCGATCGCGCCGATACACCTCAATAATTAGTTACCCAACGATTAAATATTCATTATAAAATTCCATTGAAATCAAAACGAATTATTTGCGCAATTAACTGTCACCCCTGGTTATCATCTCGCGTTCAAACAGTAAATAATTATCATAAATTATCACTTTAACGTCGTATAAATAACTCATGACTCATGACGTTTTCTAGATTTTTAAAACCACATGTCTCAGTATACATTTTCCATTTATTTATTTATTTACTTTTTATTGTAGCAAAAAAAAAAAGCAAAAAAAAAATATATCTCATGCTTTATTCCCAACTCTATCTCGAGTTTTACCGAATAAAACTAAAAATAGGTATATAAATATGATAGTGCACCGGTGAAGTTTGATAGTTGTGAATTTTCGTTCAAGGTTTTATCAGCGCAATCTTTTATGAAGAAAAATAAAGAATAAGTAGTACGTATATATATAAATATATGATAGTATATGATGACGTCATGAGAAGAGAGAAAGATATATAGTGAGTAACCAGTGCAGTTCAGTGGAGATACACAATTTTACGGGTTTACCCAGTGGTGAAAGTAATATGACTAGACTCACGTGCCAGCTACGTCGTTTGCCATTTGTCTCCAACGTTCTGCTGCTGCTCACTCCTTTGCCCTTTTTACTTTTTTTATTCCGCGTCCTTTTAGTTTTTTTAAAATATTTTTTCGCTTCACTCTTTTGCCTAGATTTCTCTATATACATATAGAGACACAGACATACAAAGAATGAGGGAACGAGTGACTTTGAGTTGAACCACTTGGCGCGAACTCGAGAAAGAAAGTAAGTAAGTAAGAAAGTAAGACAGCAATGCAGCTTAATAAAAAATAAAATAAATAAAAGTAGAGAAAGAAAAGTGTTAAAAAAGTTTTTCACCGGGTGATCGACATGGCGCAACAATCGGTTCCGTTTATTCACTGACAATGCACAACTTTTAGATTTTCAGTGTATTACATAGAGATATAGAGATACTCGCGGTGGGCATCCGGACAGAGTCTTGTGTTTGCACTTTTCCCCTTTCGAGGCTCAAACTCCCTCAATTTATTCCAGTAAATTCACCTCGCCGAATTTTAATGGCTCTCTTCTAACGCCAGTGTCACGGCACTCTGTAAAATTCTATTCACTCCATTCGACAATTTTATTTTTAACTTTATTTTATTTTATTTTTATTTTTTTTTTCACTTAACCGACTACGAATATATTTTGTACAGCATTTTGTGCAGCCACGACAGCGCAAATTCACCTGCAAATTGCTTGTAATAATTATAATTTATTATTTATTATAAACTGGCAAGTAGAAAGCTCGCGAAATAATCAGACCTAGGGGTAATGAAAAAATTAAAAGCAACACGCGATACACGCTCCTGTTCCTCTGGCGATTTATTTAATTCTAGCCAATTTATGAGGAACAAGTTCATTTTATATCGTTCAAATATTTATTTTTAAAATTATTCAAGTACTTAGACGAGTGGTGATAACTCTAGATAATTTATTTTACATACAGTGAGTGCGCGTATTTATTTATTTACTCGATTGACAAAGAATCTGTGGCTTTGTTTTGAATTATTCTTAGAAACCGTAGCAACACAAAACGTGACGATTAATTAAAAAAAAAAAAATTAAAAGGTAACTGATCTAGATTGTTTGTAGAATTTATCTGAAAGTAAAAAAAGTGTAAAATAATTTCTTTTTTTTTTTCGATTACTCTTCGTTTCCCTTATGAAAACGATGTAAATACTCTTTGAGAGGGAGAGAGAGGTCCCAGCCGATTTGTCGATCATAAGCGGAAGCAAGTTCCAGCCGTTCATCTGCAAATCGACGGTCTTGCTGGCGAATCGTCGAGAGCCGGGAGCCGGGAGACGGGATAGACGGGGATTGGTACTCGGGAGCACCGGAAGCGCCCGGATATGAGTTTCCGGCACGGACAATTTGCCGCGCGAAATTGAATGATCGACTTGGATAACGCGGCAGATCGGCTGGGTGTGCTACTTGGACGGGGGCGTTCACTACCTGCCAGACGCCGCCGACGTCACCACCACCATCACACTCTGGCACACACAGCTGTAGGTGTGTTCACACATTTTCTTCGTCTCCCGTTCGCGTCCGCTCGTTAATACCCGTTAATTAAGGCGCGATTGCTTCTAGCAATGTAAATTATCGCGAGTAAATTCGTGACCCCACGGATTTTTAATCTTCTCAAAATAACATCCAGAACTAATAAACGTCATTTCGATTGTGATTGTGACTGTGATTGCTATTTGCGTTCTGTCAATTGGATAATAGTAATTTTTAATTTTTTATGACGAATCGATCAAAGCAGAGTTTTAAAATGGACATAAAAATATCAATAATAATAATAATAACAGCAACAAAGTAAAGTTGGATGAAGGTAGGCGGTATTATTTGACGTTTCAATATCTCGTGCTCGATTATTTCCATGGACCAGAGCATCCACGACACCCTGCATGAGCAATATTTACAGTAGAGTAGGCGCAATCGTGCTACGTACCAATTGCTTTCGATCTTCCCCCATATATATATTTTCATAGATCGAGTCAGTGAGTGAGTGAGTGAGTGAGTGAGGGAGAGAGAAAGAGAATATAAATAGGGGGAGTAAAGGAAGAGAATAAAATAGTAGTAGTGTATGGTTGTGAGGGAGGATAAAAGGGGAGAGGGGTTTTGCAAACTGAATTCCAGCTCTATCGAGTCGGCCACGCGCTCTTGCCCTCTTTTATCAATGTATATACACACACGGGATCTGGCACGCGGGTAGCGCCCAAGCACTCGAACGCGGTCTTCGTCCTCGTCACTCCTCTCGCTCACTCATTCCGCCTCCCTATTTAAATGTGAATTTGTATATACGAGCATTGACCATGTAAAACTGTCCATGTGAACTCAAACACGGCATTTACTTCATGAGACTTGGTTTCACGTTTAAAATCAACGTAAACTGATACCTTTTTTAAACCATTACTATTATTTTTATTGTTATGTGATTTTTTTTATTGGTTCTATTGGTCGCAGTCGATAGGAGATGATGGAACAGAGTATTTAGAAAATTTTTGAGTTATTATTGTAATTTTAGGTGAAATAAAATGTGGATGCCGGTGAAATATGAACGCGAGTGAAAGGGTAGTTAGAAAAAAAATCGTTGAGTATTGAAAGTTTCGGTGGAAAGCGAATGAATACACAGCGTGCGAATGAGCACAAATGGATTTTGGCTGTTTCACACCGTACGCATAAAAGAAAGAGAAAAAAAAAAACTTGGAATGTATGTCGGTCGATCACTCGATTTTCACCGTTTTGAGAATTCTATCCCGCTCTGCCTATTCACTCACTCACTCACACCAACACCCGCTATATTGTGTTTCTGTCTCGAATTCTCGGTACATCCCATTGAGTGGACATTTTTTTTCCAGATATTTTCGAAATCGCTCGCTGAACGACGTTTCATTTTTTTCGACAGTGCGTGTTCGTTAAACGGCAAAAAGTACAAAAGACAAAATAGTTTTATTTTATTCCACCTTTTTTTTATTTTTTATCCAGCCTACCAGTGTCTTTAGCTGTCGCTTCAAACCGCGAGAATCTCTCGAGTTATTTTTACCTTTTTTTTTTTTTTTCAAATTTATTTACTGTACGTCATTTCGTCTCGCTCTATCGAGCATCCAAAGTTTTCCATCCTCCGGGTGTCTATTGGAAAATTTATTCCAATATTTTCAATTAAAGTTGGACAAAGGCTCTGCTCGTTTGATAAGGCCGTATGTCGTCGACGTGTTACCCCGCTCCAGTTATAAGGGATAAAAATATAACTACACGCGCCACTGCCCCCAGCCCAGAGCAGATATTTAAAGTGTGAGTGGGATTCTCCTTCTGACTGACGTTTTCACTGTCTGTTTTATGTCTCTCCCTTTATGTGTAAGAGTAAATAATATATATAGCTCTCTATATATCTATATAATGCTGAAGAATGTGTGCAGTGTTACATGGTTAGACGTTAGAGGATTGAAAAGAATTGCGAGGATTGAAAAGGATTGTACATGAGGGCCAGAGAGGAGTTCAGAGGACACTGAATAGAAGAAATACACAAGAATGCTACACCTAGATCTTGCACTGTCCTCTATACCCATTCCGTGCTCTCTACACTCAAACAGTTTTTATATTTTATATATATATGTATATAAGTATAGGGTACTAGTTGCTATGTTGGCTGCTACGTCGACATTCTATTCTACTTCCAAGTCCTGCCGATCGATCGTCTAATGATGAGAAAATTTATATACACAGTCCATTTATATTTACCGACTCCCGCATATGTACGTGAATACGAATACTTAATCAACCTTGAGTAAATTATTATTATGATTATTATTTTTTTTTATTGTTCGTAAATGTATATTAGAGACAGTATATATTTGTGGATCAAGAGATATAAATTATTATGATAATTATTTTGAATAGATTCAGTGTTTGGGTTTAACGCAAGAATTCATTTAACGATACGCTGGTGAATATATATCGTGTGTTTTCGTAAATAGATCGAGCTCTCTCGAGCTTTTGCGATAACTGGGGAAAATGTTGTGTACACATAGACGAATCGTACTACCGGGAATTATTATCGTTGCTGATGGTGAAATGGAATATAACGTTTACTTTAACACCAAGTTTTACCGATTTAGAAAAATTTATTTATAAAATCATCACTTCCTTCGATTTAACTCTATATATATTTAATATACACATAAATCTTTTCAACAATCGTATTGCCGGATGACGTCGGCATATTGAAAAATATTTATATTTATAGAGGATAAAAAAAAAGGTTTTATTTAAAATATTTAGGAAATATAAATCTTTGGCCTTAGCCCAGATTGAATCACGGCGCGTTTGAAACAAGGGTATTTTTTAAACCTGGATCGGCTTTGTGACGATTAAAATCGATTTTCACTTGATTTCTGTCTGTCCCAATTTCCCCGTTGTCAAATTGGCCCTCGACGAGCTGAAAAATAATCTCTTTGAGTGGGAGTAACGTTGTCGCGAATAATTGCGGTGATTCGTGGATGCTTTATATAAACTTGTGTGTATATTTGTACCCGTAATAGTGCCTTTTAGTAAAACAACACCCGCAAAGGTGTGTGAGTGTGCGGTAGGTTGGTGCACGCTGAGCGATAATTAGATGCCTACCAGGATGCCCACAAACGTCATGCGGCTGTCACGAGAGCTGTCATCTGGCTGTTGTGTCACATTCTACCTGAGCTGGAGCGAGACCCGGACAGATATAGAGGACAGATATATCCTATCACTGTGTACGTCTCTGTATTAATGATGAGAATTAATATTAATGTTTCGAAAAATCGATAAATAAATATAAATCTTTAATGTGTTGACTTGTTAATATTTTTATTTTACGACGTCGTCATCATAATCCTCTATTTTTATTCACTTTCTATCATTTTTTATTCATCAATAAATTAATTAATTCATTCACGATTCACTTTTTATTAAATAAATTTAAAAAAATTTTGAACGCTCATTTTTCAAGTGTCGTTATAAAATCATTGTTCAAAATTAATCCCATTAAAATACTGTACGATTATTTTTATTCGAATATTTTAATTAATAAAATTCAAAGAGTCACTTATTTTAAGTGCATTTAATTATTTATTGCTTTATAATTTATTAAATTGAATCTAAATCTAAATTTTAATTTTATCCCCGCATCAATTTTCATTATGTCATAAGTCGTAAATAATAATTACGATGACTTTAATTTGAAATTCTAGACCTGAATAAATTTTAAGCCAGACCTGAGGTCTAGAAAAAATACGCAATTTAAAAAAAAATTAGAGAGAGGATGGAGTTGTAGTGGATCAGGGAGACAAGAGACACAAAATAACGGCGTTCATTTGGGTAACAGCAAAGGTATAGGTAACGTTGTATCATCGGGCCAGCCGCGATCAATGGAAACCGATGAATGTCCTTCATGTGCCAGTCGTCTCAATTCAACCGAAAAACGAATCCTACTCCACTACACTATAATACACTAGTGCTCTGTATGCTTTATGTACATTTTTAATTAAAATCTCGGATATACATATACATATATGTGTATATATATAGTGGCTCGGTCAAGCCAACACTCTGTGACTATTGCACTGGCATTTTGTTTCTTTGGTTTTATAAAAACTTTTTTTATTTACTGCTTCGAAACTCGGTACCTCCGCGTATTTATTATTGAGGAATCTACATCTCGATATATCCATACTTTTGTCTAAGTCGTGTTGGATTTAAATCCCTTGTCAATATTAATAGATTCATAAAAATAATGGCGGATAGTAAGTAACTTTTTTTTGGTTTTTCTTAGCATGGGAGTAGAATTTGTACCTTATAAAAAAAAAAATTTTTCAAGAAAAAAAAAATTGTTTTACTCAACATTTTGAGGTGGCCCACTCGTTTTTAAAATAAATAATTGATCAAACGGGGTAGTCCCAACGAAAAAAATTACATGGTGTTCTAGAATCTGTAGGGTGTCCCCTTGAAAGCTAATTGAAAGTCAGAAGTTGAAAAAATTTTTTTTCTATTATTTTTGTAATTTAAGTAAAAAATCCAAAAATGAAAAGCATTTTCTTTTGAATTAAAATGAAAGTGAAGTAAAAAAAAAATCACATTCGACAATTATTAGATGTTTTCCATGATTTTGGACAAAAAAAATTTTTTTTCGTTTAATCAATTATTTATTTTAAAAACGAGTGGACCACCTCAAGATGTTGAGTAAAAAAATTTTTTTTTTCTTCAAAAAATTTTTTTTTATAAGGTACAAATTCTACCCCCATGATAAGAAAAAAAAAAGTTTTTTTTCAACCCACCCTAGTAAGTAGTACACTCAGAAAATCAAGTAATTGTGTTTATTACCCTAAATTTTTAATTTCAATTATCTAGAATAATTCGAAAGTTTTTAAATGCAAAGATAGTTAGTGTTATAATTTTTTTTAGTAGAGATAATAATATCAGGATGGTAACGGTTATTATTAGGATGGTAAAAATTACTATCAGGATGATAACATTTACTATCAGGGATTGTAATTAATATTATTACGATCTAGATGATTTATACAATCATCTAGATAATATTCACTACTACCGGATTGATAGTAAAAATTTTACCATCACTAGATGACAATTCCTATTATTTAATTTTCTGAGTGTAGAGAAATGTTCTTCCTTAATTTTTATGTGCTAGCGTTTTTCCTAGAGACTTCTTCGAATCCTAGAGAAACCGGAGTGAATGCGGAGTGAATTCGGATTTAAATTAAATCCGGATTCACTCCCGATTTTTTACAGTGTAACTATTATAATTTCTGATGCTAACTGTTACCATCAGAAATAATAAATATATTTAGAATAATAATAGTAATTAACTCTAGTTGACATACATGATCGTAACAATTATCATCCATATGGTAAACATTACGATCTAGACGATTTATACAATCATCTAGATAATATTCACTACTATCGGATTGATAGTAAAAATTTTACCATCACTAGATGATAATTCCTGTCATTTAATTTTCTGAGTGTACGTAAATTTTCACTTGGTCTTTAATAAATGAAACCATATAAATTAATATCCGCGCGGGAATATCAAATGAATGTGTTGTTAATATATACATATATGAGTGTAACAGATTTACAGGGCGTTAAAATAGAAGTCACGTAGATATTATAATATGTACGTATGACGAATTATCTATAACGAATGATGATAGACAATCATCATTATGTCATGTCATTACGAATATAACTAGTGCTGAGAAACAGAGACAGATGGAGATTTACTAGGTGTAGACATATATATGATTTCCAATGTGTTACGTGCGTGTCAATTATTTATCCGTAAATTTTCAAATTCCCGCGAGTACTGAAAGCACGAGGAACTCACGTACTGTTTTCATCCCTCGTACGGTCCACGCATACGTCACGTAATTCGGTTTATATTTATAAAACTTTTAATTCGTTTTACACCCACCCTCTCTCCATCTCATCTCGATTAGCCGCATGCGATATTTCACTTTTTTATCATTTCGTTGGCGCAATTAACGGCCGGCTGATTTTTAGCTCCGGTTAAATTACAGTCAGTTTTTATTTATTTCAAAAAAGACAATCATACATAATTTATTTATTTTTATTATTATTATTATTGTGATAAATTATATATTAATAGTGTGTCGCGGTTCAAAGATTATGAATTTATCGAGAGCTAATTTAAGTACCAGATATCTTTTGCTTGCGTCAGAGGCGAACTCGGGGTGGGCGGCAGGAGGGCTGGGGCTTTGAGAATGGCCGGGAAAGTCGCGCAGCCAAAGGGAAAAATCTGCAGGGGCTTGAGTCACAATGAGCTCAAGTAAAAAGATAAAAAAACACTAAACTCTTGCTCTTTTAAAACGTTTATCGGTTTCGCCTTTTTTATTTCTCCTTACAACTTCATTTATATTAATATAAATCCGAATCAATGGGCCCCATAAAGAATTAAAGCTGCAGACGTATTAGTTTTAAATCCGACAGAGTTTATAAAAAATCCTCGGTACTTATTGATCTCGAAATGAGAACTGTAATTTAAATATTTGCTCGGTGCGTACAAAGCTAAAGTAAAATTAAAGAGTTAAAGTCCCTGAGCAAAGTAGAGTGTGGTAATAGGCTAGAAATGTTAACCTAGAAGGTAATGCTCTGGCAAAGTATACTCTCAGATATTAATATAGTATGAGTAATACTGATAAGACCTCGCGGCGTTAGCTCGCTCCAGAGTTTACTACTTGGCAAGTGAATTAACCTCAGTAAGTTAATCTCGAGTTAAGTCAACCCTTAAGCATACCTCGAGTGATGATGCCCATTTGCTACGGTCCTCTTATATATCAACTTATATATATATACATCTATATCTATATATTTAGCAGAAGTGGAAGTTGAAGTAGAAGTAGTTGGCAAGGAACACTTGAGTGCGACAATTCCTCGCAAAGGCGTTTACTGGCATCTTGCATGGGCTAGACAAGTTAATCGGGTAAGAGGGATCCAGTCGACTGTGAGAGTAAGAGACCAGAGTTGATGATCTAGCTAACTCATATCACGCATGTGGTTTCATGCCTACGGTATAACCATTAATTTTCGAGCTTACAACTCCAGTTACCCTCACTTCATTTTAATTCACTCTAATTATTGTAACATCGTTAATTACGAATTAGTGCGTTGAGTGATGAGTTCATTTTTTTGCCTAGTTTGTATTTACACTGAAAAAAATTTAGAGTGAACTCGGAGTGATTATACACGGAGAAAAATGTTGGCTCGAAACCTACCAATTTTTATCATGCTGTCTACCAAACTTGAAACAGGAAGGGAAGCATCCAAAAAATTATTATGCTGTATTGTAATATTTACTACGCGCGAAACACTTATCGATAAGATTTAATAACAATTACTTCTATACATTATAATAATTGTGATGTGGCATAATAATTTTTCATAAGAGCATAGTAATTTTTTGGATGCTTCCCTTCTTGTTTCAAGTTTGGTCGACAGCATAATAAAAATTAGTAGGTTTCGAGCCAACATTTTTTTCCGTGTATTTAAATCCGAATTCACTCCGTCACTCGGAGTTTTGGAGTTTTAAAAAAATCCCTCCGCATACGGAGTAAATCGGGAGTTTGACTTTTTAGAGGAGTGATTTCGAAGTGGTCTGAGTTTTATTTAAATCCGCATTCGCTTTGATCCGAAGTTTCGATGCTAAAATAAAATCCCTTGAGGCTTTCCATTCACTCCGGATTTAATCCGCGTTCACTCCGAAAATTTTTTAACCGTACCGGAGTAAAATAATAATTGTCAATTAAAAATTACATTTTGTCAGATCACAGGGGTGTAGAGAAATTTAAAAATAAAATTTATTGTTCTGCGGTCGGTGTTGGGATTTTAATTGAGTGTTTGACGCGGATTAATTTGCTGGGATGGAGATTGTTGTCGATTTTGTTCGAATTGTTTGGGAGCCGATGATGCACGATGTACACGAGGCTCAGCACTCATAGCTGAGGATCATTTTTCACAGGCTGAAAAAATATTAATATTAATCACGCTGGGCAGTGATTTTTTATCCAGGTTTGCTGGACTTTTTTCACCGGCTCCACATTTTTCATGTGATAATTTTCTTTTGTAATATTTTATTTTTTACCGGCTGTACTCTCCATTAAGGAACTTTTCTATCTTGTTGATTTTCTTCTCGTCTAGAGAGTTAAATTGATATTACCCAGCTGTTTATTATTATCATTATTATTATTATTTTTAGTTTTTTTAAAGTGATGGATAAAAATGAAAAGTATGTTAATTAATTTTGTTTTAAACTTTTTATTATTATTATTATTTTTCTATAAACTTTTTGATGATTGGGTGGATTTATGATAATATTTAGTGGTGATGGTGATATTATGCGAGGATGGTTAATTATTTAAACATATTGTGATTAATGCTGAATCGTCGAAGCGGTTACAGATCGTGCAGGTTTCGTCGACAACGAACCCGTATTAAAGTAACGGCTCGCTTGTCACGAAACCCGGACGTCTGCGGCCATATTATCACTCTTCAAATATCATATTTTTGACAATAACTTTTTTTTTAATCCCATTGTTATTTTAAATGTCAGACTGTGGAGTTGCGGCTTCTGAAAATGAGTTATCATTTTTATTGACTTTTTAAATTCACTGGGTTTACCTCAAATAATTCAATAAATTCAAATAATCATAATGATAATTATTATCGCTAGGGCCAGAACTTTTGGTCGTATAAAAAAATTTTTTAAGCAAAAGTTGTAGGAAATTTAATTTTCAAAAAAAAAATGTCTCTTATAATTTTTTCTTGGGACTAAAAATAAAGCCGTAATTTTAAATTTCAAATTTTCATAATTATCAAAAATTTGAATTATTCATTATGAATCTTAATTTTGGAATTACGGTGAAAATATTGGCCGTATCAAAAAATCATAAGAGACATTTTTTTTAGAAAATTAAATTTCCTACAACTTTTGTTTAAAAACTTTTTTGATAAGACAAATATTTTCGCCGTAATATCAAACATTTGAACTATTCATTTCAAAATCAAGGCGAAAATTTTGTCCCTAATTATCACCATTATTTAGTGGTTTAAACAAGGGCCTAGTTATTAAATTTAGTCATCAGTGGAACTCTTGGTAATTTTTACCAGCTGCCTTGGTAATAAAAATCCAAAGATCTCAATACTAAAAGCTTAAATTTAACAAAACAAATTAATAAAATAATAACGACAAATTAAAACTTAACGAAGAACTTAACAAAGATAATTTTCAAAGGATACACCAGATGTAAAATAATTAAGCCGCGTGTCTATCTTGGAAACTTACATCGAAAATTCATGTGCAGTACATTGCAAAGCCTGTTGTAATTAAAATCTCAGCCCGATGTACAACGCAGACTCTATAAATATAAAGAATACGAGGGATAAAGACAGAGTAACCGAGAACCGAGTTTGTAATGACGATAATCTCATAGTAATTCCTTAATTATACAGTGCTGAAAATACGACAGTAAAGAGAATAATCATGAAATATACTTCATTAATAATTATGAAACTGATTTAAATTCAATAAAAATTTATCACGAGTTTATTAATTTAGTTTAATAACAGAAAATAGTTTAAAGAGAGAGAGAGAGGTATCGTGGGCATTTAGTTAGCTAAAATCAGAGTGCATTTAGAGTGATATGATGGGAAGACGTGGTTTTCGATGCCTAGAAAGCCAGTGGCTGTGTGTTTGTAACCGAGACATAGTTAGTTGCTGCCTGATCACAAGGGTGGCTGCACTACTCCCTAACAGAATTACGTTATAGGCCAGTTATCAATATGCTTCTATACCGAGCTATCCTTGTTATATATATATATATATATATATATATAGCTATATAGAATCCTGGTGCACTAGTTTGGGTCCACATAGTTTGCATGCTTTGGTATACTTAACATAATTACTGATCTTGATGTCATGCATATAGTACCTCGTCTTTCTCTTTCCCATTTCCGGCTGCCCAAACTATATATTGCTTATCAAATACAAGTTTTCCTCTACATTACATCTAGTTATTTTAGAAATTTAGTCTATGTTGCATACATATCATACCAACTAATTATTCATAATTAATATTATGTTTGCTTGTTAATTAATTTTATCAATATATATAAATATGTAAATTTCCACACTGTAAAAAGAGCGGTGTTAAAATTAAATAAGACTGGTGTAGGTGGTGTAATTTGACGGTGTTAAGTCGGTGTAAAAAAAATTCATCGTATGGAAATTAGAAAAAAAAATGCATTATACATAAAAAAAATATAAAAATGTAATGAATATTATCTGGAGGAAATTTCAATTTTTCTGTGTACTTATTTATGTTTTATTTATTTAAAAACTACACAATTTACGTCCACTATTTCAATCACCAATAATAATTTAATTAATCAATAAAAAAACCTGTAACTGTAGTTATCGAGAAAGTAAAAATATTAACAAAGTAAAATATTTTCAAAACCGAAAATTTAAATACCTACACCGTCTGGACTTACCTCGGTTTTTTTTTAACAGTGTAACCTTATGGGTCATACTTGGATATAAATGCAAAATATTAATTTAAATACCGACTCCCGCATGGAAAAGTTGTATATTGTTAAAAATATATAAAAATATATATGGTGAATATGTGATAAATATATCGCGGCCAAAATATATATGTTTTTTACATGTATTGGATTATATATTTTTAATAATATATTTCTTTTTATATAATGTTTAATATTTTTCTATATATATTATCTCATATAATGCTCAATATATTTTTGTCATATATGTAATTTATAAAGTATAATATCATAAAATTTATATATATTTTGACTCATATAATTAGTGATATATTGTCTGTATATAATTGATCATACATGGAAGAACTTATATGTTTAAATCTATAGTTTGCGGTATATTGAAGTTATATTTTTCCAATATATTAAAAATTATATTGTTCTCGATATATTGAAAATTATAGTCTTTATATACCCATATTTTTTGAGAAGCTGCCTGATAGCATGGAAATAAAAATTACAAACTAAAATGCATGGTTTTTATTATGTAACATACCATAGTACGAAAAATATGTATAGTACCATATATTTTGCAATATACTGGAAAACTTATATAAAAAATATACATCATACTGCATATTAATAAATATACTACTTTCAATACAATATACCAATATATAATAAAATATACCAAGATATATATGCTAAACATACATAAAAAAGTTATATTGATAAATATATAATTAATATATTGTAGCAATATATTTTTTTTCAATATATTATCATATATTAATACGACAAAAATATAAATAGTATTTTATATATTGTGCAATATATCACATTATAATATTCATATATTTTAAAGTATATTTTTTCACATATAAAGTTTTTTCATGCGGGCTGACGTGATTATTTAAGCGAAAAATTTCCTTGAGACATTTATTGAATGAAATATTAAACCAATAGCCGGTGGATTTTAATATTCATTTGTACAATGAATGTATTAACGGATGATAAAAATGTGTGATTTGTTGTCGCATAAGTAATTTAATATGAACAAGTAAAACGATAACTCTGATATTGGTATAGTGTTAGCTTTGAAGCAAACCTTTTTTCCACGGATTATAAACTTGTTCTTTTCTCTGTCATTTAACCAGTAGCTTTGTCAGTACAGGGCGCAGTACACATTGATTTTCCAATATTACATCGCTCACTAATAGTTACGCTCGTCAATACTCTTTTTTTTTTTTTTTTTATTTACTTTTTTTTTCAACGCTCTTACTTCAGAGGCTTTGACGCTTTTTTCCCTCAATAGACTGGAGACTCTATCATCGTCCATTATTTCATACTCTCACACACACACTCAGCCATTCACTATTTTTTATTATATTATTTTGTTTGCCATAGCAACCAAATTTATATTCACTTTACAAGTGATATTTACGTGTGAATATACCAGGTTATATTCACCATATATATTTAACATTTGACGACCTATTATTCGTAAGTTTATGGAAGTATAAATTGCTTCCAGGTTGCGCACTTTATGACGACAGTTACAGTAGCAATTGTACCTTGTTAACATTGTGAGCTGTCTTTACAGAAACGTAACCCTTGAATTTCATGCGCTTGTGGGATTCCACGTGCGATATATATCACATGCTAAAGCTCTTCATTACACTGTGGGTTTATTATGCACAGACTTTTATTTAATTAACTGACCATTTATACTTACAGCTCATACTTGCGAGTAATTACATTTTTAATAATTATTATTTAAGCCAAAGGCAAACAATCATCGAGTGTTTGGTAAGCGAACTAAAGTGGGCTGAGTGTGGTAAAAAAAATAATTTAGATTTCTTGATGTATAAATTCTTGGCTGTTATATCGAGTCGTGTGATATCGATTATTGCCAGTGGGTAATAATAACACGTTAGCTGTCAACGGTACAGGTATTATATATATATATATCTTTGGCTTGGTATTTCTCTCTCTGTTTAGCTCTCTCGTATCGGTACGCATCCGTAAGCTTGATCGTCTGCTCTGGTGTGCCCCTTGTGGGTTTACTATTCACGGTAGTTCACGGCAGCATAAGTGAAACGACGAATATATGTGGTCAAGTACAATAGCCGTCTCAGTGGGTGTTATAATGTTCGATTATAATTTATGCCTTCTCATCAATAATCTCAAATTTACAGTAACCTACTTTATGTGCGACGATATTTTTAACTTCCCGCTAAGAAAATTGAAAATTTTCAAAAATTCGGGAAGTTATTGGTTTCGGTCAGATTTAAGAAAATCAAATTTTCATCAGATGTCGACGTTTTGAGGTCCTAGGAAGCTATTCTGACTAATTTCACGATGATGTCCGAGTGTATGTGTGTATGTATGTATGTACGTACGTATGTAAATACCTGTATCTTTTGAACGGATGAATCGATTTTGAACTTTAAGGTGTCATTAGACGCGGCTTGTCAATACCTTGAAGCTGTGAGAAATTGAGCTTGATCGGTAGGGCTCATTCAGAGATATTCCAAAAATAAACTTTTTTCAAAAATGTTTTTTTTGGATAACTTTTAATGTGTTCGATGGATTGATTCCAAAATGGACTGGGCTCTAGAACTTTATAAGCCGCGTCGAATGCCACCTCAACCATCAAAATCGCTTCATTCGTTCAAGAAAAACCGTTGTCGAAAGAATTTAAAAAAGAAAATTTTTTTTATTTTTTTTGAAATATCTCAAAAACGACTCTATAAATCGAATTCAAAATTTGATCAGCTTTAGAACTTGATAAAACGCGTCGATTGCCACCTTAACCGTCTCAATCGGTCAGTCCGTTTGAGAGATATCGTTGGAGCAAAAATGGTGAAAAACGTTTTTTTTCGAAAACAACAGCATACAAAAGTATTTTCGAGCTCGACGAGCTCGAAAACAGCGGGAAGTTTTAGGGCTGGCCCGCAGGGTCAACTGATAGACCGATTTTTCAAATTTTATCCAAGTCAAGTATTCAGTTACGATATGGAAGTTTGTTTTTTTCATTGTTGTTTTTTTTTTTTTTTAATTTATTTATGATGTGAAATTCGATTTCCATGTAATTTTTTTTAACAAGGATGTAATTTAATAAATAAATAAATTAATACGCTTTGATAAAAAAAAAATAATATATATATATGTATATATATAACTCTCCCTTTCTATTATGTGTCGAGCGTCTCCCTAGGCTCTGAGTTGGGATGATGGGGTGAAATCGGCGAGCACGCGTAACGCATAATTTAATTTCTGCCCGAAATGTCAATAACCACATCGAAGGCATCGTATATAGTAAAAGGATGTGAGTGTTATATCTATCTATGTATGTATGTATATATATCTACATAACAGGAAGTGAGAAAGAGCGAGGATCGACAAGCATGACCGGTTGGTTGGCTGTTTCGACGGTCACTGGCGTACCCGTTTGCGCGTAGCCTGCTCGCTGAATTTAACAAAGTTATCAAACAACTCGTTTAACGAAATTAAGGCCCGAAGCGACGCTTAAATTCAGAGAAACCAAATTACGCGTACCGTAAAGAGACGAGAGCTCCTGTCTCCCGGTCCGCCTGCCGAGGACCAGTCACAGGATATGTAATGTGTTTACAAGTCTCGTTGTCATCGTGTAAACTGGACCTACTGCTTTCAAATCCTAAAATCGACAAATCGACTCACCTACACTACATTTACATAGACATTTAATATGCACGCCCTAATATCTACAGATATACTTTTTAAATCAATATCCGCTGATTGATCGCCGAACTCATTTTTGATAGACAAAAAAATTTCATTCACTATTTAGCAACCAAATCGCTTTTCAATTAAGCCAATAAACACTTCGATAAATATTTAAAAATGTAAATAAAAAAAAGAAAATCAATGACACATTTGAAATGAATATTACATTTACCACAAATAATAAAGTATCAAGCTAAAATACAGTGTATGCATGGAATATAATAAAGAGGGCTTTGAGAAGGTTCGGAAGCTCGAACGTAAAGGAAACGTCGGTATCGCAGCAACGTCAAACGTCGCGCTGCGCGGCGTGATGAAACAATGCCAGCTGGCAGCTTCCGTTTAAGATACAATTGTATGCTACTTGCCTGCGTACTCACTTTATCCTTTGCCTACGTTGCTGTTATTACTATTATTATCATCATTATTATTAGCAGTAACAGTAGCAGTTGCAGTAGAATATAGTTTATTTCTCTAACTCTCTGTTTTACTTTGCTACAAATCGTGGATGGAGTTGAAGAGAATTCACGTACAGGTACATTATGTCTATGACACAACAGGTTCAGATACTCTATATATATTACACATCAATATGTATGTATGCAAGTGTACCACAACTACTCGTAACCACGGTCCCCTTACGTCCCAGGGTAGACCGATGATGTCACTTGTGTGCGTACTTGTGACAGTGGAACGCAGCCCAGTATATCGGCTCTTGTATTGGATGCTTGAGGATGGTATTGGTCGCATATCGGTGGAAGGTAGATGACCCAAGTGGTGTGAGTGTTGACGGAGAGTAGAGTGGCCTTGTGGGATGGTTACAGATCTCTGAGTACTATATATATATCTATATAGGTATCTGTGGATCTGTGTCTGTGTATCAGAGAATGAACAGGAAGTGAGTCTATATATATATATATATATAACATGTAGGTGGCTTCAACTCTCTTGCCGCGATACGATGGAACTTTGTAATACCCTGGACAATGTCCTCTCTTTACTAGCCAGCATTCTCTCTGTGTCTTTTTGACCCAACGAGCTCCTGTTCTGGTACTCGCTCTCGTCTGCTCGTTCGTTACCGTGTTATTTTGACCAAGCATACGTTCACTCGTTTTAATGTCTATTGATATAAGTTCTGAAGAGAAGAGAAGAGAAGAGAGTAAACGCGGTTATGCCCTCGATCGAGAGCCCAGTGATGGAAAATTTTGTACCAACGTGTTTTATGTTCAACTTAACTGCTATCAAGTGATGTTACTCATTGAGTGCATAGTAAAGCTTATGATCTCATGCTTGTTTGTTTTTCATTATAGTAAATTTCAAGTTTTTATTTTTTATATATTCATCTTCGGTGGAATTTTTAAATAGATGTGATAAATTATCAAATATTTCAGAGGCTCGGGCTGTTTTTACGTCAAATGGGTCACCTTAAAATTGATCTACTCTCTTTTGTAATATTACTGGTTATGAAATATAACAATAAAATCAAGTTAAATTCTTCAATTATTTAAAAGTGGGACTGAGTTGCGTAACTGACTTGTAAAATAGATCTTGCGCCATCTCCAGAGTGGGTAAAATTATGGGAATGGTATAAAAATACATAAATTTGAAGTGTAAGCGATTTGTTTTAATACATAACCGCGTGCATAACAATAATTAATTAAATATAAAATATTAATGCGGCTGTCAAGTGCATACTCGAGTACTTAAAATAAAAAAGAATAAAAATAAAATAGAATAAAAAATTTAATTACATTAAAAGTGTATCGATTAAAATGTGCGTTGGTGTCATTATTTGATAGCTTTAAATAAATGTTAAAAGTTTTCTCGGGTCTTATCTTACTCACGTGACACTTGTCTGTTTAACTCTCGAATAATTTCCCTGTGCTCTGGGTAATTAATTTGCCTAGCACACAAGCGTCAGACCGCGAGAAAGTAAACGAAGCGTCACGATACAGATCTGAAGTTTTTTTTTCTACCCATTAAAAAATAAAATAAAAAATAAGTCAAAGGGGTGAGTGGATGAAGCCGCAAGGCAACAGGATAAAGAGTTTTTTATTTTTTCTTGAGAAAAACTTTTTTCTTTTCTCATTTTTATTTTATTTATTTAACTACGTACTGTGTACTTATTTTTACTTGTATTAACTTTAAAATGTGATGTAAACGTGACGAAATTACAAAGGATTTTTTTAAAGGCTCATTAAAAAAAAAAAAAAAATAAAATAAAAAACTTTTTATTCAAGAAATTTATGACAATTGATAATAAATTTAAATTAAGGTACCGGCGGGTAATAAGGCCTAGCTAAGAGAGATTTTGAATAGAATCGAAAATATTGCATTTAATTATCGAAATGTATTATTAATCTTTATTTCAATACATTAACCATAAAATATAATGAAGTAATGGTAATTTATACCACAAACGAACAAAAAATCAAACTTTTACAAAAACCATACGAATAGGCCTTATTTTACTACGGTAGGGTAATGAGGCCTACGGGTTAATCAAACTGGAATAGTTTAATTATACTTAATAAAATTGGTATTAGAGATGAATAATCACTTAAATTTAGCAACAATACTTTTTCAAAGCCAGAAGACTAGATTACTTTGCTCAACAGCACTTAAAACTATCAGTATCCTTTTTAAGAGTCAGAAGACTAGATTGTTTTTTATGATTTCTTCTGCGCTACGACATCATATGACGGATGATGAAGTATAGAAGACAAGGAACGTGGTATCGGGACTCTATCAACTTGTCGTAGCATCTCTATGCAAGACCCTTCTACTAAAGTAGCCTTTAGTGGAGGCGGTTATTTTAAATATCATTTTTTTCACTTAGGCCTTATTACCCGACAGGCCTCATTACCCGCGGGTACCTTACACGGAAAAAAATAAATAGTAAATGCAACATGATGCAGTCTTGGTAAATAAACATGAGAAAATCATGTGGCAGCAACATAATTTTCATGTAGCCTTAATAGCATAAAATTAAGCTGCAACAACTAAATATTTATGCTTCATAAAAATTATTTATTATCAAGCAACTAGATTTTTTCGGATTTATAATATTGCAGATGAAAATTAGAGTAAATTATCAAATTAAATCATTTGTAAATGATATTTTTGCTTAAGGGATTAGGAGTAGTCAGGATTTTCAAAAAATCGATTTTTTGCTTGATAATAAATAATTTTTCTGAAGCATAACTATTTAGTTGTTGCAGCTCAATTTTATGCTATTAAGGCTACATGAAAATCATGTTGCTGCCACATCATTTTTCTCATGTTACCGCAACATGATTGTCACGTAGCCGAAACATGACAAATCATGTAGATGCAACATGATTTCATCATGTTTATTTACCAAGACTGCATCATGTTGCATTTACTATTTATTTTTTTCCGTGTATTATTATTAAGAGGTCACCCGAGCAATTTCATGTTAAATATTGAGCTGATGTTTATTTTGAAACGAGTTATCAGTTATTGGGTCAATACAATTTATATATAAACGATAAATAACACAGATATATATCGAGAGTTTATATATCCCGCGATAGCGATACATCAATCCACGGCTTACTCTTCATTCTCCCGGATGTTTGTGAAATCCCTACTCGCCTCGTCTGAGCAGCAACTGAGTCTTACTCCTTTCCACTCAGGGCCCCTTTAACGCAAGAAGTCCAACGTTTCTTATTTAATTAAACTTTGAAACAGACAGTAATGGATTTAGATATCCCGGTGCGTTTATCGAGCAACCAATAAACCCGCCGTCTTTTCCTATTATATTTTTTCTTCATTTAAATTTATTACTTTATTTATTAAAAGTTAACTATCGATCTATTTATCGAAGCTTTCTGCCCAGTTGCTCGTGATATAAATGCTTAAATACTTTGATGGATTTCCAATGACGTTCAATTTTAAAAATATATAAATATAAACAAACTTTTTTTTACATTTTTGTTATTTTAAAACGTGTATTTAGAACAAGTCACGTGCAAATAATTGACGAGTTACACGTGGTTTGATAAATCATGCGTATTACTAATGAAAATTCAATCCATTTTATTTTATTGCCATCACCATATATATATATATACGTTATTTATTTTCAGTTTTAAATATTTTATCCCAGTAAAGTGATTAAATGCTATTGTTTTTTATTTATCTACTCAGTATTTATGTGTGTAAATGCATCGCAAATAAATTCGCAAGTGCTTCTGCAGAAAAAAAAATTGAAAAAAAAAAAAAAAACAGTCCGCTAATGTCATTTGAAAGCTTTGGAAATTTGACTTTAAAACGTCTCGCATTAATTAGCTTTATCTCCATAGAATCGGTTTTTTTGCAATTAAAATAATTTAATTTTTGATAAGTACGAAAAAAAGTTGAGACAAATGATGTTTATAATCCGTGTGTTGCAACATGTGGAAATTAAATTCAGCGACATGTAAATTCGGATGAATCTATGCATCTCTGTGGCATCCGACAAGACGACAAGAAGCATGAATTTAAAGAGGCATCTATATATATATATAGATAGATATATATACAGACGGAGGATTTCGAGCATTAGTGTATTTCAAGTTGTGAAAGTTGGTGTGTCGCCACGGAGGATGAGGGCACTACCCCAGCTGGCATTTCAACAGGCGTATTCCCCGAATAAATTTACGGAAAACGGGTTTCTCAAAACGCAAAATGCAAATTATGTCAGAAGGGGCAATTTAGAATTTTAGCTTTCTGAAAGCCGAGAATTCAAGCTCCAACCCTTCTTATTCACCTTATTTTCACCCTCACCTTCTTTATTTTCAGCAATCTTTATTAGCCATCTAAAAAATAGTTTTTCCATCCCGGGTTTTTCTCTGCATGAATAGCCCGTCGAGGGGAGGAGTCTCCCTGATACCCTGACCGACTGTATTGCTCCTCTTACATTCGCTCTAAATGTCCTTCTGAAAGTTCTCACTGTGGAAATCGTTTCCTGCATTACCGAGTCCCCTTTTTTCGATATCATTTTTTAAAAATATCTCTTTGAAATACATAAACTTTTTGTTTTCTTTCTTTAATCCCGCTCAACTGTGCCGCTGTTACGACTACGACTAGTGGGTCTAGTGCTGGAGCCTATTCTATCTACGGAACGTTTCATTCGTAAAAAATTCCCCGCACGTACGGTCAATTAGGTGGTCGTAGGCGAGCCAGACGCGCCGGATGCGCTAGCCAGAACCTATAATGGCCCAGGAAATGTTGGCATAAGTACTCTAGTCCTCGTGACTACTTTCATCGAAACGGAAATCGAAATATATATAGACGAATTTTTTTTCCTCCCCTACTTTGTGGTGAAAAAAGGTAAAGGAAAAAATCTGAAAACGGAACGAAAGAAGCAATAATAATTTCTTTCTTCAATATCTCTTTTCCAATTTAGCCTTCATTTTTTTTTTATGAATACAAAATTTTATTGCATCAGATATAATTTAAATTTTCAGCTACAAAATACAGCGACAGCAAAGTTTAAGATAAAAATAAAAAAAAAAAAAGATAAGGAAAAGGAAAACAAAATCTAAAGTGATATACATAAAAGGCAAAGTGTAGCTGACAGTGAATAGCATCGTCTCCTAACTATATACGGTCCCTTTTTCCCCTCACCGGCACTCGTTTATCCGTCGAAGCGCTACTTCGAAATTCGTTCCAATCTAAGTTCCCGCGGACTTTAATTACGAGACGCCAGGGAAGAGGCGGTTGTCAGAAAGCCGTGAAAAAGTATACGTAAATCGAAAAGTAACCACGTACCGAGTATCGCTTTAGCGGGTATAAAAAATAAAAACAACAACAAACGCCTTAAATATAAATAAAAAATTAAAATAACAAACTCATTACAATTAACGTTTCGCCGGGAGAGTACTGGCTCCCACTCGAATTTAATTCCCAGTCCACTGGCAATAAAGATCCGCTAAATAAATAAACTACCAGCGATAGTTTTAAATAATTTGCGAGTTTTTAATCTCGTTTACCGTATGCTTCTTTATGTACATCGTTAAATCGAACGAATAAAGGATTACTCAATAAGCCGTGCCGTGGCCTGGCCTCGTGCGTATGCTCTATGTTCTCTGCTACATTGCGCTGCACTGCATGCTTCCCTATACATATATATATATATAAATACATATAGATGCGTATAGTGTTGCACGGTGGGCAAAAAGCGCGGTCATAAAATGTATAATCATGCCGGATCTTCAAAGCCTGTTGGGACCATGCTCCGTAACGAGAACACATGAACCTGGTATGTAAATAAACTGAGTATATCAGAGCTCACCCTCTCGCACATTACATACATACATACATATATACACAGATATATATGTACAAGTATCCAGCCTCGACATCCCACGCTGGATCACGATCCAGTTCTCTACTACTTGCATTGCTACTGACCCTGGTACTGTACTAGGTACTGGTACTAGCAAAACTGCTACAGGCAACACATGTAACATATGTATGGAAACCATTTGCCGATTCATCGATACACTTTTAATATGTATATGTGTTTTAATATGTTGTTACACTGCACGTGTTCGTATATCACAAGTGGCAGAAGAGGGGGAAGGGCTCAGGGATTACCTGGATCAGTCGGTCATTAACTATCATTTTATCCACTGTATCTATTCTCTATTTTGTAGCTGCATTTTAGTATCTGTCGGTGGGAAAAAAAAATTTCGGGCAGTAATTTTAGGTGGTGTGATAGAACAACGTGGGTGAGCGAAAAAAAAAATTTCTCTTACTGATATTTATCTTTCTTTTATTTAAACTTTTTGGCTTGGTTATTTTTTATCCTCTAAGCCGCATTGTTGGGTTGTGTGTATATTTATATGCATATGTTGTGCACTATGGGTGATATTGTTTTGTGTATTTATACTGATCGAGAACTGTTGGGAATTTACGAGATCTAGCGACGGTCGCCTCTAGGCTTTGGCTTTTCTGCTGGTTGGACAAATATATATTCGTGAGATTGACATTATCGAGTATTGTTGGGTCGCGAATGTGGAGGACGATGTAACGTGTGTCTGTGTGCGGGTAATCGAGCCCACGCATCGATGCGGCTGATGTGTTCCTATTGATGCCGGATATATGAATGTTGGCTTTAGAGACAAGTTATTAGATTGGCTGAATGTATGCACTAACAAAAAGTACATTAAATTAAATAAATAAATAAAGTTGAGAGCCAAAGACAAGATTAATTATATTTTTATTGCATGCAGTCTGCTGGTACTGGGAACATATATAATTTACGGATAAACGCAGTAGATGTATGCTGGTTAGGTCAGACATTTACTCACTGACAGAGTCGTACCATCTGCTAATAGAACGCGTGCATGCTCTGTTCTCATAAACATTTTTTACCTCTCGTATAAAGGACCCGCTATTTTAGATTACATTTTTATAAATTCTGGACTACGAAACTTGCCATTTAATTAGCATCATACCAAATTTTTTTACTTTTACCAACAATCTAAAACATCAAGAACAGGGTAGGGGAGAGGAAGAATTTTCTGGTCTCGTGTTATCATTACGGACAGAGCGGGGTAGCTCAGTAAAATGAAAAAAAAAAATTCACTCATATTCTTAATGAATTTTGATAATTACATGGAAAAAAATTTCCTGTTGCTGCAACATGAATGCCTCCTGTTGCAGCAACAGGATTGATACTGTTGTTGCGACTTAATAGTAAAATATAGTTACACGGTAAAAAATGTTGTTTCATTGCGTCAAAAAACTTAGTGTTGCAAATTTTTGTGTTAAATATTTAACACTTTTTTGCGTTGATTTAGCAGAATAAATCTTAAATGTACACATAAAAGTGTTAAATATTTAACACAAAAATTTGTAACACTAAGTTTTTTTACACAATGACACAACATTTTTTACTGTGTAATTATACTTACTATCAAGTCGCAACAACAATATTAATCCTGTTGCTGCAACATGAATGCCTCCTGTTGCAGAAACAGGAAATTTTTGTCCGTGTACGGAGTTTGAGGTGAAAATAAAAACAAAGATAATTAAGTAGACAAAGTAAATATTAAATTAAAAGCTCATTGATCCTTGAAAAGTCGTTCAACAAGCCACGGTGGTTGATCCACTGATCACGGATTAATTCAGACACCATTGATTATACATATCTACTCAATAGGATATACGTGTTACAAATATTCGTCCATACAAATATCTACTATGCATGACACAAGCGACACGTAACATACCCGTAACCCACATGCATTGACACTCGTAGAGCCGGATGATTAAACGCACTAATAATTATGCGTGGTGCATGGTCTCTGCGCCTGATGCTGACTCTTCTTCGATTTCCCATACGCATCCTATTATGCATAGAGTTTACTATAGGACTTGCCGACATATATCTGCACAATAAGCCCCTCAAATTGCTATGCGTAGCTATTCACCGATGCATATTCATGAAAAGAAATTTTACGATTACTGGTCTCCTATCCTCACTTGCTCACTCTCACTATTGCCACTCGCAGAAACTAGACCATCCGATTTTCAGCTCTCCATTATTCCTTTTTCCTCTTCCTTTTGCTTGGTCTCTTCTCTGTGTGTGCGGGTATCAGAACTGTGTAACCTCACTTCTATGAACCGGGTCCCGTTTCATTCGCTGGAGTGCACGGAATAGTGAACCGACGAAAGCTCTTTCTCTTGGGAATTTACGTCTCTGTCATTTTCGAACCGACCGAATCAACTCCTCACTCTTTCTATATATATCTATATATAAATAAATGTTATATGCACATATGATCGTATTAATGTTATGCATATAATATAATATATATATTTTATATATACGAGTGTTGTGGGAATTTTTTAGTGTCTATAAATATGTATTTATATAATACTATAAAAGATAAAATGGTTAAAGAACCGTCTACTTTTCCAGTTGGTTAGTTTCATAAACGATACAAAAATTTATTTTCCTTCTCTGTATGCATGTTCATGTATATGTTGGAAGTTGGAAGAGGATTCGGTTGGAGACACTCGGAGTCTAGTCTCAGAGTAGCCTTAGACTACTAGACAGTTGAATAGTTTCACACGGAATAAAATAAAATTTCATTTCTTTTCATTCTTCCAGGAGCTTTGCCGGTTAATTTTATTGTTCTGATACCGAGCTTTTTATTTTTCGGATCCTATCCTATATATTTTCATTTTCTCCGACGCTACCCACTTTTTTACTGCTACGTGTTTACTGTTCAGTTTTATTGCCCAGATTTTTCTTTTCTGCCCCGAAAAAACAAATCTTCGGATAAAAAAATATATTACTCAATAGACAAACGATTTTTTTTTTTACTGCAACCACATTGATTTGAACCTAAACATTTGTAATTTTAATTCCCGCAAATCCATAGTCAATGAACACATATTTTTTTTTGTTGCCGTTTTTATTCCAATACGGCACACCTTCTTTCATTAATCTCGAACCTGTTGCAAGTAGCGTATTGAAAAGCTCTGCACACACTGCAAAGAGTGGATGTATATATAGAGGAGCGAGATTGATGACCACAGAATGGGAATGAGCAGAGCGAGGACGATTGAGGTAGACCATGATTTTATTTGCTGATCGTTGTGGTGAGCACAAAAACTCAAGAGAAAACACAACACACTTTTATGTATATCTGACAGTGATCAACGCTCTCTCACTATTACCATCCCATCTCATTCCATTTATAGATATTAAGTGATTTATATACAAACGAATCAGCATAATACCTCGGTCATATGCACTTACGTTTATTAAACCCCGTTTTCAGTGGGACTTTTTTTTATTTTGAATGATAATTATTTTTATTTCAGTTGAATAGAACTTAAGGGGGATATTCACTGAGGATCGAAAAAATAGGTGATTTTCGTGAATTTTTTTGACTGGGATAATAAAGGAATTTGGAGATCGGGTTTCTTTTGTTTTATAAAGTATACATTGAAGATAATTCTCCTAAATTTTTATTTAAAAATATCATGTCGTTACGAAGTTATAAGCATTTTTGTGGAGCACCAAAAAAATTGGCCCCAACCACGGTCTCATCTCTAACTCGAAAACGGATTATCAGAAACAAAAAAAACAAACCGCGTTGTAATCTGTATGCATGTGGTTATTGTTCCACGTAGGGGATTTTGAAAATTTGAATTTGAAAAAAAATGGCGGCATATTACAAATTTTTTCGTTTTTTTTTCTCATTTTTTTAGATTCAAACAGCCCTAAAAAATCTTAAAAATCAAAATTTTAAAAATCCTCTACGCGCAACTGTAGCTACTGAATAGACGAATACGGAAAAAAGTTGCGAATCGGTTCATATTTATGTAAATTACAGATGCAACCAGTTCAAAAAAAGTAGTTTTGAGAAAAACGCGTTTAAAGTTTCTAGTCGATGCAACGGTCAGTTGACGCGCTGTCACAAAAATGACTATAACTTGAAAAATATTCGGAATTTTCATATAAAACTCTACACGTAAATAAATTTTCTTTAAAAATTATCGTTAAATTCACTGTAATCGTGGGACATAATGCGGCGCTTTTATTTATTACTATTTTTAAAATAAAAATTACGAAAAAATTTGTTTATTTTGTGGTAGACTTCATAAAATTTACCGAAAACCGAATAAAATTTACAGTAGACTACGGTAAAATTTGTTGACAAAAATTTAAAAATTAGTTCGCTTACCGACAAATGCACGGATAAAAAATATTAGTAAATATTACTGAGGTTCTCGTCAACAGCGCGCCTAGACCGAATCTCAGTAAATATTACTGCAGTAGAACGTAAGAAATTAATAACAGATGCACTTTTTTGACAAGTGTCTTGTAGTTTTTTAAGGTTTAACTAGTAATTTTAAATAGTCAAGCAGTATATTTCAACGATTAACTGTTAATTATAGCAGTTTAAAAATTAAAATCATAATTTTACTGATCGAAACGACATTAATTATTGAACATAACATAAATAATTAGAAGTTGAACTACAATCATTTTTTTCCGTGTGATTAGGTCATGCCATTCGTCCCACGATTACCGTGAATATAACGGTAATTTTTAGAGAAAATTTATTTCCGTGTAGATACATATTTTTGAATATATAAACTTTGATTTAATAATAAAAAAAGAAATTTTTTTTTTGAAATTTCCCAGTGGCTATTCCTCTTAAAACCAGATATTCGATAAAACTTGAGTTGCTAAATAGTAAAAAAAAAATTGTATGGATAAAAAATTTAATCTAAGATTCAATTATGCATCTATTATTGCGGTGTCAATTTACGTGTCAGCGCAGTAAATTATTCCGTAAATATATTTTTATGTGTGTGGGTGTGTGTGTATAGATGTATGGTGGGTAAAAACTTAATCATATACCAGTATATACAGGTATAAAGTATTATGAAGATAGTAGTGCGCGAATCCTGATCGATTTACTGAGAGAACTCAATTCCCGGATGCGTCTCCGCTCACATAGATTTAATCCCTCATTCAGGCGTCGTTCATTCAATGAACTATGTGCGTACTTTCTTTCATTTTATAATATATATATATTATATAGATTATATTATGTACTGTACTATATCAGAAAATTATATGTACTAAAATACTAGCGTGTGTGTGTGGGCGAACAAGCGAGATATGTCTTTCAGGAGCAAAAGTCATGTACTTGGTTTAACTCCGTTGTAGCTTCAAGCTAAGTATCTAATTAATTTTCTTCAATGTTATATATATATGCTATATTGATATAATATCCGAGTAACTGAGATATTCGCCGGGTTGATGTCATCTTTGATCGAGCCAAGATTATTTTTCAAATTTTTTTTTCAGCCCAGATAATTTAATTTTCTTTTCATACTATTTTTTTCTACTTTCCGAGTTTTTTTCAATAACTTGCCGGGAATAATTCAAAACTACGTAAGCGATATTGAATAATTTTAGATTAAAATTTAAAACTTCTCATATCAAGAAAAAAGTTTTGTTTAAATTCTCGAACGAATTATGAATATTCCGATAATTTATCATCGATATACTTTGTAATTATTGAGTCTTTTATCAATATTCAGATCTCGGAGCGTCAGAGCTAGCGCGAAATTACCTGATAATTTATAAAAAAAATTTAAACTTGATCGTTGAACGCATTTTTCATTCCCGAGGACAAGGCTAGCCAGTCGTGCAGCGATAGGAGATAAAATAAGGAAGAGAGAGGGCCAATAGATGCGTCCATCTTTCTCTCTCTCGGCTTTACTTTTTCTAATTTCAAGCTGGAGATTGCCACTTCCCGGACATCTAGAACCATCCCTTATGCTTTAAGCAGCAATATATATGGATACATATACACGATGGCTCCATACTTGTTCTGACGTCCGCGTAATTGTGTTCGGATAGTGTCAAATAAAATTTTATTTCATTTTTTTTCCTCAATATCACGTCGACTATTTTTATTTTTTTTTCCCTCCTTTTTTCAACTTTTAATTACTGGCCTAAGAGTAAAATTGTTGAAATTCATATTTTTATTTTCTTTAACGTGGTGACTTTCTAAGATGCCTGAGCTCTTATTCTCTCACTTATATCTCAGACTTATCGTTTCTATTATTGGTTTCTAATAATTGGACGGCTTGGAATCGTCGCCATGGACGTGAGACGCCTCGTGTCAGTCTGATAAAAAGCTTGAGAGGTAAATGATAATAAAGAGACTGAGTGAAATAATAAATAAAAATGACAATGGCGTAGAATAAAAAAAAAAAATTAGTAAATGCCGTTATAGTTAAACGTTAAAACTCTATTATAAAGTTTATCAAGAGTTTGATGGTGAACTTTTGCTGCGGGTATATCAAGTGTCCTGCAATTAATGTTTTAATTGAGGGATTCGTTATACTTTAAAATATATATGTTTGTCGTAATTAAACAACTAAAAGGGGGTTAATCGGCAGCATATTAACGGTCGTTTTATTATTAATAATAGATTTTGTTTTTAAATGCATAAAAAAAAATAGATATTTAATGAGGGAGTATTATGATGCAGCGTGTGGAGCCAGTCGATAAAAGCTTTACTTTTTTGTTTAAAACTGTTTGGCTTTGTTTCATTTTTTAGCGAGTCTCATCCCAGAAAAGTTGCCCGCGTCTCACCGCGTAGGAATTCGCGGGCTCGTGATTATTATTCGCGGTATTACATACCAATTTAATACCCAAACAAGTTATTACACTGAACAATATTTATCTACCGGATACTGTTTAATTATTTGCTGCCCGCATCCTCATAATTAAACTGGAAACTTTAATAAAATATCGAGTTTACTTAAATACCGAAAAATTTTTATTTTATCATCAACTTTCCGATATATTTATTTTAAATTTCATTCCAATAAATAGAGCTATAAATTTCGATTACTTTTAGGAATTTAAATACTCAATAATCCATACAAAAAAAAATAATCGGCCCATTACTGGGTCGTAAATGGCTGCCAATTTTCAAGCATCGGCCGAAGATCGGCTAAATATCGGATGATAACGGCATGCCAAGCATTGGCCAATCGTGGCAATCAATCATCGGCCAAAGCTTGGTATCAAAAGCACTCGATCTAACCGTTGGCCAACGAACGGCGGCTAATTGTGCGCCGGTTTTATAAGCAAAAAGACGGCTGCCAATGATTGACCATGCACGGGTCAGTATAGTTAGCCATTTATTGGCCAATCATTGCAAACCAGGCATCGACCGATCTATAGGAAAATTTTGAAGCTCGGCCTTTGTATGGGAAATCGGATTTTGATTTTTAGTTTAATGAGTCAAGCGATAGAACGAAATTTAAAATTTTTTTTACCTAAATAAAATTTTTAGAGACTCGAAGACAATTTCAAATATTGGGACTGGCCCTCCGACTGCTGTAAAAAATTTATTGTATACTTAAGATAAATTTTAAATGTTTTTCTTAAGATTTATCGAGCATTGGACTTGCTAATGAACTTTGAATTCGCGCGATTCTTTTGAATTTTTAAAAAGATAAACTTTTTTATTGTGCAGACGGGACGTGAGTGTTTTTGATAAATATATATATGGTATATTCCTGGCAGCGTGTGATAGGCTTCTCGTGAGAATAAAATCCGAATCAAATATCATTTCTAGCGAATAAAATCTCCCGACGAACAATCAGTTCGTTATGACACACACATTCGCTCCGTATCAACTCCCATGCACACTTCCAATGTATGCGTGAATCTCTAAAACGTAATTAATTTTTTTTTTTTTTTCCAATTGATTCAAAATTATACTGGCTATAGAATGAATTAATTAATAAATCTACTTAAATTAAATCTAATTACCATGCAATTAATCTCCAGCACTCCTACTACCGGATTTACTCCATCTACGAAACTAAATATTAATTTAGCAAAAAATTGAATAAATAAATAAGAAATTTTTTTTTTACATACAAAATGCCGGTAAAATTTTCAATTGGTTTTATTGTGACATCCGTAATCCGACTATGAAAAATTGAATTTCCGAAATAAGAGTAAAAAAATAAACAGTAAGAAAGGAACAACGTGGACGCAGAGAGTCTAATACCAACTGGAGATGTGTTCCAGTTTCTCAGAGTATCCGTCTTCTGGTAAGGATTGTGAAAAAGAACGGGGAATCGACGGTAGCGTAAATTGAGCTTACAATCCAATCAGACAATCCTCTCTATTTTTTGCTTTCCTATTTTATTGTTATTATTATTATTATTTTTATTTCTTTTTTAAAAATTCATTTCTCAGCCGGGAGAAAGTTAAAAGAGGAAAAAGATGACAGAGAGTTGGCTGGGTCATTTGGAGTGCGTCCTTGATGGGATTTTTAAATAAGCACCAATTGCTTCAACTGCCGGCAGGAACGATTCTCTTTCTCTCCTTCCCCTTATCATTTTTATTTTCTTCATCTTGTTAACCGTCTTTAACTGTACCACTTCTTTCATACCCTCCCTAATTTTTCCGCGGGCGTATCAACTCATTTTTTAAGTCAACTCTCGCCGAGTTTTTCCCGCTCCCTATTCGCGGTAATTTTCACTCTCAGCTCAGCTTCTCCGGTTGTAAAACCTCCCGTGGTAATGCGCGATATTAATTGTCGAGTAAATCTAAATTACCATCAACGATAATGAGGAATATTTACTCGTATAAATGTAATAATTGTTGATACATTTGAATGAGGAATCAGGACACTGTAAAGACAGAACCCACGCATCGTTTGGCGCACTACTTGTCTCAGTACTCTGTACTCGTGATAATCAATTAGTGTACCTACTAACAAGCGTTAGCGTTTATCAAATTAAAACTCGACTGACATTCAATCTCCAGAGAGCTACTAACTAATTATCATTTGATTCAATTATTATCCACCCTGGTGTCTCCTAACTGACATTTAGATTCTTTCCCTTCTGTTACAACCAAAAACTATTTAAACTTTCAAAATAATTATACACTAAGATTTTAATTATAAATATCATCGATAAATTTAACGTCTAGCGGAATCTAATTATAAATAAATTATCAATTATCGAGTCACTGGATCTTAATTTAAAACTTAATCGCCGATGTGTTATTAACAGTAAACTTAAGTTTAAACCACTTCAAGTGTTATTACATCAATTATTTTACAAACCTCGAGAAACTATCGATAGAAGCGGGTTATTGAAATTGAATCCTTTGTAAAGTAGGATCCAAGTTAAGCGAGCAAAGCTAAACTTATTAAATGAAGAACACGTGACTCAACAAGTTACAATTACTAAAGTTCTTTGCAAACTTTGTTGGTATGGATCATACATCAAATAAAAAGTAAAAAAAAAAAAAAAAAAAAAACTAGAAAAGTAGCAAAAAAAAGAAGTATTTAAAAATAAAGTAGTGAGTAATTAAATAGATAAAAAAACTGACCTGAATATTTCCAAGTCTTGAGTTATGCAAACCAGTGACGTAGAGAACTCAACGGTAACACGGAAGCCGGTAGTTAAATTCCCTACACGGGATGGTTGTTAGCGAGAGATTAAGTCTCACTTAGTTGACTGTGAGGAGAAAAGTCCGATAGGAAGAAGCCTAGAGCAGCGACTAGAGTGAGGACGTGCCGACCAAGAGTTTGGCGCGCGACTGTGTGACTAGGATCACCCTGGGCCAACGTCAACCCTCTTATGCCCTGGTCCCATTGGCGCGTCGGTCTCTCCGTCCCTTACAGTGTCCCTACTACCACTAGCGCCGATCCCCTGATGTCTCCGTCTTGTTCTCGCTCGTGCGCCTCGTCCACTACTTCTACTTCTACTTCGACTAATACTAATACTAATACTACCACTACTACTGCAACAACTAGTTCCTTTCTCTTGCGCAACTAACCCCCAACGCCTGTCTTTTACTCCTCACCCTACTCTTTTTCACAACACTTTCTTTTTTCTCCCTTTCGTCTACTTTATGTCTCTACTTTACCCCCCTTTTATTACCCCCTTCCTCAACTACATCTGACTCTTTTTCATCCTCCCCCACCTTCTCCCACTTATTTCATCCCTTTTGCACATCTTTTGTTGCATTTACTTTTATTACTATTATTATTACTATTTTTTCCTTTTCCCAATTGCGACAGCATCCTCCCTCAATCAACTGTCTAACTTTTTTAAATTTTCCTCAAGCTCTCAACGATTTTTTTTGTCCTTAAAAACAGATTTAAGACCGCGTTTGAGTTGTTTTAACGAGCGAGTTATTTTTTTACTTGTCATTAAAAAAAAAAAAGCGTTACAGCGCACAACTAAATGTCCTAATTTCGAATTTTATATTTCCGACTAGTGTAACTTGTATTAATTTTTTTTTTTTTTTATCAAGCAATAGAGCCATCACTCGGGGGCTTAATTTTTTAAAATCACGATCTCGGCGCGCGTCTTGACGAAAGAATGGTCCACTTGCGGTGTGTCGAGAGAGTTACCACCGGAGATGAGTAGACTCCCCTCGGCGGATTGAAAGCATCGCTACGTGTTGTTTTGCCCTACCTTTCGAAGGCAATAAATTGACGCAAGCGCTGGATATTGCGCGCGTCGAGTAGTTTAGAACAGCACATACGACAACAACACTACACACAATAAAAGACGCCTCGGTTAAATTAAGCCATACACCAATGGATATTTGAAATTTGGTGCTGCTGATTGGACTGACTATCCAACCGTTAATGACATTTTACTCTCGACAAAGAGAAATTGAATAACGATGTATAAAACCTCGTTTAATATTTTTTTTTATTTGTTTATTATTTTATTTTTCATAACGCCAATATTGGATTGATAAGAATTTTAATTTACTCGCTTATCTAGATTATTCAATATTTATTTTTAGTTATATTTTTTTTTTTTTTTCCATTTACTTTTCGCGCCACGTGTTTATGAATAAAATTTTTCTATCACCCACTTTGGCCAATAAATAACCAACTCAAAAGTTTCTTTAGCCGTTAATTGCAGACAGCGCTTGGATCCTCGATCGTCGGAATAAATACTAAAGTTTTAATGAAAAATAAAAAAAAAATAAATAAATAAATGACAATTAATGTCGAATAGAAGGCGCAAAAATTTAACCCAAGGAAATCATTGCCCGACATTTATATTTTATCGTAGAAAAAAAAATAAATAAACAAAAAAAAAAAGTGTTGAGAAAGTTCTTACTGATGGTAATCAAAGCTCAAGTATCTACTTTGGGAATTTTTCTACCCTTGTCAATAGTTTGCCCAAGTGCCTCCACTCAGTGGAAATACTCCTGAGAATTTAAGTAAAATCAGATTGATCGAGGATTTTATTGACATGCTGGATCCACTGGTTCACTATTACTCTGACTGACAAGTTCACTATTCAATAAAATTTTCAATTAAAAAAAAAACAAAAAACAAAAACGTCAACATTAAAATTAAAGCGTCTGATTAAAGTACGATCTGCTCTACTTACATCAGTAGCACAATTTCCATTTTTATTTTTATTCCTGTGTATTTTTAAACCGAAATGAAATCGTGGTTATGATAAATTATATATATATATAAGCTTATACATATTTTTCCTGGGAATAATTTGTAATTTAAATTTATTTACATTTATGATAAAATAAAAGTAATTAATTTATGCTTCCTTCAGACACCACTCGATTATTTATGGGGTTGTTTAATTTTATTAATTAAACGAATGTAATTTTAATTAAATTCAATGTTAAGAAACTGCCAGAGGTTAAATAAATAAAGATAAAAATTTATAATATTTGAATTAAAGATGCTAATGAATAATTAAATAAATTAATATTATTAAGAGGAAAGCTGCGATAGCGTCCATTAGAATCCTGTATCGGGCTATTATAATACAGATAAAAGTTGAGGAAAGCACGTCCGCATGTACATGCTGCGTCTAAGTCCATATATATATATATATATATATATATATATATATATATATATATATATATATATATATATATATATATATATATATATATATATATATATACATGTATGTATATGAGTAAGAGCTTGGTTATATAAATAAGGATCATCTAAGCTTCAGTACTGGCGCGTAATTACGATGGAATTAAGCCGGGTATCCAGCCGGGATCGGTGATCCTTGCGGCGGACGGATGCCCGTGGATCCTGAGAACGTTTGTCCAAAACCAATTTAGAATTACTGCAATCTGACCCGAACTCTCGGCCATCACGTGACGCTACTTTTGATACTACTTACATATTTCGAATTTATTTACATACTCGGGCTTCATTATGATTTTCAATTTAAGTCTATCCCTTAATTTCTAATACCGGAAATAAAAATTGAATTTACAAACTTTACTGATACCGAGTTTAATCACCAATTAATTTGCAGTTTTAATAAAATTAACCTCATTATTAATGTCTGATTAAGGGGCACCACTAGTGTGAAATTTTGAAAAAATCGATTTTATTTCATATTTCGATAGATTACACCTTTAAAAATAACATATTAAATTTTCAAATCGATATCTCAAATAGTTTTTGAGTTATAGCCATTTAAAGTACAGCCGCTCGGCAGATAGAGATATTGAGACAATCACGTAATAATGACAATAATAATGTGATTGATCTATCTCATGAATATTATATTTTACAATTTATATCAGTTATCAGTGCAATTAGTAATTTAGTGGTGTGTAAAACCTGGAATAGCAGATTAGCTGTAAGTATGAAAATGATAATTTTATATTTGAACGCGTTTTTCTCGAAACAGCATTTTCCGAATTTGCTGCAGTGATTACTCAAAGACAAATGATCCGATCACTACCGAATTTTTTTCTACATGTTCTTTATATAGTTCTTCATACAATGACTTATCGGTTTTTTGATCTGATCAAAAACCGAATTTTGGCAGGCCAAAAACGACCAAAATTTTGGGTAAAATTCGACGTTTTTTTTAAAACGCCGCCATTTTGTCAATTTTTGATTTTTTTCTTTGATCGTAGGTCATTGTACGGACAATATCTTCTAGTTTAACGAGAAATTTTTTTTTTAGATTTCATCCACGGAGAAGGTCGCAATCACTGCAGCAGAGGAGGGCCTTTTTTTTCGCGCCGTCGGAGATCGTCCATAACTTGAAAAATATTTAATTTTTTTTTCCAAAAATTTTCCTGTATTTTCTAAAAACATGTACAAATATACTCTGAAAATTTTGGAACAATTAATAAAGTAGTTTTTTTAATAAAAATTCCCAAAAATCCCCTTTTTTTGAGGCCGTCACACTAGTGGTGTCCCTTAAACATTTATGAGACATCGTGCACAAATTTACCTACAAATCCCACTGAAGATTTCAGTTATCAGAGAACAGGCATTTATTAACAGCTAAGAGGATTAAAATTTATAGTTACATGCTTATTATCTCGGCAGCGTCATGAACACCGTAATTCAAAGGTCGATTGGGTTTTTAAATATTATTAATTAAAATAAAAAAAACGTAAAAGCATTTGCTAAAAAAAATATTGAAATAACGTATTTAAAATAAATATGTAACTTGCAGTATTGACTTTGAATAGAATAGCTATCTGTGTTATCTAAACACCTGTCAGTGTGCGCATTTCGTGCAAGTAACCCGTTCGTCCAGGTAAATCGAGAGCATTCGTCCACAAACGTTGTCGCCCGAGCGCGAATAAAATTGACACAGAAAAAACGTCGGAAGCGTTGGTTGGCGCAAAGAAAAAACCCTGGCGAGGGAAAGGGTGGCCGGAAAGTAGAGGAAAAAATCAAATTAAACAAGGGTTTGGTACACATGACGTTTTCCTTTCCTTTTTCACGGGTGTATTTTTTTCCGCTACCCTCTGCCCTCTACCCTCCGACCGGCAGACCCTTTCCTCTTAAATAGTTACAGTTTTGTGGTTCAATAGACATCGGTAAAGACACTGAGATAATTGGTCATTGAGGTATGCATCAGAGTCGCGCGACAGGTTCAGCTAGACAGAGAGGACACCGAAGCCGAGAGGGTCATCCTGGTACTTTGAAGGCGCCTGTGTTTGAGGAAGATGGAAACTAAAAAAAATAAAACACGGGAACGAGCAGCAAGCAAGTGAGTGAGTGAGTGAGTGAGTGAGGGAGCCAAATAAAGTACAAGAGGTAGAACGTGCTGGCAATCACTTTGAACAGGTTTGCTTTGGCCCCGTTGTTTTGGCTATCGGTATTTTAGTTGACATCAAAAGACTTGGGAAACTGGTGGACAATCCACCCGTACCTAAATCGGCTATATCGTGTTAACAACCTGTGATGACGATAGTATCAATATTATATATTTATATATAAGTATCTATATCTATAGTTATCGTTATGTATTTTAGAGTCTAATATTTTCAATAGAGAGCAAGTTAAGTGGAGCTACGAAATACAAAGACCAAATTCGATCAAAGATTCCATCTGCTTCAGTTGCTTTGTTTTATTTATTTATTTTTTTTCTTCGTGTAGCGGCAAAGTTTAAATTTAAATAAAATAGAGATTTATAGTGGGTTATATTTTTAGAGATGAGTCGAGAAGAGGTGGTTTGTTGAGAGACCCAGTGAGAATGAGCTTTGAATAAAATGAGTTGGTGATTTATTGTTGATGAAGTTAAGGGGCAGCTAAAGTTTACTGTAATATTCAAGTGGAGGTGAAAAAACAAAGGTAACTTCGGGAGTATGCTCGGCAGTCAATAGATCAGAATGTAAAAATAAGTGAAAATAAGCAACAGAAGTTGAATGGACTGATGCTGATGGAGATCGAGAATTGTTGAGCGAAGCTACTCTACATTTCTCTTATTCGTCTCTCGTTTCTGGTCTCTGGTCTCTGGCCTCTGCTGATGCGCCGCATACGGACTGTGAAAACGATTTCCATGTCAATGCCAAGTAATATAAATTACACGTAATTACCCGGAGCTCAGGGAATTTAAGGTTCATTTTTTTTTTTAATTTTTTGTTTTTTCTCCCTGTCGTCACTCGACCGTTTACGCAGTCGATCGGGATTCCGTTAAATGAATTTATGACTTTTTCATACGTCGTCTATTTTTATACTTTAGAAATTGAATATAAAATTTTTTGAATCATTATTTAAAATAATCTCTAGTTTTATATTTTTAAAAGACGATTAAATAAAAATGAAATGTTTATTATTCGCGAATACAATTATTATAAAAAGTGATAGATAATTAAAAAATTTTCAGATATAAAGTTTTAATTGCGGCAGGATTGTTTAGATACAAAAATTGTTATCTAAAATGAGAAAAGCAGCGATATTCATGATTATCCTGAAAGTTTTGCTTCTGGCTAATAATAAACATCGGCGATAACAGTAAGCCGCGAATTTCTTCTCTAAATCCGCGTATTTATATTTATATTTTCTTTTTCCATTCACTATTTTATTTTATTTTTTTATTTTTTATTTACTATCGAAACTCAGGTCTTGAGTTTCCATTCTCTTTAATCATTTACTTTTATTTTGTTTCTATTATTTATTTTTATTCCTCCTTTTCACACAACCCGCAAGATCCAACACCAGCAGAAACAGAAACAGCAACAGTCTCTTTTAATTCTACAACTTCCTAGCCAAACTAAACTTTGAAATCTCTCTGGGTTTCTTTTCGGTTCTCATCGCCAACGAGATTTCATTCTACAGATTAAATCGCTTTTCCTTTCTTCATACTTTCTTTTGTATCACCTTTATTTATTTTATTTAAACCGCAAATACTTCCCCTATCAACGGGTTAACCGAAAAATATTTATTTCATTTTCATCCGATAAACGGGAATTAAATTAATAACAGATACCGCCGACGAGCAGAAAAAAAATAGAAAAAAAAAAAATTACAACACGCGAGCATTTAAATATTAAATTAATAAATTTTTTACTGTATAGATTTTTACACAGAAAAAAAAAGGATTTCTCGGCGTAAGAAAAAATTTGAATTATCGCGCTAAAAATTTATCGTTTTCAATTTATAATGCAAATAATTTTTTAAGGCACACGGAAAAAAATAAACTTTAAAAATTACTATTTGAAATTATAACCCGGAACCCGGTTGTCAATATGGGGAATTTTAAAATTCAAATAGTAAATTTTATAATACGTGTCGTCTATTTTCCAAGTCTCAACTACGATTTTTAAAGTTTAAATACACGGAAAAAAATGATTGACAATAATTGTAGTTCAACTTCTAATTATTTATGTTATGTTCAATAACTAATGTCGTTTCAATCGGGTGTGGTGCATCCCTACAGAGAATTTCTCTACATTATAAAATCTCACAAAGTTTTTCCCTACACGAGTCGACTCTACAGACAAATTTTTACATCGCAACAACTCTACAAACGATTATTTTTACATCGATCCATCTCTACATGAGAACATCTCTCATATTGAAAATCTCTACAGCGATTATTTCTACTAGGCGCTAAGTTCAAACAGTAGAATTTTTTTTATGACATTTCATTAATGAAATAGGTTAAGTGTATAAAAGAAAGAATAAATGAAATTTAAATAAAAAGGATTGAACCCTGTGTATTATAGGAATGATTTCGATAGTATCAATATTAAGGGTGGCATTCCCATAATTATACGAACTGCTCCCATAAATTATGGACGTAGCTTCTATAACGGTATAAGAAAAAAATCTCATAAAATTATGAAAACCCTACCCGTAATTTTTTTTTCCTTCTAGTAAATTATGAGTGGAGATCAATTAAGATTTTATTAAAAATAAAAATATGAAGACAACAAGTATTAATACTGATTAAATAATAAATTGATATGAGAAGTTGACATCAGACCACCAGTTTAACATCAGTAATCCCTAGATTTTCTAAATTTGTTGTGGAGATGAGTCATCACTTTTGTATTATTTAAATTTCATTTATTCTTTCTTTTATTTACTTAACCTATTTCATTAATGAAATGTCATAACAAAAATTCTACTGTTTGAACTTAGCGCCTAGTAGAAATGATCGCTGTAGAGATTTTCAATATGAGAGATGTTCTCATGTAGAGATGGATCGATGTAAAAATAATCGTTTGTAGAGTTGTTGCGATGTTAAAATTTGTCTGTAGAGTTGACTCGTGTAGGGAAAAACTTTGTGAGATTTTATAATGTAGAGAAATTCTCTGTAGGGATGCACCACACCCGTTTCAATCAATGAAGTTATGATTTTAATGTTTAAACTGCTATAATTAACAGTTAACCGTTGAAATATACTGCTTGACTATTTAAAATTACTACTTAATCCTTAAAAATCTACAAGATACTTATCAAAAAAATGCATCTGTTATTAATTTCTTACGTTTTACTCCATAATATTTGCTGAGATTCGGTCTAGGCGCGCTGTTGACGAGAATCTCAGTAATATTTACTAATATTTTTTTCCGTGTAGTAATTTTTCTTACATAGACAATAAATTTTCATATTTATCCCGTAATTATTCACGTTTGAATCATAAACGAAAAAATTACTCTTTAGAATGATGGTATTTACTGATCACTTTATCATTATATTACTTGTCATTCTCAATTTATATAGTGTCATTTTTTTCCGTGCAGTAAAATTTTTTAGCGCCAAGAAATGCTGATTTTCTGTGTAAATATATCCATGTTGGTTGGTAATGAGATCACTGCAGGAAGTTGTTGAACAATATAGGTAATCGTTTTCCTGCGGTAATATAAGGGCTTCTGCAATCGAAACTTTGGGTAATGATGGGCACATTTCCTCGTACGACCTTCGTAACGATCATCCTGGCGTTAACGGTTTGTATCTTGTGTGTCCTCTATCTCTCAACTATATATACAACACACAAATGTAACCAATTTAGGTTATAGTATTGCTGTTTTACCCCAGGGGGTTCCGATTGAACGCTTTGAATTTGAATCTTCAAGATCCCAATGGCTTCCCGTTCTCTTTCCCATTTGATTATTAAGTTGTCCATTGAAGCTGTTGGTCTTTTTTAAAATAATAGTTTTACATTAACTATTATATGGAGTTTAAATAATAGTAGAGATGGGGTATAAAAAAACAATTAATTTTTAGATGATGGGTGTATGAGGAGCAATAAAAATTTAGATGGAAATATTGATGAATGACGTTGTATTGACAATAAATATTCTGAGATTTTAGATCTCGAGAGTATAACCTAACCGCCTGGAGGCAGAGAGCAGCAGTCTCTCGTTCACGCGAACGATACCGAATAGACAGGGTTGGATGACACTGATTTAGACGCTATAAGTCAGCCCCGACACGCAATTACTCCCCTCATGCCTTGACTCGCCTCCGGCAACCAGTCACGCTACCATCCTAAACTATATATACAACACTCTAGGTACCAACTTTGTACTTGTACTTTGTCCTCCTTTCCTCCTTCCCTCCCCCAACCTCGCTACACTTTTTTACTCAACACCCTCTTTCGTACATCTCGCCGAAGGGACTCTCATCCCTTAGCAGTTACAGGGACGGAAAAAAAATGATAACACCAAATAAAATATAAATTACAAGTTTAAAAGTTGTCTACTATTTAATGGGGTATAAAAACTATTTTAAAATAAAATATATATAAATATGAAGACAGAGAAGGAGTTGCTGGTCTGGGTTTTATTTTAAAATACAATGTTTGTTATGTATGTAATGCGACGGACGTGAATGTTAAGCCAGCCGTTGACCCAAATTCGGCTCCGAGTATTTGGACATCAAGGAGATAAAGTTATAAATGCAGTAGCAGCTCCATCTCCACTAGCTTTCCTACAGAAATGAATGCAACGGTAGCTAGCGGAGATGTCAGTTGTTTGCTTAAATTCCCAGTTCTGTCAGGGTGATCAGAAAGACGGTGGTTTATAACAAGCATCAGAGTTAGATCATGCCAATGGCGTGTGTACTCTGGTGCATGTTCTCGGTACAAGTCAGACAGAGAAGACCTACTTGGGAGAGCAGACAAGAGAACGAGGAGGGATGATGAGAAATGACAGGAGGGGAATTCAATTTCCATCTTAACCAGAGAGCAACCCCAACTGTGTCGGGGCCTACATAAGCCCGGGCTGCCTTGCCTACTTGCTTTGCTTCCTCTCACCTCGTCTCATCAAGCCTCGTCGTGCCTCATCGCGCCAACCCAAGGATGATATATCAGAGCGAGCTCCGGATCCTTCTTTGGAAATGACAGACTATAATGACTATTCAACTCTCGATTATCACTTTTTATCCCCAAAAATCTTATCCCGGGTTACTATTTACTATAATGAGCATAAATATCAATCATCAAATACTGCTTTCAATTGCCCTAATATATGATACTTTGTAATTTGGTTTAATGTCAAAGAAGCCTGTAAAATAAATGTTTAAATATTTTAAATATTCTTTTACGACTGAAGTTGTACGTAAATATTTGCAGTGAAGCAAAATTAAATACTTCTTTGAAATTAATAAGAGTGCGATTTTTATTTACCGGAAAATGACGAAAAGTAAATAATGACTGTTGCTGTAAAAATATTATGAAACTTTGGAAAAGCAAAATTACGCATCGGAAAGCTTAAAAAAATATAAATAAAAGAGGAGTTTATTTTTTCGAGTTTAAAACTTTTTTAGCAAATATACTGGGTATTTCGTTAGGAATGGCTATGAATCTATGATAGTATTGTGCAGGAGCTATTTCACTAGTCAAACAACTACTACTTTCAGTGTCACCGAGGGATTGAGCGAAGCCTTTCTGAGTGTTGAAATGTAAGAGCTCTTTTGCGTTCGTCTCCTTTCTCTACTTTAAACTCGGAAACTCACTGGTAAAGTAAATCCTTTGACCGCGTCTCTACCTGTGTAAATTACATATTCCAACACGTTTCCTCACATACATCTGCCGTATATTCTCAGTAAAATCCAGCTCCTACATGCGTATCTCTCCAGCTACCTAACCTACGTACATATATACATACATATATGGATTTCCCCTTACATATGTACCACTTTTTACCTCTCTTTTCATCTCCGTCCGGAGTAAAAAATTTTTTATTTTATTCATTCAGCTCAAAAAGTAATTAACGTTTTTCAAATAATTTACTTTTCTCTACGCAATTACCAAATTTATTATTCAAATACTTGATAATTGTAACTATCTATCACACTATGCTTCAATAAAATATTTCATACTTACTTACTTGATTCACTTTAAATATTAGCCAAAAAATACACGCCGCGAAATTTGATAAAACACCGAGCAAATTGTTTTGTTTTTCGAGCGGCGATTCAGTCAGCGTACGCGAGCGAAAAAAAAATATTCATAAAAACTACAATGAGAGCATCGCGATGAGGGTGTTTAACTGAGCGAAAGTGCAGCACTTGGCGCCCGTCCGTTTGTCTAATTGCCCGTGCGATTTCGCCACAGGGGGTTGCGGTCACATGCGATCGAGTCGCGTGCGCCGAACGTTTGTCGCTCTAACTAACCGACAACTCACAAGTATGTACCTCATTTCTGTCTCCATTAACTTTCTTCTCTCACTCGATCTCCGTCTCTACCTCTATCTCTGTCTCCCTTTTTCACCCATAACCATTTTCATTTAATTTCCCTCCTCTTTCCCCTCACTCCCCACTTTTTACAACAATTCAAAGGGTTGAATTGCAAGAAATTACTCGCCCATAAATTAACTCGGGGTTTTTCTCCATACATTTACAGCAGTAAGATAAACTTATCATCGATTATGTAAATGGATACCCGCGACTTGAAAGTTATTATTCCGTTAATTTATTTATTTAATGTTTATGATACCGAAGTTAGCCGACGTCTAATAATTTTTGGATTTTTTTTTTAAACAGTAAATTATAAAAAAAAAAAAATTTGAAAAAATTCCACCTGTAGTTTTTTAAATTTTCTACATGTGCATATTTTTTTGCAATCGATTTGTTGAAAAAAAAATCCGAAAATTTTTAATTGTCTGCTAACTTCAGGATCATTAATTTTTTCAAAATTTCGCGCAATAAATTTTCTACTCGCGACTGTAATTGAGGAGATTGGCAAAGTGACACGATCAAAGTTTACCGTGAGACTGATTGCCAGTGGCTCCGACATCACTCGCCTCTATTCCACGGTTGGTCCCATTTGGAGGCTTACTTTATTTGTTCACTCTCTGAGCAATGTAATCTGTAAATGCGCATTATCCACAATCCGTAGAGTTGAGTAGTTTGCTGTTGTATGCACACGACATACAATATAACATCCAGCCTAACGAATGGAATGGAATAGAATGAATGGGTTTAGTTGTATAGTAGTATTACAGTGGAGCAGTACCACTAGTCAGATACCAACGTATACACGGGAGCGGCTTTCCGGGTTAGACCGGATGTGGAAGTCGAAGTGGCAGAAACGCAAAGCGGATTGAGGATGTGCACTAGTACTACTCAGTGCTCTGCTAACAAAAAGTATCTGTGTGCATTCGCTTATTTTTATCCTCCGTCGCCTCGTCATATCATTAAACTACAATGCGAGTCATTATTTTTCCACTATTGCGTAATTAAAAATTTATAGATAAATCATTTTCAGATAATAACAGAAATAGCAATTAATTTTCTTTTAAATGTTACGTATGCTGAGCTATAAATGTCGAGGGTCATGTGGGAGCATAATGGGTCTGACCGTTTATTTTTTCCTGTGTTGAATACTCGGAAGAACCTGTTGCAGCTTTCAGCAGCAATTTAATCAACACAGCCATGAAGATGAAGCAGGAAATTAATTTCGTGAGTCGGGTGCATACATAGATAACTATTTGTAAAGGATTTTATCTTAAAGGGATTGGCTGGAATTTGTTTATTATTTTGTAAAACGAAAAACTAAAATACTTCATAGCCGATACTCGAGACGTTATTAATCCGTGAGGAAAATTCTAAAATCTTTGGCCAGTTTTTTTATTATTTTCAAAGTTTTTGCTTTTGCTGTTTATTTTTTTATATGTTGGAGGCGAGTGAAAAGTAATCCGTTACTCTTAGGCCAGCGGAGGCAGTCACTGTAGTTATGGAGGAAACAAAAAGTATGTAAGAGGCGGCTGTGGCGTTGTGGAGGCGGGATAAAAATAAAAGTAAAAGTTTAAATAAAAATATAAAGAGTTGAAGGGGTTGGAAAAGAAGAACAAGAAGAAGAATAAAAGTAAGTCGGCTGACGGAAAACTTAGTGATGGTAAAAATCTATGGTAAAACTTGGATGTTGCGCTCTTGTAGTTACACTTTTTCACGTCAACGTTGACATGACACTTGCCCAAGTCGGTTTACACTTAATTATTTTAGTTGACAGTATGCGGCGATAATTTAATCACACTTAAAATTTCTATTTTTATTTTTATTTTTATTTATTATATTTGAGACTTTTAAAATTATTTTCGTTTCACATAAAAGTATAACATTTATTTTTTTTTTTAAATAAACGAGCGGGTGCAGTGAGTTGCATTGAGCTGTAAATATTGTTAAGACGATGAGAAATAGAGGCGAATCTTAAATAAGAGACTTTCGAAGATCGTATCCTTATGATGCTGTTGGCTCTGACAGAAATCCCGGTCTCTGTCACAGCCAGACCCGGGTTACAAGCGAGCTGTCGACGCGTGAACTCCGGCCATCCTCATTTGTAAAATTAAGAGATGCTCTCAAATACGCTACACTTTCTTTGAATATTTTTTTTTTTTTATTTTTTTAATTAGAGAAATGCAAAAAAATCTTTTTATAAAATTGTTTCAGAGAAAAACAAAATATTCCATCTAAAAACTTTTGCAATAAAAAATTTACCAAGAATTATTTCACTGCGGTCTTGCGAGTAGGATGTTTTAAAATTTCCGGAGGTTCCATCTGCAAAGTAATTACATTTTTATTCCTTAAAATAGATGAACAAATTAAATACTAACTGAATTAATATTTAGCCAGTCGGAGAATCCTTTGACACTGTCGAGATGGGTGATGCCCTTCCAAACAGCTTCCATCGATTCCAAATCTTGGGGTACATTTTCACATCGCATCCAATTTACCTCCACTTTATTATTAGGCGGTACATATTTTAGAACTCTCGGTAGAGAGGAACCGAAGCCAACCAGTCTGGTCTTTTCACGCTCTGCTTTAGCATCTTCTATCAAGTGTCTCCTCGTTCTCTCTAGCTCACCGGCTTCGGGACAGTTCTTTACTTGCGCAACAGCAGTCGGTACCACAGGCAATTCTTTTTGTGACATCTGCAACGGAAAATTCACAGCTTGATAACTCATACCCTGATAACCAGGGTTTCTCGTACAAAAGTTGGTGTTCATTAGTTTGCGACCAACTTGACGACAAGCTGTCGACAACTTTAGGATTTGCAACTTTTGGCTACAAGTTACCAACACTTTCTGAGAAAGTTGACACCAGTATGGAGCCGCAACTGGAATGCAGGTTTCTTGAGAAAATGCGAGGCAATTTACCGTCAACTTATTGAATTTCTAACTTTTGCCACCAACTTTCTCAGAAAGTGTCGATCAACTTTGGAAGTATCAATTTTTGCGGGCAACGTGGTTTCCAGATGCGGCTGTAGTTTCACGTCAGTTTCTCTTCAACTTGGCTATCAGGGTTGATAGGAATCCTGATAGCCACCTTAACCGTAAGTTAACTACAAGCTACTGCCGTATTCTAAAGGTAACTTAAAAGAAAGTGTTGGAGAGTATGCAGTTACCTTTAAGTTGACAGTAAATTGTCTGTTAACTTGAATTCAATTTGACTACAAGTGTTACTGTCAGACAATGACGTTAAGTTGATTGAAAGTTTCACTTCAAATTGACGGCAAGTTTTTCTGTCAAGTTACATTCAAGTTACTGCCGTATTCTGAAGGCAACTCCAGTCAAGCTTGCCAGAAACGTTCTCCTTAAGTTAGCCGAAAATGTTTCACTGCAGAACTTGCTGAGTAAGCTGTGGCTATCAGGGTACCTTGATAGGGAGGCTTTCTGATCAGAAAGTTGGTGTCAACTAGTTGCGATCAAGTTGACAACTTTCAGCTGTTGTAACTGCTGACTACAAATTGTTACCAACTATCCCAGAAAAGTGGCGTCAATCTACTGCCGCAACCAGTTGCCAACATTCTGATAAAATTAAAGGCAACTTTCCGTCAACTAATGGAACGACAACTTTTGCCACCAACTTTCTCAGAAAGTAGGCGACCAGTTGCCGTCAACTTATGGAAATTTCAATTTTTCCGGCCAACGGTGACAAGTTGCTGCAGTAGTTTGTTGCTAGCGTGGCTATCAGTGTTCATTATATTATTGATTGTTCTGTATTGAAGACTGTCTGGTGCTTTATCACCAGATGATAGCTTACTTGCATTACTTTAGAGATATCGACAGTGAAATCAGTTTCGAACATGTCCTTGAGCACTTCCTCATCAACGGTAGTATCAAACCCGCCGAGGTTTCTCAGCCACTGGCAAAACTCTGCGCAAATAATGTCGGTAACTTTGGCTGCACGTTTATTCAACGTCGCGTCAGGATCATATCCTTCGAGGTCGCGTTCTGTTAGAGGCCGCCAAATTATTGCCTGCAAATAAACATAAGCTGGCATATCAATACTTTTTTTTTTAAATCTTCCATTGTAAAATATCATTTAATTAGTAATAATTATAAAACCTCTCTCCGTGGCTTGAGTAAGAATGAAACATAGGGATTCATCAGCTTTTTTTTATGAGACTCGTCTAGGTCATCCATTAGAGCAGACTTTTTCAACGACGGCGGATGAACCTAATTAATTTTAACGACTCAATGTCTGCATCGACTTTCAATTAATTTTATAAATTAAACTTTTATACTTACAACTAAATCGGATTCTATTTCTGACTCTCGTCGGTGGGAAAATCTAACACTGGGCTGGCTCTTAACTTTAGTGGTAGCAGTTTTCGAAGCTATTTTTAGTTTACGCGCATCCTTTATCGACGTCCAGTGTTTGGGGTGCCAGGATGGGATTCCCAGGATAGGGGCTATTAGGTTATACGATTTAACAGGAAGGACTCGTCTCAACTGTCGGGAATTTATGGCAGTTTTCTGTTTATAGGATAAGTTATTGTCAGTGGATTTTTTACGATTACCTAAATACAGCTTTGAGTTAACGAGCAGTGCCAGCAAACGTTTCGTTACTTTCTCTATTTTATTAGTATCCGATTTTTGTTCACGCGAATATTTTTCAATACGATTTGAAAATACACTTGCAAGATAATTCATTATTTTTTCAAAACTGCTGTTTTCATTTAACAAATTCAGTAAAATTTCAACAATTTCCCTATCTGCTATAATTGGTGACGATGGCTGGAATAAATCACTCAGATTATGATCCAATACCTCGGAGGCTATATTTAATTTGTAAAATATCTCTTCGGCTGTCGACGATTTTCGCGACTGAGACTTGGCTCGCAAAACCGTCTCTTCAATTTCATTGATCACAAGCTGCCTGAAAGATTCATCCTTGGAGTTAAATTTGTCAATCATGTCAGAAAATTCACCTGGTTCCTCAGCTCTATCTCCTTTAATCGGATCGCAGGAATGGTCCCGATCTTGATATTTATCATTTTCTATTGTAGGAAAATCAGCCGGTGCTTTATTGTCGAGGTTTGACTTGGAAGTGGTTTTATCCTCCGAGGCATTGTTGTCGTTAATTTTGGCACTGGCTATTGGTAGAATATCATCCTCTTCGCTTTTATCATCGCTTTCAATGTTTGTTGACTTTTCAAGCGAAGCCATTCGCGATTGTATCGAGCGTGCTTTCTTAGTACGGAGTGCTTTTAGTGGCTCAAGACTGGGTCGAAAATTCAAAGGGGCATGGCAGGGTGCCAGTAATCCAGATTTTGATTCACCAATTCCTTCTTCCATTCCACCGGTTTCCTCGAAAGCTTGATCGGAAGAGTCCTCTTGATCAGATGTTGTTTTCGAACGGTCCGAAGCTAACGACAATGTTGACATGTATGATTTTGAAGACACGACGCTTTTCTTGTCACTCATTAATTCGAATTTTCGGGCTGACAAATTTGATGACAAGTGATCTCGAGTTTTTGATTCCTCAAGCGTTACAATTGCTGATGGATAAACTCTACAAGTTTTCGTCTTCTCATCCATTTCGTTATTTTCGAATAATTCAGATTGAATATCCGAGCACTCGAAATTACTTGTGCGCTCAGAATGAAAAGTGTCATCTCGAAAATTTAATGAACCTTTCCTCAGTATGTGGTTTAGTTCATCGATTATTAGTTCATCTGATGCAGGTGACGCTGGTTGGTAGACGTTTTGATAAAAATTATATGACTTGCTTAGACATGCAGGGTTTTTGTTTATTGATGAATGCAAACATGCCAAACATTTATCACTCTTTTTGCGTGGATACATTCCACTTATTTGGGGTAAATTTTCTAAATTAATCTCGAATTTATTAAGCGACAAAGTTGATGTATTCTCTGGTTCGCGATCATCGATCCCAGAATCGTAGAGTCCGGTGCTGGTTTGACCTAGTGCTGAGTCGAATTTTATTTTCGCGTCTTCAATGAGTCCCGATGAGGACAATGCGTTTTTTTCCCGCTGCAAGGGGGAATTTTTAATCAGTCTTTTTCTGACACTCGAGTAAGAACACGAAGACGTTGAAGACGTCGAAGTTGATTCATCTTCGCGGATGTCAGACCGTGAATCAATAGAGCGATCAATTAAATCATGATCAATGCTCGAACCAGATGATTCTTCAGCCGGAGAAAACGAATGGATCGGAAGAGGCTGGGCAAAAAATATATTACGCTCATGTGCTACTTTTCTTTTGGCATTTTGACTAGTTTTCATTAATTTTAAAGCTTGGAGAACGTGAACGATTGATTTTTTCGGCCATTGTCTGAATTTTCTCGAGTATCTCAATTCTTTGGCTTCATACGGTTTTGTAAATCCCACTTTTCTTTCTAGTTCATGGTGCTGTTTCATTCGGGGATAAAAAGCAGCTATCGGTTTTTTAACATCAGGAATATTTAAAAAATTACTTTTCGTCTTGTTTCCATTCGATGCTTGTACATTTTTATCTGTTTCGAAGCGAATCGCCGGAATATTTGTATCGCCAGAACTCCCATTCAATAAATAATTTTCAACAGAATCCGTGGATTCAAAAGATGAAACAATCCGCCCAAAACTGGGTACCGAACTAGCGACAGCGATACTTGGCGCTCTCGGTCTCGGTGTTCGTCGGTACTCCGTATAACAAATTTTATCATTTTCCTCATCATCTTTTACTTCAAAAAAGCAAACACGTTTTTTATTTGAATCCACAGTCTCATAACCTTCTTCCCGCTCACTTCCCATATCTCGCTCATCATTTTCGTCAATTTTCTCTTCATCTTTATTCCCATCATAAATTTCTTCAACAAATTCTACTATTTCTCCTCGATTCTTAGACTCAGTGAATGACTTTTCGCCTAATAAAAGATGCTTAGAACTCTTATCATTACTTTGTGTCTCTTGCAAAGGCGAAATAACATTTTTAGCAACAGAACTCGAGGTGACTTTAATCCTCGTAGTTTTCAAAAATTCATTAACACATTTAGATATATTAGACATCTGCGAAATTTTTCTCAACGGAAATGGATTTAATTTTTCATCATTATCATTAATTATTTGATTGTTCATTAAATTCTGCTCACTTGTAACTTCTTCGCGTTCGCTTTTTGAAATACTCGACTTCCCATTGTCGTCATTATTAATAATTAATTTTACGTTGCTGCTATCTACTAACTTAGTATTTAACGTATCTACTGTAAAATTTGTGTGTTTGGTTTCCTCATCAGTAGGTGACGGAGGTAATATTTTAACAACCGGTTCATTGATATCTGTTTTATCTTTAATATTTGAGAGATTTGAAATTTTGTCAAAAGCAACGTCACTGCTGGCACTACTCTCTAGAGGAAAGGTTAAAGATCACGGTGAAAACAGAGGTGATGATGGTTTTCTCACTTTAGCTGCCTGCTGCTCGACATTTCCGATTATTTGATCCCAGTAGGAACTCGAATCTCCGATTGGCAGCTCCCATCTTTTGAATATTTAATCACATCAGTTAAATATTTAAACCATTTTTCCATCCATATTAATAATTCGCGTGCCAAATTCCAAAAGGGCGTAAAAAAGTTATTCGCCTTTTTGGCATCGCAAAACCAAAAGGGCGAATAATTTTTTTTTTTGATACCAATCGTTTTGTAAACATGTTCTAAGCCCAAAAATGAAAAAAAATTTCAAAAGCCAAAAGGGCGTATGTCTCAAATACTAGCTCTCCACCATACGCTCTGCGTGGCGTTGAATATAAGAACGAATATTGAACTTTATTATCTCTAGCTTATAATTATTAATTATTTGGGAATTTCCTAGTTGATTAAAAATTAAAGTTAATGATTATTTTAATTTGGATTGTCCAAGATGATGAAAAATTAAAGTTATTACCATTGAAAATGGTGAGTTTTTCAAAACTTTTTTCATACAAACCTTCTCCGGACAATTTTGAACTGTTTGTCGAAATTTTGAAAAATCCTGTTTTTTTTTTTATTCGCCCTTTTGGCGTTAGTACGTCAAAAATTTTTTTCTGCAGATCTACGTTTCGAGCGATTCTAAAAAGAATTGCAAAAAAAAATTTTTTACACGCCCTTTTGGCATTTGGCACGCGAATTAATTAGCTATTAAATATAAAATTAAAAAAATAATGAACTTACTTTGTGCGAGGAACGATTCTCATTTTTTTCTTCTGCCCAAAAATATTTGACTTGTGTTTAACTTGGCCCCACATTTTTAAATTCACAATTTAAATGTAAAAAATATTAATAAATATTTATTTATTCACTGAAGTCTGTTATTGTCAGTTCGAGAGTCGTCAGAAGTTAGGCGAATATTGATCAAACACCAAACTGACTTTGAAAGCGCATTGTCGGTAATCAGGAGTTTAAATGAATACCTACCGCAGAAATAACTCGCAAGATAAATGAATAGATATTTTCTTATCGTTTTCTTAAGCTTTGAATTAAAAACTCAACTTCCAAAATATTCAACTAAAATTTTCTATAAATAAGTTTGAAAAAAAAATTTGATGACAACAAAAAATTGTTTGCGCCGTAAATTAATTGTAAACTTAACTTGACTAAATGAACAAACAAATTTTAATAAGTTAGCAAAGTACTCGAGGCGACAGTATTGTAAATTTAGTATACAGAGCCTGTGATTTCGCATCCGTTGGGTCAGCTGCTAGTGCAACTTGTTGTCGAAAGTTCAATAGTCTTATACTCACCTCAGGCTAAATAAATATAGACCTTCTACTCTCGTTTCGTATAAAAAGTCCTGGCAACAAAACCAAAAAGTTCAAACTCGGAAAACTATTTTAAATAGTTAATTAGCAATTCGTTATGTTTAATCTTTACTCGGTCAAATCGATCCGTACAATATATATATACGTTATTTTCTATGATTGTAGGACAGAAATTTAATACAAATAGAAACGTCAAATGTTCTGGTAGAGTTCGGCAAATATTGAATGTTAATAGTGGGAGTGCTTTAAAATGCAAATCAATCAGAGGCAATTAAATATCTGAGGTATTGGAAGAAGTAAACCGGTAGAGAAGTAGGATGCCATGGAGGAAGTAGAAGTCTTTGTGAAAAGCGACTGTTTGGTCTAGAGTACTCTGTGGTTGACAAGGTATTGCTGATACAGTGAATACACATGACTCTCTGTAGATGACTGTCTCCCTGCTGGAGTTTGACATGCTGAATTCCCAAAGGCCATATATTCACTTCATCTCCCTCTCCTTTTCCCTCTCTACCTCTTCTTCCTCACCCTTTTACTCCCTCTCTTTCGTCCAGCCGAATGTTTGATTTCACAAAATATATTTATCAGCTCCGATTGTTAAAATTAAGATTCCTTCAAGTATTATTAATATAGAGATACATTATTAATAATTCTGTCAATGTCACGTGAACAATGACGAGTTTAAAGAAAAATAATGTTATTTTCAATGGGATTTCCGATAAATTTACTATCACTATTGGTATTAGTTTTAGTGCTAGCAGCAGTGGTAGGTAGTAGTAGTTCTAGTGAGTTTAACCAGAGTGGTAATGAAGGGTAGTAGTCTGGATGACTGCCCTCGGCAGAGTTTGGCAGTTTACTGGTAGCTGAGCTTCGAATAGAACTGCAAAGAGTGAAAATTCGACGGAGACGAGCAAATATGTGAAAAGGACAATTCTATTCTGGGAATTATATAGACATGGTAAATATACTAATATATTTTATGTAAGTGACAGTTTATTATATATTTATTGAACTTAATAAATAATTTATTATGCTTTGCTCCAGATATTCTACCTAACTAGATTTTATAAATTAGTCATTTATTGTTTAAAAGCATTATTTGGTAATGGAGTTTTTATGATATTTTAATTTAATACTAACCGTTGCAGAGTATGATTTGTCAGAATGTTATTAAAACTTTAAATAAATTTAATGTCACAACGTTGATTTATAAATGAATCATCAGAATTTTTAAAGAATTTTAAGTGAACTTAATTATTAAAACTATTAAGTTCTATTCGAGAGCTCACATCTGGATGTCAAAAATCAATTATTTGAAATCATGGAATTCGCTAATTATCTGACTGATGTCATGTGCATACGTGCCATTACATTTTTGGAAGCATTAATTATTTAGAACAGAGTATCGAGTTTATTAATTTATAAATAAGTATCTCAGGAGCTTGTCGAAATTTTTTATAGGGGAGAAGGGGGTAAAGTGGGCCCCTTAAAATTTTTAAAAGTTCAAAAAATATGAGGGCAGAGTGGGCCCCTCAAAATTTTCTATACGCCAATAAATTCGGACGGATAATAAGCTTATCGAAATTTCTTATACAATGATGACTAAAATAGACCACCAAAACTGTTCATTAAATATAATTTATTAAGAAAGTTAAAGATAATAAAATTACGTTTTAAAGTTATATCGCAGCAGACTATTAAAATGACTTTTATATTATTAAAATACAATTGTTTTATCGTTATTTGAAAATATCACACGTGTAAAGAATAAAAAAAGGCCATTCGGCATCCGAAATGGAAGTAGATTTCTCACTTCAATCAAACCGTTAATGATAAATGTACCCATTACAACGTTATTTAGAAAAAAATAACACAGAAAACAGCATTTTTCATTCATTAGAAAATTAAAAATTGCCGCCATTTCTAGAATGCTTAACCGATTCTTATAAATTTTTAAACTTGATCAAGATAATTACCTGAAGAATAAGTATATACAATTCAATATCCACCCATGAAAATTTTAAAAGATATAAACAAGGCATTTTCACCATAACACATGAGTCAATTATGTGACTTTGAACCCTTATTAAAAGTAACAATTATCGTAAAACAAAAAACAAAAAAAGCAAAATATAGCTTTTTTTATCGGCTACCCGGGAAAAACGGATTAGATCTGACCAGATATAATTATATCTGGTCAGATCTAATTATATCTGATCAGATCTATTTATATCTGGTTAGATATGGGATTTGAGATATAATCAGATCTAGTCATATCTGATCAGATCTAAACAGATATAACTATATCTGGGTTGAAAAATTCATCAGACATGAACAGATCTAGTCATATCTGATCAGATCTACACAGATATAACTATATCTGAGTTGAAAAATAGCTCAGACATGATCAGATCTAGTCATATCTGATCAGATCTAAACAGTTATAACTATATCTGGATTGCAAAATACATTAGTCATGAAAAGGTCTTATCATATCTGGCCAGATCTAAACAGATATAACTATATCTGAATTGCAAAATGCATTAGACATGAAAAGGTCTTATCATATCTGGCCAGATCTAAACAGATATAACTATATCTGGATTGCAAAATACATTAGACATGAAAAGGTCTTATCATATCTGGCCAGATATAACTATATCGAAGTTGTCAACAGCATCAGATTCGATCAGATCCGATTAAGTAGTTACCCGGGGAAAATGATTTTGATCTGACCAGATAAAATTATATCTGATCAGATAAAATTATATCTTTGCAGATCATTTATATCTGATCAGAACTAATAATTACACATGATCAGATCTTATTATATCTGGCCAACCACCGTTTATATCCGGTCAGATCTAATGAGATATAATTAGATCTAGGCTAGATAAACTGTCAGACATGATTATATCTAGTCAGATCGGCGTATATGTCGTAAGATCTGACCAGATATAACTATATCTGAACTAAATACAACAATTAACATAATCAGATCTTGTTATATCTGCTCAGATATAATCATGAAAATTGTTCATATCTGATTATTTACATTCACGCGATCACATACGTGGAGCAGCGCAGTGGATAGCGTCAAAGACTTTGGATCTGAAGGATGCAGGTTCGAGCCCAGCAGTCATCGGGATTTTTTCATCAATCAAATTCATGTATAACTCTTCTAAGTAACGTTTCTAATACGTTAGATTACATTTCGGATCGAATGAAAACTATATTATTTTTTTTTGCAATTTAATTTTGTTTTTTTAATAGGGATCCCGGGAAAAAAGGTTTAGATCTGGCCACATATAATTATATCTGATCAGATCTGTCCAGATCTCGTCAGATAGAGACAATTTAAAGATCTGGCCAGATCTGACAAATCAGATCTGATCAGATATAATTATATATGGTCAGATCTAAATCGTTTTCCCCGGGTATCAAGTTCGTTTTACATTATTAGGATGATATACTGGTTAAAAAGTTATTTTCGAAAAAAGCCGAAAAAGTAGGATTTTTCGTGATTTTTTGAATTTCAACTGTCCACCATTTCTTAACAGGTTGACCGATTTTGCTCATTTTCGAACTTAACCGTGGTAATCGGGCATATAATAAGTGTGCCAAGTTTGATTAAGATCCGTTAAAAATTGTGGTCGCTATCGTCGCAACAAGGCGCGTTATATTACATATATATATATACATACATATATAAACTTTTGAACCAATGGTATTTTTGGAACCTACTCGATGAATTATGATAGATTACGGCAAAATTCTTTTTTTTGAAAATTCCACCATGAGGACAAATGCAAAAGATATATTTCTATGAAATCGACTACAAATATGAAATCTGAATTTTTTTGGAGGGCCCACTCTGCCCCTAATTTTCGATTTTTCAATTTTAATGGACGCAGCATAATGAAGTTAAAATAAGTATCAAGGGTCTAAAAAGAAGTAAACGCGTAAAAAAAATTAATGATATTATAATTATTTTCCTTAAGGGGCCCACTCTGCCCCCCTCTCCCCTATCTTAATTAATTTTTTGAATGCGTATTTTTTTTACGAGCGTATTTGAGTTTTGGGAATTCTATTCAAAATCAATAGTATCAATGGACCACAGGCAGTTGTTAGGATTGCGTAGTTCAAGTTCGAATTGATGGAGCTTCGGTACCTACCTGAGTAACCCTACGAGAAGCTGGATATCATTAATGAAATATGAACCGTGCAAACTTTGAATTTAATTGATAATTGACATTGTAATTGTATCGAAAATATAAAAAAAATTATGAGGTGAATATTTTTCGGGATATTTCGTATTAAGGAGATTTTAAAATGTGACAATACTAATGGTTATTCTCGACACACTCAGTAATTATAACTTTTCGACGTTAATGCTAAACTGATTGGGAAACCTGCGCGAATACTGTACATTACATTACAGTAGTACTGTAGTGCGAGTACAACAACAGTGAATTTGGAAACAAGTAAGACCGTAACAAGATTAGGGAAACAACTTTGTTTAACACAAGCCAATCATCCAGTTTGCGCCTTTACATTGTTGCAGAAACATCTTTTGTTTAGAATTCCCACAGCGCTCTGTCTTATAAATAAATAACTTTTATTCAGTTTGATTTTTTCAAAATTTTTCCAATACCGCGTTGTTGTTTTTCTGAATAATCTGAGTAATTATTTTTTTTTATATTGAAAATTAAATTTCCTAGCATGTACACTGTAAAAAATCTGGACATCGGTTGACCCTGTGGACAAGCCCAAAAACTTGCCGCTGTTTTCAAGCTCAGAGAGCTCGAAAGCATTATTATTAGTAAATTTTTGAGCTCGAAGAGCTAGACCGGCAGTAGATATATTTCACTGAATAAAAAACTGGTAAATCGGTTCAATTTGAGGTACATTTGATAATTTATAAAGTGAATTATCCTAGGAAAGTGAGGACAATTGTTATCATTGTAATGTGTCATCGCCGGGATCTTCTGAACCAATGGACCGATTTTGACGTTTGAGGTAGCATTCGACGAAGTTTTTTAGTTTCTAATGTGTTTGAGGGTGGGTACTATTGCGTGGATACATAACATATTGTCACGAAGCCCCTCAATACACTCCAAGTTCGCCTTAACTCGTAAACCAGCGAATTTTCGTAAAATGCTGTCAACAATTAAACTCGAAGAGCTTGAAAATGTATTCACAACAATGTTTTCGAGCTCAAGGAGCTCGAAAACAGCGGGAAGTCTTGGGGCTGGCCCGCAGGGTCAATCGATAGACAGATTTTTTTTCTAATTTCTACACGTGCACAGAAAAAAATAATTTCTTGGAGCAAGAAATATTTTGAATTATGAATTGAAGACAAAAATTTTTCTTGGCTCAAGAATTTTTTTCTCACCTAAAAGATTTTTTTCTTGATCCGAGAAAATTTTTTCTTACCCCAAGAAAAGTTTTGTTTTCACTTTATAATACAAAAAATTTCTTGGGTCAAGTAAAAATTTTCTTATAACAAGAAAAAATTTTTTGCGCCAAGAAATCCTTTTTTTCTGTGTGGAATTTTTCTTTTACATCAATTCAACACCGCCAAATTACACTGTCTTCACCGGTGTTATTTCATTTTAACACCGCTCTTTTTACAGTGTATATATCTTCCTAAAGGTTTTATTTAAAGCTTCAGAAGACACGTGTCAAAAAAATAATTTCCTATTTCGAGAGAAGTTAAGTTTGTCGGCAAGTTAAAAATAATGATAACAAATAAAATGGTTTGAGTAGAAAGTTGTAAATAGGTGATACAAGCAAGAATATTGCTGATGATCATGGGGTAGATAGACTGGAGGGAGAATCGGCGGACGTCTTACACGTCGTGAATCGCGATAGGGTACTTGTAAGTGGAGCAGGGCGACTGTGAGGCGCTCAAATCAGACGAGAATGGACCAACCCTGTTATCAGCTTGGAACCAGCCGTCTGCCCAAGCCGACAAATTACTACATCTCCCCACCCACCACCAGCTATCATGCACCAAATCATTCTCATCATGTGTTAGTCTCAAGAGGTTACATGTATTCATCACCAATAACTTTACTTTTCATCATGCGCTTCTATATTGAGCTCAGTTCTTTTAAATTTACTTCTATGGAAAGTTTAAATAGAATTTATCTAACGCATGGCAAAATATTTTTTTTCGAAATTTTCATTTTTTCTAGAAAATGCTCAATTTCTACGACTTTACAGAAAACAAAAAAGTAATTAAATTAATCTTGACAAATTGTAATGAGCTGTAATTTTCAGATAAGATGAAAAATGGGAACTGGCTTCTCTCCAATTGATGACACAAATTAATTGCGTAAGTACAGAAGCATTTGAAATTTTAATAGACTAAATCTCTTTTAAAAGTTCAATAATTATTACTTAATGAAAATGAAACGATGATTCAGTAGATATTTATTTAATTGTTGGGTTTAATTTCAGGGAAAGTAATATAAGTAGAATGAAGTATGAAGCTTAAATTATTCTATCAAGTGTTTAAAATTGCTGGGAATAAAAATATAAGTGAGTAAAAAGGACGTCGGAATAAGATGAGGGCCCGTATACTACACTGGCGTTTAAACATATGGCCGCTGATTTATAAAGGAAATAATTTCGTCGGGCAATTCCTTACGTCTGCCATATACGTCTGCCATACCACCCGCTCTTTCACTCTCTCCTCGGTCTTACTTTCTTACTCTCGTCTCGATTTACCCTGTTCTCTTGAAATTCATTACACAGCTAAAACCACATTTTATACTTGGCTTCCAAATTTCCGTTCTCCACTTCTCTCCCCCTTCTCTATCATTCCTACCGACGTAATTATATTTTATTCATTTATTTGTATACATTAAATTTTTTATTGATTACATTTATTGCCGTTGCTTTATTGCTCTCTGATAAAGTTTAAGTTTATTTAATTAGTCCTTATAGGGATTCAAAGAACGTTACTTAAAGGAAGACCAATAACAAGGCATTTGATGAAGACAATGAGCGGTTTTTATTGACGGAAATTAATGTAAATTTGTTTAGTCTGATAGAATAACACAAAGAGCTAAATATAATTACCAAAGAGCGAATCGTAATTGAAGAATTTCTAGGATAACTGTAAGTTTAACTTTTATAATTATTTGCTATAATGTTTTTGCGAATGAAATCGATGCCGACTTTGTCTCAAATCCGTTGGAAATTTTTTGTTCATCACAAATAAGCTTCAGCGAAAATTTATTGGCATGCATAGGGAATTTAAAACTTGTCTTTTTGAAAGAGAATTTACTCGCATTATAAAATGCTTGGAAATACACGTCGTATTGTTGAAAAAAATAAAAAAAAAGATAAGCAACGATCGGAATTCCTCAAACAATTGAAAAGAAGGTTTTAAAAAGATAGTCCTGGGTGGGCGAGTGTAAGAGGGAGTAAGAAAAATGTCAAATCGGTGGAGCAAAGACGAAGGGAAGAAAATTCGCGGTGTATACAAAAAGGAATAGGAAAGTTGATGAAATATTGGAGAGCGGCTTAGGCGGGACAATATTCTGTTGTAAACTGTTCCATCCGCGCCAATAGATACTCGTATATCGACACTTGTGTGTACTATCGATTCTCCACAGATCCCGGAGTGCAGCTTGTCTGCTTGTCACGTGCATCACAGATATACTTGTGTCAGTTTTCAAACTCGTATTAGTTGCATTCTCCTCACACAAATTACTTTCCTTTGTAGCCCTGCCCGTAGCTCATTGTACCTCTCTATTATTTATTTTTATCAATAACACATCGATTTTACCTTTTTTTACCGATAATCCTGGCAATCAACACTATTATCTAATTTACTGTCTCAGATTTTCATTCAAGGGAAAACTTTTTCATATTTTTAAGCTCCTTTCTACAGTCGAGTCGCGTTATGAGTCTGCCTACAGGGATGTAGGGGAATAAAATTCTAAGAACTCCTGATGATAGTCAAGTTAGCAGACATTTGAAATTAAAAAAAATTTTTTTTGACAGATAAATAATGAAAAAAAAATTTTCTAAAAAAATGCACATGTCGGAAATTTAATAAACTATACGAGCAATTTTTCAAAATATTTTTTTTATTATTTATTTTTTTGTTAAAAAAAATCCAAAAATTTTTAAATGTCCGCTAACTTTATTGTCATGAATTCCTGTACCCCCACTTCTGCTCAGCAGTCGAACGCCGTAACTCACCCTTCTCCTGACTTTGCAAGTGTGTGAGTGTGTACATGATTATTTTCGTAGTAATAGAGGGGGATTGTCTTCCAAGAAATATAAGTCGACGGACTCATAACGCGACTGGACTGATTTTTGTCATGATACTGAAGTTAGCAGACGTCTAATAATATTTGAATTTTTTTTTAGACGATAAACCATAAAAAAAAAATATTTTAAAAAATTGCATCTGTAGTTTTTTAAATTTTTTACATGTGCATATTTTTATTTTATTTTTTTGCAATTGATTTGTTGAAGAACAAAAATTCAAAAATTTTTAAATGTCTGCTAACTTCAGGATCATAATTTGTCATAAATTTTATACACAGGAAAAAAGGAGTTCTTCGCACAAAAAATATTTTGCATTATGAATTGAAAAGAAAAATTTTATCAGCACTAGAAAAAATTTCTTAGCGTAAGAATTTTTTTCTCGCCCTAAAAAATTTTTTGCGTCAAGAAATTCTCTTTTTCTGTGTAGAGTAAATTTTTTTTTAATTGTCACAATTTTAAAATAGTTTACACTGAAAAAAAGAAATATTTGTCCCAAATCAATCAATTTATTTGTAGCTTTTTTTTTAATATTTCTTAATGACAAATAAATATATTTGGTACAACAAAATATGACAGTTGATTCAAATAATTTTATAATTTGACGGAAATATATAATTTAATTGTGGTAAGTGATTGATATATTTGTGGTGAAAATTTGATGAAAATTTGGCGATACTATACATATATTTGAAGCCCTTATTTATAGCAATTGGATCATTTCTTTACCACAAAGAAATCACTTATTTCACGCAATTAAACTACTCAAATATATTATATCTTTCTCACAATTAAATATTTATTTGGCCATATCCAAATATATGATATCTTTGGCTCAAATAAATCTTTTTTTCAGTGTAGAAATAATAAAATCCTACAAACCGATTAGAGTCAGTGTTACTACCCGTCAGTTGAAATTATACCGAGTTTGACAATGTTTGCATTTGCATCAACGCCCCTGAGGTAATCTTGTGTGTGCGACATGTCATCTACTTGCTTTGGGATGTGATATCACCGTTATATCAACATACTCATCATTAGCCTGGTTATATGTATATCAATTCAAAGGGTATATACATATGTCTACAAACATAACTATATATCTATATATAAATATCATTTGTATTGAAAGTAATATAACGAGCTGTTTTATATCGTTTCCATACCTACAAAGAAGAAAAAGTCTTATATATATGAGCGTTTTATTCATAATGTTCCCACGTATTAGGTCCCTCGTTATCTTTAAAGTCTCATATACATGCTCCAGTCGTGAGTCATAAATATATGGCGTTTTAAAATGGGGATAAATAAAAAGAGGTAGCGGTGGTGAAAGTAAAAAAAAAACTAAATAAAATGATGTATAAAAAAAATAGTGAGCTGAGTGTCCTCGAAGAACGTACGGCCCCCAATGGCGCGACGTTTATTAGACGTTAAGTAGTAATACTACTTGGAAGTAGAACGGACGTAGTACTGCGTCGTCTCAGGAGTAATAACGACCGGCTTTAACCTGGAAAAGTCGTCATAGCTATTTCAGTAATTTTGTTGGACACTTTGGATATTTAATTAAGTTTCCGCTGACAAGCATTCACTTTTCGAGTCGAGCTTCACTAGCGAATTCCCGGCGTTTTCACTCATGGTTATGAATATGACGGGACTATTACGCAGACGTATGTGGAAAGTGCTTTGTCCTCTTCCGTTATATATTTATATAGATACGAATAAGACATCGATTGTCGATTGTGCGCTTTTTAAAATATCCATTTATGCGCAAGAATAATTTTGATGTTATGCTCGGACATTTATGAGCATTTTCTGCGGTTCAATTGAGTTCGCCGGTCATTTTTTTGTTATTTTGATGGTATCTATTATTCTTGAGGGCAAGATTTTTAGTGGGGATTGTATATAAAGTAGAGGTAGACACGAATGCGGTCTCCGATTCGATTTCGTGAAGTATGAAGCTATCAAACCCAATGGTCTGAAAATACCATTGCAATTACCAATAACTCTCTAACGTGCCAACGTTTTTTTATTTTTTTTCTACCCTCTGTCTCACTCCTGCCTCAAAATTCCTCGGGTTAAACTATTTTTTATAATCCAGTAATTTAAATATTTTGTTAAATAAAAATTATTATTAATTTTTGCATGGAATGAAGGCAAGTGCAGCGAAACCTGAATGACGGATGAGAATCAGAAGTGATGCAAGCTTATACTGTACCGTGATAACGTAACCATTTTGCTTGGATTAATTTTCAGAGTTTAATTATCCGAGCGTAAGGACTTGCAAGGGAAACAGTGCGAGCAGGGATAAGAGGAATAAGATCACTGTTTTGTTCTTATAAAATAATGGAACCGACCAGCCGTTATTAGTTGGCTCTAGACAATTTTTTAAATTTCACTCTGTCTCAGTGTTTTTAAACAACGGCTTCAGCGTCAAAAATACGGACTTATAAGAAAAAAAAGTATTTACAATCAATCAAGTTTTTTGAAAATAAAAAAACATTTAAGTGTGAGAAGAAGCACTGAAGCTTTAAAAGGTAGGGAAGATTGGTACTTGGGCGTAACGTAAAATAAACTGCAGCGTGTATCAAGTGCTTAAAGTCGTCGTTATGCCATGGTTGCGCGACGGTGAATATAACCTCCATTCCGTGTATAATAACGGTCAATTTCCAGTCTTCTTTGGTTCATGAAGATACTTATTCATGTAGTATTACTATCCTTATATACCCTGATATAGGCACTAACTTGGAAATACGAGTAATAACCTAGTGTGAATTCACAGCCAATGAAAGAAAGATGGCTTTAAACCACCGGCCATCGGGATTACTCATAGCCGTTTTATTGCCAGTGTTCAGAGGGAATGGTCATAAATGTTGCAGAGAAAAGCCGCTTACTATTTTTTATTTTAAACTTTTTTTTTTTTTCAAATTTCCCGATCCAGCCAACTGCGAACAGCAATGATTTTTCTATTTGAATAAAAGGTTTACCGAGGAAATACCAAAAAAGTAATTTGTTTTCAGTTTTATCGGACAGATAGTTTATTTTTGTTATTATAAATATTGAAGCTATTACCAGTCGGTTTACAATCCGAGTGGTCATTGTTTTAAATAAATTTAAAATGCGTAATTACAAACAAGAATAATCTTACGGTTTTATAAAACAAAATGGCGGCTGTCACAAAAAGGGAAAATGGCATGCTATAGTGATGCTAAACATTTAGACCGGCTGTTACGGAGTGATGAGATACGTGAGCATTCGGGGCAACGTCGGACGCGTATGAATAATTAATTATCTTGCATCGTTCTGGTATATAGGATATACTAAATGTTTATGCCATAGAATACAAGAGTAGACGAGTAATCCATGGATCTATGAGATTTATAAATCTGCGAGTGGTCGTAACGGTGATGATAAAAGTGAAGGGTGATAAAAGCCTCGTACTTTTTTGATACTCGGTTATTTATTAACTCTGGAGCCTCGTTAATTTTAAATTCATTTCAACAACAGCTTCGCGATATTTTTAGATTTATTTAATATTCTAGGTTTTATTATTTAGTGATTAAAACAAATAGAGCTTAAACGTTTTAATTTTGTTTTATAAAAGAGTATTTAGCGGATTTAATTGCGGAATGTTGTGAGTCATAATATGAAACAATCGGCTGCAGACTTATTGTTATTTTTTTAAATTTTATTTAACGCTGTTTTGTTATATGTCGCTGTGAGTTAAATTAATTTCCGAGTATTTTCTTGAGTACAAATATCTCTCACGTTTCTCGGCATCGTTTTGCCTCTTAAGCGCTAAGTACCTTGGGAGTGAGAACAGACGGAAGAGACTAAATACGTCAGCTTACGGATTAAGATCAATTCCAAGTAGTTCATGGATATGCAATGTCTTATCCGTAGTAAGAAGTTTTAGTTAACTGCGCGAAATACTATTTACATTATCAACTGTCATGTACTTCTATGCCGATCAATAAAAAATACCGTTGCTGTGAAAAAAAAAAATTTATTAATTTGCGATTATATTCCATTAAATGAACGAACATTTAGGAAAAAAAGTTATCGCACGGATGTTATTTTATGAATAATAAACGTATCCGTTGACTCGAGTTCAGCATTAAATATTACATATGTCTGATGAAGTTGCACAGAATATATCTATAAATTAAAAAAAAAAATCAGCATTTATACATGGAAAAAAATGATGCTAAAAATTTTAATAGTTTGTAGTTCATTTTTGACTTAAAATTAGTATATCCGATACTAATATCAAACCAGTATCATTATATATATTACAAAATGGCTATTATTTACATTAAAATTTGATACACATATAAAGAGCAAAATTTTTAATTCCGTATATTAAAATTAATATGAAAAAGAATCGATAAATTGATATCCACAGTTATTTATTACTATTCAAATAAACATAGAAAAATTTTTAAAATGAGGAACCGAAAAATTAGTAAACGTACATATTAATATATAAAGATCTAGTATACTAATTTTTCATTTTATTATTTACCACTTATTTGATATATGTATATAATAAATTAATTTATAATAACGAATAAATAACATTTTATATTAATTATTAGTCAATGGAATAGAATTTATAAAATAAGAGTTAAAAATTTTCGGTATTTTTATAAGCAAAAAATATGTACCTGAAGATCGAAACGTTCTTTGCTCAACGAAAATAAAAAATTGGAAAGTAAAAAATCGGCTGGATGACTAGATTTCTGAAATGTTTTGCATATGAATGCTGGTATGTCAGTCAAAAATCTTAGGCCAATCTCCGGAACTACTTCTTAAGCAGTCAAATTACATAACTTTTTTTCATTTTCGTTGCGCGAAAAACGTTTCGATCTTCAATTACTGTTAACTGAACTATTTAACCACCATTTAAATATAGTGGAAACCTAAACATGCAAACCTTTTCAATAAGACAATTTATAGAGAAATTGAGAAAAATATAGATAGCCCGAACTGGGAATCGAACCCAGACCAATTCGGTATTGCGCTGAGTGCTCTACCAATTGAGCTATCCGGCACTATACTATATTCCATTTAATTCCTTCTATAACTTATTTATAGTTAACATTAGATCAAAAAATCAGTATCTAGTATACTAATTTTTCGTTTTATTATTTACTACTTATTCGATTTATGTGTATTGTAAATTAATTTATAATGATGAATAAATGATATTTCAAGCTAATAATTGATCAGTGATATCGAATTTATGAAATAAAAGTAAGTAACTTTTGCAATTTTTCGACGGGAAAAATCAGTATCTAAGATACCAATTCTTAATTTTACCAATCATTACTTTTCAATAGATTATGCCATAAATTAATTAACTTTCACTAATAAGTCACGTATTATACCTAAAAGTGATAATATTTACTTACTTTTTGAAATAGTTGATAGTAGTTTTTAGGAACCTACAAAAATTAGTAAACTACTTTGCATTAATAGTAGTTAGTAGTTAGTAGTAAGTACATAATAGTACTAATTATTGATAACAGATTCAACTTTTACTATTATTTATTAATTTTTAATATTCCGTTTTTTTCGGGTATTTATTTAAGGCTCAATTATTAACATGTTGAAATTGAATAACCTGCAATAGTCGATACAATGTACATCGATTTATAGTAATAAAGTGTCCGGGATTTGTGAAGAATAAGTTGAGCCTGTTGAACATGATATCTCTTTTAGTCGTTATAGGTAACCCAGTCGAGTTCGTAGCTAACGATATCCGTCGTAAAAGTGGTATAGTTAGAAAATGCCAAAGAGGAAAAGGAGGATTCTCTTTAAATCCCGAAAGAGTGGTCGAGAATATCCAGTTTCTTTAGCTCCCTCCTTCCTCACTATTTTCTTCATTTTATTTTATAAACTTTTTCTCCCAAAGTCTTTTCTTCTTGTGACTTAGCTCCTGGATACCGGGTCTGAGGAAGGTCCTCACACGGTATACCACCATAAGACTCGAGTTTAAGTCCAACTTACACGATATCTGGCCAGCACACTCGGCGACGGGGCCACTCTATTACGTGCCATAATACTTTAGCTCGTGGTTCTTTTTGAATCTCTATTAAAATTACACAATAACCCTGATGGTTTTTCCAGGAATAAAAATAAAAATAAAAAAAATCCCTCCCCTATCAACGTCCTTTACTCATTACTCTCATCCCGGCTCATACTTTTAAATGACTTGGCTCCTGACAAAAAGATAAAAGAAAAATACTAAAGGAAAAAGTAAATTAGAAAAAAAAATAACTAGTGGAGGCAATGAGGTACATAAAGTATTATGTAAGATGGCTTTTTTTTCCTTCTCTCCTTGTACACTCAAGGTCTACATCGTTGTCTTCATATCTATATATGTATATAAACGTTCTACAAAAAAGTATTATATATATTAAGGATCCTATGATTCTCAGTAAGGAGCTTCCATCTTAGATGCGAGGCTGGGTATTATCCTCGGTAAAATTTCTATATCGAATCTGGTGTACGAGGAACCAATTGAAAGGACAATGACGGAATTTCCTGCTGCTGATCGCAATATCGTTTGTCCGATCATATTTGTCTTCTAAACCAACCTTTTTTTTCAACCCACAAATCACTTAAATTATAAGAAAAATTCTCTAGATACTTTTTATAATTTATAATGCAATTTCGGCTACAAAAGATGATCCACAAACATCCAATACTTAACGGGATTGTTTGAACGCATTGTATTAATTTTTATGAGACCGTTATTTGATTTCGGACATCTTGAGATAATAAATTGGCTACCCATACAAAAAAAAGAATCGGCCCATTACTGGATCGTGAATGGCTGTCAATTTTCAAGCATCGGCCGAAGATCGGCTAAATATCAAAGCCTGGTATCAAGAGCACTCGATCAAACCGTTGGCCAACGAACGGCGGTTAACTGTGCGCCGTTTTTATAAGCAAAAATATGGCTGCCAATGATTTACCATGTACGGGCCAGTATAGTTAGCCATTTATTGGCCAATCATTGCAAACCAGGCATCGGCCGATCTATGGGAAAATTTCGAAGCTCAGTGACTTTGTGTGGGTATTTGAGTTATCAGGGCAATGGATCTTATTAACGTTTATCAGATGAGAGTGCTAGAGTGATGTAAAATAGGGATTCGAGCCTAGTAATCAATTATTGAAATTTCACGTAATCACTATCACAAACACGAGTGCTGAGGCATTGATAATCTGACCTAAAGTGCGCTGTGTTATTTAGGGAACAGACGACATTAATTTGATACTTTTATGGATAGTTGATGTAAAAATACGTTGGGAAAATTTTAAATTTAAAGATGGATTACTATTTGATGTACGAGAATCACGAGAAATGAGAGGAGAACTAACAAATTTCCGTTACTCACCCGGGACTTGTATTTGTAATTTACAAGCCTGATTGTCACTTTCCCCAGGATATTGAGTTAAGATTAAATTGTTATTTCCGTGAATGCTAATAAACGAAACATAAAAGCGTAAAAATAGAATTTAAATTTTTTCACTTTTATTTTTATTTTTATTTCTGGTGATAACAATAATAAGGACTCGAGAATTCAAATATAAATGCACATAAACACGGAACGGTTTTAAAATTCAGTCGCTTAATATGCAGATGTCAAAACTGTCCTCTTGTGAAACAGTAATCAATTGCAAGCATTCTCCGTGTAATGTAGCACTCTAGGCGGGAAGTGATGATTCTCAACAGCGATGTGAGGCAGAAGCTTTGCCGGAAATTGAAAGTCTGTTACGTGACTTCCGGCTGACGTGGCGTCGCTTGCCCGTTCTTCTTGGGTTATTCATAAATGTGTGTAAGAGCTATACCGATTCGAGTAAAGTTGAGTCGAGTGCGCGAGAAGGGGGAAGAACCAAACGTTATAACAGATCACAGATTTAATGTCTTGACTTCCAAGAATCGTTTGTCATGACATCCTATCGTTGTTTGCCGATCTCGGGCTAATTTCCTAGCCTCCTATCATTTATACTCCAAAGGATGTCACGTAATTAACATTTTTCCACATAAATAATTTCCAAAACCTCTCAGCAAAATGAAACAAAAATATTTTTACTATCAAAGGCGTTTATCAAAAATAATTAATTAAAAAACATTCAACTGATAAAATCGTGTCAATTAAAACAAAAAAAAAACCCAGTAATTTGTTTTTTTTCCACCTTGGTTCATTCGTCCATTTATTTAACAGTTTTTTCATTTTCCAACTACAGATTACAAACTAGAAACTGATTTGATTGACAATGCTTGGATGACACGCGAAAATGGCTATCGAATTTCGAACGGTTGTCTCGCGTTGCTGCGGCGCATCAAGAATTAACGTTGAAATGCGTGTCATTTCTCATTACCGCGCGGTACCGATCCACCTATTATAATCGATCAGATGTGATTTCGGTTAACTAACGTCATAGTAAGTTTTAACGTGCCACCGCGAACCTGACGAGCAACCCACGTACCAAACCGTCAGAGCAACCTCGATTGTATGACGAGCCGCAATGGGCACGTTTGTTTCTCTCAACTTGATCCGCCTTCACACCCTCGCCAACTTGTCTTCCTTCATTCAATTTTACCCGATAAACTTAATCATAACTATCAATCCTCTTTACCGTTAAACTCGTCGACTACATAATCAGCTACAAGAGTCTATATTTAGCTAAAAGTATTTTATTTTTATACATATGTTAACCGATTTGCCGAACATTACCTAGACAGATATTGCTATACCCTTGCTACTGTGATAGCGGAGGTATGCTGGAGATAGATAGAGTTGTATGAGCCTGGTGGATGTAATGCTTGTTCGATGAACCAGCGCACTCTGGTCTGTGTGCGTGTGTGTGTGAGTGTAGAGACAGATGCACATGGACGTATGCTGATAGCGAGAAGGAGGATCCTGATAGAGGACAGAGTGTTTGTGTACGCGTGTCGAGGTTCCAGGAACAAGGACAAGAGGGACAAGAGGAAAAGTGGCGGTGGTGGTGGAAGTTTGGAAGGTGCGGGAATACCACGGACCATGGGGTTGATTGCGTCCGGCCGAGATGATTGCTTTTCGCGTGGCAATTCCCACACACGGCTGCATGTTCGTCGTTTACCCCAACACACAGAGCACGGATTACAGCCTCGTACACGTGCTACATGCATACAACACACCAGGCCCTCGGTGATTACAGAATACATATATACAGACTCAGCAGCTCTCACTTGCTCTTATATTCTCTCTACTATCTTTTACCCGCGCACCAACGATATTTCAATATTCCAATAGTTTATTCGTCTGGACCTGTGGTTACCTCCTACTGCCGGAAAATTACCTTCATTTCAGTTAACGGTTGCAACTAGGGTATATATACGCCGGTGAATCGTTGCTGGGAGAAATAACGGTTGAAATTCAATCGCTGTGATGAAATAACTGAAAAAATTTATTTGTTGAATAGAATCTACCCACGCTGAGTTTTAAAAAAATATATATTTTTTTGAATTTTATTTTTTTTTATACCTGTCCAAACATATTTTTAAAAATCTTCAATGGTTGAAAATTAAAATTACCGCTTCATACACGGAAAAAACAGAACATTAAAAATTAATGAATAATAAATTAATGCAAAGTAGTTTACTAATTTTTGTAGATTCCTAAAAACTACTATCAATTATTTCAAAAAGTAAGTAAATATTATCACTTTTAGGTATAATACGTGACTTATTAGTGAAAGTTAATTAATTTATGGCATAATCTATTAAAAAGTAATTATTGGTCAAATTAATAATTGGTATCTTAGATACTGATTTTTCCAGCCAAAAATGGCAAAAGTTACTATTTTTTATTTTATAAATTCGATATCACTGATCAATTATTAGCTCAAAATATCATTTATTCAACATTATGAATTAATTTATAATATACATAAATCGAATAAGTGGTAAATAATAAAACGAAAAATTAGTATACTAGATACTGATTTTTTGCTCATAAAAATACCGAAAATTTTTGACTCTTATTTTATAAATTCTATCCTATTGACTAATAATTATTAGTCAATAATTATAATTAATATAAAATGTTATTTATTCGTTATTATAAATTAATTTATTATATACATATATCGAATAAGTGGTAAATAATAAAATGAAAAATTAGTATACTAGATCTTTATATACTAATATGTACGTTTACTAATTTTTCGGTTCATTTTTTAAATTTTTCTAACGAAATTAAAAATTTTGCTCTTATATGTGTATCAAATTTTAATATAAATAATAACCATTTTATAATATATATAATGATTCTGGTTTGATATTAGTCGAACTAATTTGATATTATCGAATATACTAATTTTGAATCGAAAATAAACGATAAACTATTAAAATTTTGAGAATCATTTTTTTCCGTGTAACTTTATTTTTATTTTTAAATTTTCATCAAAGAAAATTTCATATGTACAAGATAAATTTCCTCAAAACTTTTTAAAAATAATTCACTAGAAACTCGGCAAAGTGATGGTAGAAAGTAAAATACCCAGACTTTTGATTTTTTAAACTTCTTGGCAAGAAAATTAAAAAAATAATTTGAATATTCATGTGACTTAATAATGAGATCATAATAATAAAGTTTAAACTACTAATCTTAGTTTTATGTTTTTTTATAAAATAGACGTCATTGCATATTTTAATTTACATAGTATATTTTAAGTTGAATCTAACAGTTTTAGTCAAAGTCTGTGCATTGGATAATTTTATTCGATAACTTCCCCACTATTATTGATTAACGATTTGTCCTACTCCAAGTTTATTAATCAAATTCGAATCTTAATTAAATTAGTTATAAAATGTTGAACATAATTTTAATCAGAATTTAATGTAGGTGAATGTTGTACTATTGATTTAATCAATCGTCACATTATAAATAGATGAGTAACTTTAAGAGAATCGGTAAAATATTTCTGCATCTAGTGAAACACTAAATTTAAACGATTCAATTCTTCGAGGGATCTTCACTTTTTACTTTTAAATTATTTATGTAAAGCTATTGTTTGACTGAAATTCCGGGTAAAATATTCAGCCGAGAATATACCGAAAAAGATGAATCTGGCCAAAGTCAAGCTGAAACTACACAATTTTAACCAATGAGACCTAATTTTGGCTGAAATCACGACCAAGCCGTAGGATTTTTTTAAAAAAAAGCCTAAATTTCGCTTGAAATTTGAGTCAGCTCATTTTCGGCATATATTTATTTTTTTAACTGAAATTCTAGAACTTAGTAAAATTTTCAGCACTTAAGATCCAAAAATTTTTACTCTCTAAAAATGAATCAGTGGAATTCACTTCGAATTAGTGAATATTCACTGGGAACCAGTTATAAGTATACCACTGTTTGAATAAGTGGTATACTTATAGCTGTAAAAATAGTGAATATCCACTGATTTGCAGTGAATTTCACTGATTCATTTTTAGAGAGTATGTACCTGAAGATCGAAACGTTTTTTACAGAACGAAAATAAAAAACAGACTGAAAAATAAAAATCTACTGGATCTAGATTTCTGAAATGTTTCGCATAGGCGCTAGTATGTTACTCTTTAAAAATGAATAAGTGAATTTCACTGCGAATTAGTGGATAGTCACTATTTCTACAGCTATACCACTCATTCAACCAGTGGTATACTTATAGCTGGTTCCCAGTGAATATTCACTAATTCGAAGTGAATTTCATTGATTCATTTTTAGAGACTATCAAATATTGCAGCCACCTCCAATTACTCTTCAAGTGCCCCTTACGCAGTAGAATTTCATAAATTTTTTCATTTTCGTTACGCGAAAAACGTTCCAATCTTCAGGAACATAAATTTTTTTCGGCGGAATTTCGGCCTAGATAATTTTTGGTCTCGAGTCCACTACCCGGACCTTTTTCCGGCCACTTATCAGCTGAGAGAAAAATTTTATTATCAATAAAATAACATATATTTTGTTCGATTAAAAAATAATAATGATCTAGTATTGACTATCTGATGAAAGCAAGATGATAAATTGAACCGACATTACCAAATGATCAGACATTATCGCTGGGCATTTCACAGTTATCAGTTAATCAGTTTATCAGCATAAATCTATTAAATAGACAGTGGATAATCATGAAGCGATCGTCATTTAGATCGTCGTTCATTAGGTTATCATATTCGAGGCGTGTCATGATTCAATCATGTGAAGTCTCTTGATTCAGTACAGTATCTACATACAAAACAGGATAATAAAGGGACGCTGATGGTTATACGCGCTGCATAAATCGCTTGCAGATTAACGACGAGCTGCCTATATATTTATATATATATATATATATATATATATATATATATATATATATGATCAGCGAGTTTGAACTGAGTGTGCAAGGAAGTTGCGTTAGACTGTTAGACAGTTAAGAGTCTTGATTAAAGTTATTGCATTTAATACTCATTGCAAATGATACTACACTCAGAAAATTAAGTAATTGTGTTTATTATCCTAAATTTTTAATTCCAATCATCTAGAATGATTCAAAAGTTTTTAAATGCAAAGATAGTTAGTGTTATAATTTTTTTTAATAGAGATAATAATATCAGGATAGTAACGGTTATTATCAGGATGGTAAAAATTACCATCAGGATGATCACAGTTACTATCAGGGATTGTAATTAATATTATCACGATCTAGATGATTTATACAATGATCTAGATAATATTCACTACTATCGGATTAATAGTAAAAATTTTACCATCACTAGATGATAATTCCTATCATTTAATTTTCTGACTCTAGAGAAATGTTCTTCCTTAACTTTTATGTGCTAGCGTTTTTCCTAAAGACTTCTTTGAATCCTAGAGAAACCGGAGTGAATGTGAAGTGAATTCGGATTTAAATTAAATCCGGATTCACTCCCAATTTTTTACAGTGTAACAATTATAATTTCTGATGGTAACTGTTACCATCAGAAATTATAAATATACCTATTTAGAATAATAAAAGTAATTAACTCTAGTTAACATATATGATCGTAACAATTATCATCCATATGGTAAACATTACGATCTAGATGATTTATACAATCATCTAGATAATATTCACTACTATCGGATTGGTAGTAAAAATTTTACCATCACTAGATGATAATTCCTATCATTTAATTTTCTGAGTGTACACATACGTCAGATTATTTATCTATTTACTTTTTTACTATTTATCATTTATCAACCAGATAAAAATATATTTCCAAACAATTATTCTCAACAATTTAATTAATTAACAAGAATTATTAAATAAATCCTGTATTAATTATCTTTATCTTGCATGTTGTCTGTACTTTCTTTTCTTACGATAACAAAAGATTTATTCAGTTGAAATTTTAAAAATATTTTAAATTTACAAGCTTTTCTTCCCTTACTTTAATACCGACGCATTGTTGTTACAATATTACATAAAAAAAAATTTATTTCATTTTCTACAAGAGGATTTTGTCTTTATAAAGACTAATGGAAATAAAACTGAGGTCTTTAAAAAAATTTAATAACCAATTTACAAAACGGTAGATAGACAGAGACAGAGATATAAAAGCTCCAAGGTAATAGTACAAACAATTTTACCCGTAGATTGAAAATTTGAGGTGCACCAGACCACCTGTTTCGCGTTTCGCGGCTTTAAATTGCTTACTAATTTCATTCTCAATAACCTATAACGGATGGACTGAGCAATAGGGAATGGGTGGGATGGGAAAGAGATAGCTGTAGTTACAGTAATATAGATATAGAGAGATAGAAATAGAAAGAGCGGTTAACTATTGGGTCATCGATACTCTATCTACAGTCTAGAAACCATTGATTCCAATTTAAAAACTAATGCAGTCCGAGTGCATCCACATGTCCAGATATCAGTCTACCATCAGATCCAGTGGTTTCATTTTAATAAATATAACAAGAATTAAATGTATTGCTACCAGTTTCTGTTTCTCTTTTTATTATTTTTTTTTTTTATTATTTTCTCTATGCACGAGTGCATTAACAATCCCGTAATAACCAAAACTCGCTGGTATGCACAAGAAATTACGGCAGCAGCAACAACATCAGCAACACTTGTATACATAAAAAAAAAAAACATTTACCCAAGTGAGCCCGTGGGTTAAGTGACGTTGATTTTGATCGACTTGTGCTGTTGACACTTGGCCCAAAAATAAAATTGTTTTTTTATCTTCAAATATTGATTTGTTGGTTTAAATATTAAAAATATTTTTCTGCCGATGACATGACCTCTAGTCGACACATTTTTCTCTTCTTAAAATTTTTATTATTATTCTTAAATAAGTTAAAATTTTTTTATTAACTCATCTTACGTCAGATTCGTCTGATTTTCCACGGCAGCCCGTTTATTTATTGGGACTACTGAGGTTAGAAAAAATCTAGGAGACGCGTGGCCACGAAGATAAGGAGAAATGAATAGAAGGAGAATGTTGCATAAGACGACGAAGAAACTGAAGATGGGACGGAAGAAGCCGCAGAGACGAGCGGTGGAAGTGAGATGAGATGAGAGGACAAGTAATTTCCTCGGAGGCGTGAGAAGCGTGAGCAAGTTCTGCGGGTGGTTGCCTCCTCGTGCTATAGATTGTAGCTACCCAACGAGTGGGGCACACACTTAGTGCTAAAGTGGAAAGGGTGCACGAGCAATTCGGTGTGTATAGCATATAGTCCCAAACTCCATCAGCTAAATAATATTGATGGCTAACGGAAATTGAATGCCGTTAAAGTCTTCAAAGTCATCGACCAAAAATTTCCCCTATTTAAATCCATAAATAATATTTTTCGTACCACGCTCGCGGATTTTACTGGAATTCGTGCGCTTAATTCGGTAATTAATTTTTAATAACTAAAAAATATTAAAAAGAATATGCAATAGACGTAATTTCGTGAAATTATTATGGGAAACTTCAAAGGTAGATACTGCGTTAAATTAAAAATGAATTTTTTAAAAAACTTTTCATTGATGTCGACTTTTCCAGGCGACTTTATTTTATTTGAGTATAAATATATATACATATATATATAGATATATATATTTTTTTTTATCACAATGCCAGTGACAACGAGACGTGGAGCTAAATGTAGTAACTGCGGAAACAAGGCCTCGTCGTGCTCGAAACGTTTGGCTCATGCAAATTTTCCAGGACAACCGACTACCAACGTAACATTGGACAAATGCTGAAAAATGACCGGCTTTAAATATGCGAGTGTACTAACGGCGATAGGTGACTCGGGTATTATACATATAAGCTCTTTCAATGCTTAAACTTTCTTTTAAAATAAAAAAAAAATCGCCTTCCGCTTTTTGCAGCCGTTATTTATTTATAATTGCTGTTCAAAAACTCACCGAATTTTCATACTTCCAAAAAAATTTATAATTTTAGTAATTAATAATACAGTTAAGTAATAATCGTCTGTGATAGAAATGGTAGGGGAGGGAGGGGCAAAAGGGGGTACTTAAGAAATACCAAGTTTTCGAGGACTCAAATACGCTAAATCTTTTTTTTTTTAATGATATTCAAAGTAAATAGAAGAAATTTTCAGTTACCGTGGAAAAAAAAAATTTTTCATTTCTGCGGACAAAGTGGGGTACCCCCTAAAAAAGGTAAAAAAAAAAAATTCTGGATTTTAAACGAATTTGATTAAGTTGAATTTTTTTGTAAGTAATTTACATGAAGAAAAATGATACACTGAGAAAAAAAAATACTATTTTCCAAACAAGAATTTCTTGGTTCAAGAAATCCGTTCAAAATATTTATTTTATTATTATTAATTATCAATTTCTTGAGAAAAGAGCATCAAATTTATTTTTGTTATTATATGAATTTGATATAATATTATGAGTAAACAAAAGAATAGCTTTACTTGAATTAAATAAAAATTATTTCTTTCAATTCTACGAATTATTGAGACAAAATTACATATTCTTGAAAATTATCAAGAATATACGTTCTTGTATCGAGTAAATGTTCTTAATAAAAGTATTTTTTTTTCTCAGTGTATTTTACATGTTTATTGGATACAAAAAAAGAAAAAGTTTTTTAATAGTTTTTATCATGAAACAAACGTCATTAACATTTTTCAACTGACAATTGATTTTTGAAAAAGTTTACCAAAAAAAATTCAAAGTAACGGTTAATTATATTTACATAAGTGATTTTGGAATGTTTAAAAACCATTTTAAATATAAAATTTTTTTTTATCAAATTTTGGAGGTACCCCGTTTTGCCTACCCTACCCTTTTTTGCCCCCTTCCCCTGCCCTAATTAAATAATTTAAAATAAAATGAAAGAAAATGTAAACGAGGTCAAAAAGTCTGGCGTTAATTTAGTCATAGGAATATTGAAAAAAACAGTTGAATTGTAAAATGGTTCAAGCATCAATGCTGCACATATTCTCATCATAATTCTCCTTGACACCCCCATACTACTATCAATTTACGTGTATGTATGTCTGTACACGCACAATAATAAATGGTCTAGGAATATAAAGCTGGTGTACTATAAAAGCCTCTTCGATCGGTCTCCTCAAACGCGGAACTAAGAAATAAAAAAACCAGAGAATGGGAATCGAGATGAGAATGCACGCCCACGCGAATACGGGATATATGATGACGATGAGGGAACTAAAAAGTTCCCATTACTGATTGTAAGCACCGCGTAGCGCACTCGAGCCCACCGGAACACAAAATAGTTGGGAAAAAAGAAGTGAATATAAGTTTTAAAATAAATAAAGACTAAAAAGTATGAGCGAGAATAAAAGAAATAATCCAAAGTATGAAAAAAAATTTCCAAGGAATTCCGGATCTTTAGCGCGAGCTTTTAATTCGCAGGCCGCCTACCCCTTTTTTAATCGCGCCCCGCCCTCAAGTTACGTTTTCTCATTTTTTTTCACCCTTGCGGTATTTCCATCGCGTTTCATCTTTCTGCGGAGCAATTTTCGTCTTCCGTTTGTTATTATTGCTCAGCTCGAAGCTTTCGCGACTCTGTTAATTTATCTTTTGTCATACGCACACACACAGGCTGTCAGTCGCGACGAATCGAAAATCCTGATCCCACCAGACCGTGTGCTTATTTCTTTTAATCCCCTATAAATTACTAGGGGCAAGTAATGTTTGGTATTTTTCGATAAATAATTGTTTTAGTCAAGTGTCTATTGAAAGGTGAGGATAAAATAGAGAAAAAAATATTTTGCTCTATTAAAATAACTGAATGACGGATTTTTAAAGTATTGAATAAACACTAACGTCCGATACTCTTGTCGTGTTCATTGCACTTGTCATATGAGTTGACTGAAAAAAATAAAAAAAAAAAAAAAAAACAAATAAAATACCACAACAAATTGCGCCAGTACAAAGTAAATAAAAGCCAGGAAAGTAAAAACATTTAGTCGCAAAAATTGAAATTCAATGACAATGTATTTTTTTTTTAGTTCAATGAACCATTTATATTTTTCGGTAAAATATAAAAAAAAAAAATAGTAAATGGGGTGAATTGTGAAAGGAGTTAATAAACTAAGGATTTATAAGAGTTGTGCATAAATGTCATTTATTTTTTCAGTGAAGGGTTGAAACTAAAATGTACGATGAGTCCTTTCTTAAGACAGAGTAAGTAGACAAGGAAGCCGGTGAGTAAGGAGAAGGGTCGAAAGGAGTAAAGATGGGTTTGCTTAAGGGTAGCTTAAAGTTGTTCAAATATTCATCGAGTCCAAAGCCTGCGAAAAGTAGCTATACATTAAAACGCCCAAGGATTTCAATGGGTTATTCTTCGTCGTAATTTTCTCCACCAAACAAATTTACACTAATTATTTCTGCATCATAAATTCCCACCAATTAAAACTCCTAAAATAATAAAAACTAAAAAAATTTTAAGTTTGTGCTCCTCAAATCAGAGATATAGGCGTTCGAGTTGTTGTAAAGTAAAGTAAAAAAAAACTTTAAAGAAATTTCAAAAGTAGTTCTATCGCTTATCGTTCAAAAGTGCTGATCATCTGAAATGTTTTTTCTCTCTATTTTTAGAAAAATTGAAAAAAAAAGATTAAGAGAAAAAACAGAAATATTTGGAGGAATGAAAAGCATCGACTAAATATAAGAGGGGCAAAAAAAAAGTTTAAGTACCGAGCGATGAAAGAGGTAAAGAGATATCTCTTTGGTACTCGAGGAAGTAGTGTCGATTTTACATTTTGCAATTTCAATTCCCCTGGTGTGTACTACTATTCCCATTGTTTCTTACTCGTTTCTATTTCGTTCTTCTCCGATATTCGGTGTTCTGCACTGCATACTGTCTCTGGGAGAAAACGTTCATCCGCGAATTTGTCTTCTATCTTTATCCGAGATTGCTTCCACTTTTTGCCGTGCGATTTTTCCTTTACTAAAAATTGTCTCTTTTATCCGTTAAAATTGTTTGTAAAAAGCTTTTTCTCCCAGTTGAGTAGCATATTTTTTTTGTTTTATCGTTGCATCAATTATTTTATAATTAAAATTCCAGGAAATTATTTAAGACAGCAATAAATTCGAAGTAAAGAAAATTAAATAACAAGAAATATTAGACCGGTTCGTTCGCAGGACCAGTAACTGAATGCTGTCCCGAATACAGCCAGAGGATTCGAAAGGGCACCGCAATAAGGGGGCGGAAAAAAAATGAGTAACTTTTTATTTTATAGAGCTAGTGGGCCAAAGAAAGTTGAAAGGGTCGACGTAGAAGGGGAAAAATTAGTGGGAGGAGTAACGGCAACAATGTTTCTAGTAAAAGTAGTAATTATTGTAGTAATAGTAGTAGTAGTAGTCGTAGTAGTATGTAGGGTAGTAAGTAAACTATATAATAAGGGAAGAGGGAGGATAAAGCCAGTTCATGCGCAATAGTTATCCACGTGAGCCCGCGAATTCGTGAGCTCGAGTGCTAGGACTTTATGGTGTTCAGTGTCGTGCGCGTTCTCGTACGCGATGCTCCTCGTCGCTTACTTAAATAATAAAATAATAAATCAGGACTACGGGTGCAGGACTTTTACAAACGCGACTATGGACGGGGGACTTTATTTTATTTATATATTTTAAATATTTAGTCATGAATTTTTGATAGACAGGAAAGAATTTTTTATCGATATTCATGATAAATTTTACTTATATTGTACTCATATATTATTCTGCCAAGTCTCGAGCATTATTTTTTTACGGATAATTTTTTACAAAATGAATAGACAATGAGGATAAATTTTAACGTCAATGAATTTATTATTACGGCAACTGATCGCTCGCTGGTCTTTGGATAAAATATATCTCGAGGTTTAGTACTCGGGTATTAAATTTTAAAATTAAATTTTTATGTATAGATATAAATAATTGTTGATTTTAATAAAAATGGATTTTAAAAATAGAGATTTAGAATATTAATTTTTCTTTTTGAAAAAAAAAATGTAAAACTTTTTCCTCTTGATTGGATCGATAGCCAGTGGATTAAAGAGAAATATGTACGAGTATTATTGCTGACACGTGTCAAAGAATGTAGATACGATTTTTTTTATTAAAATGCATAAGAATTAATCCGTAATAAATCTGTCAAAAATCGTTAATGAAATAGTTAAATAATTTATGCAGTGAATAATATAAATAAATATTTAATTTAAAAAGATAGAGCGTGAGTATTTAAGTGAATGTGTTGGTTAAAGATTTATCACTTGTGTCGCTGGATCTACTTGTGAATTTTTAGTACAAAAGTGCGCGGTATTATTTTTTATTAACACGTTATTTATGACTGTCGCCGTATAAATAAATAAATAAATAAATAAATAAAATCAAAGTGAATTTATGAGCAACAAAATAAATAATTTAATTAAAAATACACAGTAGCGTTGAATGAAAAAACAACAAAATTTATTAAATTATTTGAAATATTTATTGCTTGTTAAGTGGTCGCTTAGTTGTAAATAAAAAAGTATTTTTAAGTAGTAAATTTATGCTAGATATATGAAAAGCTTTAATATACAGTGAACGTCATCAATATTATAGATTATATATATATATATATAGAGAGAGAATATTTATAATCGATCGGGCGTTGCAAAGTGATTAAAATATTTGCATAATGGCATAAGATGAAAGGAAGTATTTAGAAGATTAAAAAGTAATAGAAGTAAAAACGTGGGAATAAAAATAATGAAAAAATAAAAATAATTCGGGTAATAGAGTGAAAAATAATAATAAAAAAAAAAAAGTTAAATTTCATGAATATTAATGTGTGAATATAGGAAGCGTTAATTAAATTGTGCATAGGTAATGTAATAAAGTATTAAAATAAAAGTAAAAATTTCTTAAAAAATGAAGTTAGTTTGTATAATTAATGTAATTAATATTGAATGTTTTAAATTAGTAAGTGATGTATGTAACGTGTGATTTAGGTTGACAATGGCTACGTCACCGACTCTGAGTATCGCGGGCACGAGGGCCAGAGCCGCGGCATTGCTCGCCACAACCGCCACCGGAACAGGAAGTACTGATAGACGTGTTGTTTTTATTGCCAGTTCGCCCGGTGCTAGCAGTCATGACACCAGGACTTGGCCGCATAATTGGACACCCAGTACGGTAAGTTTTACTATAACAATTATATATATTTTCTTTTTCCTTTCCTTTTTAATTATTGCCCATTTTTTTTTTTATATTCATTGTAATATTCTTCAAAAAATATTACAAAGGATTTACGGTTTTTTTAATTAAAATTTAAGCCGGAAATTTTTTAAATCTCAATGACAAATCTCTAGTGATAAATTTTTTGAATTTTTATTAGAGACAAAAATTTATTGATAACTTTTGTTGTCGTCAGTTTATTAAATATTTTTGACACGTAAAATAAATTTTAAAGTAAATTAAAATTTTTTTTTTTAATATACAATAGGCAAAGATATTTTATAAAAACAAGAGAAAATTTTTATACACATATATATATTTTTTTTTAAATATTAAAATCCAATAGCTTTGGCAAATAGACTTGTATCAGTAGGTTATATATCTTGGTTCGTGATAGGGGTAGATGTTTCGACATTGTGACCTCGTCGAGTACGAAATCCGGCTCTCAGTTACCGTTCGCCTCTATCTATCTCTCGATGACTATATCACTGCCTACAAGTCTACAATATATATGTATATCCGGGATATGCGCTTGTATCTCTCGTTCGAGTGTGCATGTTAAAGGTTTGCACAGATGCGGGATGAGACTAACACGGTATAATATGTAGATAGAAATCAGTAGATTTAGTCTTTAGTCCAAAGGATCAAACTTAGTACCGACGCTCTATCTCATTACAAAGTGCAATTTAGTGCTGGTAAAAAAAAAAAAACTATTTTTAAAAACCCCATCAACTCGAGCGTGTTTTTTAAACCAACGTTTTTGTTCAACTCTGAGAGAAAATTTTCATCGAAAAAGATTTTTATGATAACGAAAAATTTTTACATACTCCAACAGGTAAAAAAATATTTTCATATGCAAAGTATATCTTCTATGCATAATTTCACCCATTACTTTATAAAAATGTTTTTCATCCAATAGTTTATTTTCTCAGTGTCTTTAAAATACCGCTCGCCTGCTCTTTTTCACGTTAATCATTTTTTTTATCTGAGCAAAAAAATTTTTTTTATTTTCCGACAATTTTTATATTTTTTTAAAATTAAAACGCCGATTGTCTGTTTGATAATTAAATAAAATAATAAAATAACAAATCAAAGTTATACTCTGATTTATTAACAGTTTGTTAAAACAATTTAAACAAACAAAAGCCATTGCTTTAAATCATAAATTTATACTCAATGTAATTAATTATTATCAAAACTTTACATCGTTTTTTAAAAAATTGAAATAAATTCTGACAATTGATTACTCAAAAATATATTATTATTATATTATATTTATATACATTTGAAATATATAATTACTCAATTTCCCTCGGGTCATTTACTATCAGTGCTAATTAATAAATACGCGATTTTAAATCTTGAAATTTAAATTTACAAACTAAACTAATTAATTAATAATTTACGAAAATAAAATTTTATAAAGAAAAATGAATCAAGTATTTTCCAGCGTTAAAGTACGAAAAGGAAAATTGAATATTTATCGAAGATTGTAAATATCAAAACGGGCGGTTAAATAAATATTATTTTCAGTAAAAGAGAAGTAGATTCTTTACATAATTTTATTACTCTAACTGATCACTATTCCTCTCTTTCTCTCTCTCTTCCACATGCCGTCAAAGTTTTTAGTAAAATTTAATATGAAAAAGATTTTATGAAAATATGAATCGACCACACGGAAAAAAATAAATAGTAAATGCAACATGATGCAGTCTTGGTAAATAAACATGATGAAATCATGTTGCAGCAACATGATTTGTCATGTTTCGGCTACATGATAATCATGTTGCGGTAGCATGAGAAAAATCATGTGACAGCAACATGATTTTCATGTAGCCTTAATAGCATAAACTTAAGCTGCAACAACTAAATATTTATGCTTCCGAAAAATTATTTACTATCAAGCAACTAGATTATTTCGGATTTATAATATTGCAGATGACAATTAGAGTAAATTATCGAATTAAATCATTTGCAAATGATATTTTTGCTGAAGGGGTTAGGGGTAGTCAGGATTTTAAAAAAATCGATTTTTTGCTTGATTGTTGCTTGATAATAAATAATTTTTCTGAAGCATAAATATTTAGTTGTTGCAGCTTAATTTTATGCTATTAAGGTTACATGAAAATCATGTTGCTGCCACATGATTTTTCTCATGCTACCGCAACATGACTATCATGTAGCCGAAACATGACTAATCATGTTCCTGCCACATGATTTTTTCATGCTACCGCAACATGATTATCATATAGCCGAAACATGACAAATCATATGGACGCAACATAATTTCATCATATTTATTTACCAAGACTGCATCATTTTGCATTTACTATTTATTTTTTTCCGTCCAGTGCACCAGAATAATGTCTAATACAAATTAATGTCATTCCAAGCACAGAGTTCTGACGACTGTTTTGAACTTATCAAACTATAGCGCTAATTTATTTGATTAATTAATTTAGAAAGCGTTATAAATGCCAGAAGCAGAAATTCACAAGCTATAAATAGAATATAAATTAAAAAATGTCAACAGTAAATCGGAATCAGGGGTTTCTTGCTCTTTTATTTCATTTAAAATTATATGACGATTATTATTATTATTTGTTTTTTTATTATTTCTAAGCTTTTTTATTAGCGAGGGACTTTTTTCTGGAGACTTTCCTGGAGTTTCTCTGGCAACCTCTATTATCCATCCTATTTTTATCCGACCACGGCAAGAGCATTCATAATCCAGAGCTTCTATATCATTCCATATCAACTGTTTTGTCAGTTCTAGACACACTTTTTGAGATGAATGGCTTTTTGTTTCCTACTTCTCTCATTAAAATTAAAACTCAAATGCATGACGGCTTACTTTAAATAATTTTATTTCATTAAAAAATAATTCGTAAATAAAACAATGGAAAAGAAAAAAAATATTTAACAGATTCACTCTTTTTGTAATCTTCAATTTATTCATTTCAACAATTATTTTTACCACAATGCGAATATTAAACAATACTCTTCATTTATTTCTCGTTAGAAAACAATTTTATTGTTTCATCGCCAGGAGTTTTCTTCTTTAATTTGTTAATATGTTCAAGCAAATTAATTAATCTTAATTAATGTAAATTGAACTAATAATTTTGTAGAATAGATAAAACAAATTTACATTAGAAATTGAGTAAAAAATTCAACGTAACCATTTAATTAATGAGTTAGGAATCATTGAACAAGATTGAGTTGTTTGAGGATGCTTGTCAGGTTTAAAATTTCAGTGACTGCTTTTTGAACCTCAAGAGATTTGAAAAATTTTAGAATCAGGACATTTGGAAGGAGAAATCCAATAATATAAAGATGATTTAGTTTAATTTATATAAGTATATTTAAAGTCAAAGAATCCCGAGTCGAAATATTGAACGTTTTAAACGTAAATTGAACGTTTTGAACGTAAATTGAACGTTTTGGACATAAAAAACTCAATTTGACAGCTTTTAACTAATTCAAAACGTAGATTGGAGTATCATAAATCGAAAACGTAACTAAAACCTATTTAGACTTATACAATAAGAAAACATATATATAAGCATACCAAAAAAATTTTTTTATCGATTTTGTACTCCTGGATTATAATCACGCCAATTCCCTAAAATTTTGTCCTCCGCCTTTCTGGCTCTTAAATAAAAAATTCGTATTTTGAAAAAAATTTTTTTCAGTTTGATACTTCTATCTAACACTATTATATCTTTTCATATATTATGATATCAAGGTTATGAAAATTGTGATTACAAATATTGAAATAAATTAATTAATGTTATCATTAAACTAAAATCATAACTCATGAAATTACCAATTTTTTACGAACCAAAATACAAAAAAATCGTTTAATTTACTTTTAAAACGTTCAATTTACGTTTAAAACGTTAAGAACGTTCAACTTACGTTTAATATTTTGACTCGGGATGGCACAAATGCTTTATTAAAATAATTGAGGCAAAAAGACAAAAATTAAAAGTATGCTAGTTAACAATGATCCGCATGAGTGGTCAGCACGAACGTCAGAAGGACACTGTCTGTAGTCCCTTTCTTTTGGTAAGACCCATGTACTGAGAGTATAAAATGATCATAAAACTGAGCGAGTTACCATATTTCAGGTAACTCTGTACGCATCTCCGATGCTGTGTGTATTGGAAATATACTCCAACAAAAAGACAATGATTTTGTAATGAAATCTTGTCGGTCAATACAACAATTAAGCATAAGAATTGACAAAAAATAAAATATTTAATAACGATTTGTTGGAGTAATTAAATGAAGATTTGTCGTTAAAAGTTAAAACCGACAAAACGATAGATAACTTGAGTTTCCAGTGCTCATCTAAACTTGGACGACACTTTAACTCGATTCAAGTCACAGCTAAGAGATGGACTTACATTGGAAACTCGCCGAAATTCTTGGAGTCACCCTGGACAGAAGGAGAGTGGAAGGAAAGGAGAGACATAGAGACGAGCACAGCCATTTCCAACCAGCTCTCGAGTATAGAAACGTAATAGATAGAATGAATTCGAGAGAATCTAGCCGGTGAGTCTTGGTTAGGTGGATGATAGTTTAAGCTCATCCTCTCTTTCTCTCTCTCTCTGCTAACCGAATGGACCAAATGGAAAACGGGAATTGGTCTCTTTGAAGTCTGCCGAGAGTCCTGTCTATAATCTCACTAATAACTCTCTTTCTTTGTGTTTTATTATTATTATTTTTTTTTTTTTATTCCTACTGTTTTATTGTCATGCATATACTTTTTCATTTACGACTGTCCCGGTTCGCTTTCACAGTAACCAAAAATCCAATTGCTTCGATTTTTCAGTTCCTATTATAGTATTTCAGATCCATTTAGTGTTCTGGCTAAAATAGAAATGATCAATTTTTTAATTTTATATACTTAAAATCGATGATGTAATGACCTAAATTAAACATTTGTTCTTTTAATCTCTTGAGCTTTGAGTGTCAGATTGATTTTGACATCTATTTAAATTGTTATATTCGCTGTTTGTCAATTTTGACCTGGAGAAATTAATTAGAATGAAAGGTCGAATCAAATTATTAGACTAGACGGTTATTTATATTTTAACATTAACTTTATATAAATAGATTCAGGTGTACTATTTTTAAATAAAATATTACATTTTGTCGCGGCGAATTCTTTCAATGGGAACTGAATTATGGATTTCAAAGTTTAACAAAATAATTTATCGGTATAGATAAGTTTTGGTCTGAACTTGATGTTAAAAATTTTATCACAGAAGAGTTAAAAGTTTTATTAATTTTTAAATATTCACTGAATTTTTATTCCGGTTAAAATGATGACTTATTAAGTCTCCTAGGGTCCGAACAAAAATTTCCTTTCCGATAACTTGAAATAAAAATATTACGAAATCTAATAAATCATCAAACTACTAAATGTTTAAAAAATAATACTAAAGTTCAACGACTCGCATAATTTCTCGAGTTTAAAAATCTTAGTGAACCTGCGTGTGCTCGTAATTCACTACTCTAATTCAAGTAATACATGCAATAACCAATAAAAGTCACTGTATTCGCTTAATTGTTCATTGTTAATTGCAATTTCTCATTACTATTATTATTATTATTGTTATTATTATTATTACTATGCACTTTGCTGCTGTATACGACGAAATAAAACGTGTGAGAAAAGAGAAGATAGTGGTTCGCGTACTTGATTTATTAACGCCAGTAATAGCCCACCAGCACCAGCACCAGCTCTCTCGTTTGTAGCGTTAGCAAGAACGAGATACCAATCTTTGCGTTTATTTTTTTACCCGCGTTGGATACATGCATCTTTAAGTATCACCCTATTCATTACAAAGGCCCTTTTAAAGCTTTAAAAACTCCTCTTCATGTTTTTTTATTTTTTTTTTTTTCCAATAAAATTCTTTTTGAAATAATTAAGGGAGACCGGGGCGCTACGGCCCCCTGGGGTACGGCGGCCTCCCTCGAAAATTAAAAAAAATTTTTTTTTATCCATTTTCGGTCAAATCATGATGCCTCTGATGTTTTTAAAATATTTTAAGCTGATCTGCAATATCTGCAAAATGGACCACCAAAAAGAAATTTGCTACAGAAAATTTTTTTTTTTTTTTTAAACTAAAATGAATTTGAAAAATTTATTGATTAAAGCTCTTTTAGGTCAACAGATTACATTGTGGTTAAAATCAAAAAATGAAAATTTTAATAAAATTGGTTGTATCAGCTAAATAAATTTTTTTTCTAATAAATTTGAAGTCCATGGGATTATAAAGGCACGGAGTATATTTGTGGTTAAAATCTTTTTTTTCAATAAAAAAAAAAAAAAATTTTAAGCTTTTTTTGGAGGGGGGTTGTCGTGCCCCAGAAAAAAAATTTTTCTTTTTGAGTTTTGATAAAACCTCAATGGATTTGGTTAAGAAAGGACTAAATTAGGTTGACCTATAGATTAAAAGCCGCAAAAAATAATAACCGGCTTAAGGGGACCATCGTGCCCCGGTCTCTGCTATTATAATTTAAAATAGTAAAAAAAAATTTAATTGATAGAAAAATGAAATTTTATGATTAAGATGATCTTAGATTAAATCCAAAACCACTATGTAGCTTAACCGCAGGTTCACAAAACTGCGGTCGCGAACTGGCGGTTTACCGCGACCACTTAGTGCTCGAGTTATGGTCGCATTATACAGATCGATTGGAACGAATCAAGTAGAAATTAAACTCTTTAGTCAGACATTAATTTCAAATTTATAAAACCCGCCTTATGTGCATTCGAATTACAAAAAAACAGACTGACATTATTGTTATTATTATAGGATTTAATGTTAGTCGTGAAAAGTTTGGCCAAAAGTTTTAAATAAATTAAATTGTGTTACATAATTTAAAGACCGGAGAATGTTGGATAGTTGAGTGAAGAAGCAGAAGATTCAAATGAAGTCTGGGAGACAAGCTCAAAGTTGATAAATCCATAAAATTCAAATGTACCGTACAATCCCTGAGAGACTTTTACCCGTCATCAACTATACTGTTGAGTTAAACTCTTGATAGTATGAAATCTACAGCGAAACGGACAAATCGTTAATTTCATTTTCTGCAAGCCGCGAACTAGATTAACGTCCTGCTCAACGTTCGGATGATTGTCAACCTCAATAAACCGGCAGCTGCATTCCCACCAGCTGGCTATTGATTATCAGAATTCATAAAAATATTCAATATCATTTTTTTTTCCATAAACTTCTCGATAAATATTTTCCGAATAACTCATCAATAAAAAATTCACTTAAAATTCTTTCATTTAATTACAAAGATAAATGTCTTTCATACATTTGAATATTTAAATGTTTATTTGCCCTACTTTGCTTAAATTCCGATTTTTTATCTGAGAAAAGTATCTAGCACAGGATTTTCCCACTCCCGAGTACCTGGCGGCTGGGATATCTAGAAAGACACTCACAGATATTGCGATACTGTAAAAATAGTGCTCACGAAGCTGAGACCTCTCTGGTCTAAGCAGCAGCCTCCAGCTCTGGAACAGTCTGCAGCGAATTGTTGTTGCCCAAGCAATCGATCTCCGATGCAGACTCAAAATTGAAACAGCCGCCCGTGCTGGCACTCGTTCCTTTGTAAAAATATACATACTACCCAACAATTCATGTATACTTTACATAAAAAAAAAACATATCCAAAATAACAAACAAAACAGCTCTAAAAATAAATAAAAATTTAAAACTGGACAATTCTTAGTGGATTGTTTCGTAATTTATTATTTTTCTTTTTTCATGCTCGCGATAATGTAATGCCGTTAAAAAAGTTGGTTGTCTGTACAGCTCAGCATCGTGAAAACAATTAAGGGAAAGAGATTATCGAATTAGTGAGCATTAGCGACTTTAATTGCTCACCGGTCTCTCAGCTCAGCCATTGTCAAGAGTCTCTTCCCCAGCCTCGATCCCTGCTCTATAAAAATACACCGTCTCGATATATAATTACTCCTATTCGATCGCAATCTCTATTTTTTATTTATGACTTTCTTTATCTGCTGTTGTCACGACAGTCATTAATAAATCAATATCAATAGTCAAATGTTATTAGTCTCTCATAAATATGGGAAAGATGACCAGACTTGACAGAGGGAAAAAATGTTATTTCATATATACTATCAAGTATGATGTATATGATTATTAAACTTGGCATTTCCCCCTTCCATCTTAGGCTAATGAGTTTGCTCCCGTATAGTCTGAGCCATAAACCAAGAACGCTGCGTAATCACTGTTTATCCAAGTCACGTGTAAACAGCTTTGTAAGTTAGACCAGCCAACGACGTTACTAATCGACCGCTACTATCGCACGAACCATCGAAACTTTTCACTCACTCTACTCTCTGTACACACAGAAGTAAATCCGGTGACATTTCATTGGCTTTTTATAATAATTATTTTAACCATCCGTAGTTAGGGGAAAGGGGGGCAAAGCGGGGTACGTAAGAAAATACTAAGGTTTCGTGGACTCAAGTACGCCAAATCTTTTTGTTTTTAATGATATTCAAAGTGAATAAACCAAAATTTCAGTTGCCGTTGAAACAAAAAAATTTTTACTTTTGCGGGCAAAATGGAATACCCTCTTAAAAAAGTGAAAAAAAATATTTCTGCATATTAAATAAAATTGATTAAATTAAATTTTTTGTAAGTAATTATGATCCTGAAATTAACAGATAGTTAATAATTTTTTGATTTTTTTTTTCAACAAATCAATTACAAAAAAATGAAAATTAAAAATATGCACATGTAGAAAATTTTAAATACTATAGATGCAATTTCTTCAAATATTTTTTTTTTATAATTTATTGTTTAAAAAAAAATTCAAACATCATTGGACGTCGGCTAACTTCAGGATCATAAGTAATTTACATAAAGAAAAATTACATTTTACACAATCATTGGATGCAAAGGAAGAAAAAAAATTTTTTATTGGTTTTTATCATAAAACAAAAGCCATCAACATTTTTCGACTGACACTCAATTTTTGAAAAAGTTTAACAAACAATATTCAAAATAATGCTCAATTATATTTACAAAAGCGATTTTAGAATGTTTAAAAAACATTTAAGAAATGAAATTTTTTTTTATAAAATTTTGGGGATACCCCGTTTTGCCCCTCCCCCCTTCCCTACTTGATTTGTTTGCAAAATCAATCGATGAGACTTTAAAAATTAGACTCGAGATTCCGTAGCTCCCCAAGTATACTCTAAGTACGTTGTCTGTGAAAACAAATGTTTAATTCATCGGGGAATTTAATATTTTTAAATTTATGGGTAACTTTGATTCAAAACAAAACTTTATAATTTTATTATCAGCTTATTTTAATACTTTGTCAGCTGGTAAATGTTTAATTTTTATTGGACTTAAAATTTATTTTAGGCTGGGTCGATATTTTAAACTTGAAAAAATACTTTTCTTAATAATTCTATTTGTTGAAGATTTCTATCGAACTCATTGAATTAACTCTAGTACCTCGCTTGTCGCAAAACAATTTTATTGAGTACGCGAGCTCAAGTAAACTATCAGAGAGTTGAAATAAAGGAAATTTTATTTCTTATTTATTTATTTATTTTTTTTTATACTGAGAGTCCAGTGAGATTTCACAAGGTACGAAATCGTTACTGGCAAGCACTTCTTGATGAATCCGAGGTTTCCTAGAGCATGCAGTAAATCAACGAATCTGGTGGCGAGTTGGAATACGCCCGGAGGTCAAGAGGGTTCGCCCAACCGGAATACAACACGTATCCGCCATCTGTATTTCTGGTTATATTTTTTGTTTTATTTAACTTTTACGTCTCCCGTCTCCTGTCTTCTGTCTTTTGTCTCCCGTCTCTTTTTTCAGCCGGTGATCTTTGAGCAGACTCTCGATACGACACAGACCAAATTAGTGACTGACCCCGGAAAGGACTGAAAAAATAAATAAACTGCCTTTCGAAACTTACTTTTCTTGTTTTCTTTCCCCAATACGAATCTAGAATATATCCAATGAAAGATTTATTGTCACGTTATTTGAAATAGCACACGAGAAATACGATTAAACTTCTGTGGTAATTAAGCTTGTATAAACATACACCCCAAGAGTAATGTTAAATAATTTTTCTTTTCGGTCATTAATAACTCCCACCGCGAATTACGAATTTACGTCCTGATTATTCATCTCAACATTTTTTATTTAGTAAATATTAAAAAAAGCTCACACGCGATTCGAATAATTGTTTAATTAAATAAATCAAACGATAACAAAAATAAAAAAAAAATTATCAATTCAAATTTGCTGAGCAAAAACATTTAAATTAAATTACTAACGAATGCATTAAAGTGATGCACGATCGGAGTTCCTATTGTATTTTATAGAAGGAACTGAGCGAAATAAGTAAAGGGTAAAAAGTATAAAAATAGGCCAGCGGCTGAAGTGAAAAGATTAGGGCTAGACAAATGGTAAAGATTATTATCGGGAGTTTACTACAAGCTATTAGCTACCACGAAAACCCGCAATCTGAAAGATCGAAGAGAAATCACTGAGAGCCGCCTACCGACTTTACATTACTGTATACCATTTATATATTATATATATATAGTATATGCTGTACATTAAAACCAGGTTGTGCTATTTGTTTCGGCCATCACCTTGGCGTGAACGTGTTAAAGCGCGTTAAGGAAATCCTCATCGTGCCTTGGGGTTTGGTCAAGAACTCACTGAGGAAATAGAATTCATGCGCCTCAGGCTACAACTTATCCTCACACTCACTCTCGACATGCCATTAAGAGAAAATCAGTTAGTTCTTGATTATCAATCTCACTGCAATAATTCTTTTTCTTTTATATTTATATATATATATAGATAGATACAAGTGGGAAAGGGAAGAAAAGAGGGAATGATAAGAAAAAAAATTCAATTTTTTTATCCTGAATACACGGAAAAGAAGAGTTTTACTATTTTTACAACAGATGGGTAAACAGAGGACTTTGTTTTCGAAACAAAATAGATTTACTTATACCAACGAATCCATTGATTATTGTAACGGATGCTGTGTTGTTATTACAAATTGCATTCACTAGTAAAACAAACGGTATTTTGCTTGTAATTGGCGAATTAATTATTGCCGGGACAAATTCAATTTTTGTAGAAAGAAAAATTTATTTTTGTAAAATCAAGTGCCCGAGTCGAAACACAAATTCTAGTTTAGGCCTCAAAAGCCTCAATTCCTTTGATGTTTTACTTGTCGCGCAGAAAGTAACTCTACTTTAGTAGTCAAAATCCTCAATGACTATGAGGTCTAAATGCGAATAATTTATCGATTTTTAATTGTAACTAAGACCTCAAAATTCTTAACGAATGAAAAGTTACTTCGGACTTTTAAAAATTGTAGATACAAAAGGGAGGGGAGAGAATACGACGAATGAGACTTTTGAGGTTCAAATGTGGATAAAATTATTCCTGTACGTTTTGAGTATTTTGAGGCTCTAATCCAAATTTTGTTACTCCAGTTTAGTCTTCAAAGTAGTGAAATTCGTCGTAACGACTACTTTGCGGACTAAACTAGAATGACTTTCTGTACTGTTTTCAATCTTAAAATTTCAAATTGATCCTCAAAAACCTCATTGAGAACTTTGATACGTAAATCCAAATTTGTTTTTTGACTCAGGTGCGTCAAAAATAGGGAATTAATTCGAAGTGATCGCGGAATTTGTTTTATTCTGTCACACAGTAAAAAATATTGTGTATTTGTATTGAAAATGGTTTGTGTTAATAGTGCCGGTATAGTATAGTATAGTACCGGATAGCTCAACTGGTAGAGCACTCGGCGCGATACCGAATTGGTCTGGGTTCGATTCCCAGTTCAGGCTATCTATATTTTTCTCAATTTATCTATAAATTGTCTTATTGAGAAGGTTTGCATGTTTAGGTTTCCACTATATTTAAATGGTGGAGAATAATAAAATTGTAGTGTGTTAAACTAACATAAAGTTTGTGTCACTTTATTTTGTAACATAAAAAATGTGTTATACACTCTTTATTAACACATTTTGTGTGTTACTGTGAAATTCTTTGCGCCCTCTTGTGGCGATATTTCAACATGTTCTTTGTGTTAAAAAGGGGTTACACAAAGTTTGTGTCGAAATCTCAACACAAATTTCGTGTCAACCGTATTTATCACACAAACTGTGTTGATTTTACACAATATTTTTTACTGTGTGCACTTGGAGTTTCGGAGTTTTTAAAAAAATCACTCCGCGTATGAAGTAAATACGACGTTTGTCTTTTCATCGGAGTGGAATCCGCATTCACTCCAATTCGGAGTTTTAATATTAAACTAAACTCCCCTTCGAGGTAAATTTCCCTCCGGAGGAATAAAATAAATAAACAGTCATATCTGCTCCGCACTCACTCCAAAAATTTTTTACAATGCAGGGGTATCAGTATAAACATCTGAAAAATTTTTTCCAATTGAAAGTAAATAGTCAATTTTTTTACTTTTATGTAAACAATATTTCTGGCTATCAAACAATCCCGTGGCTACAAGAGGTAACAAAAAATTTAAACGTAAATAATTTTAAAAAAAAATGTGTTATTTACATATTGTTAGGTATAAATTCATAAAGTCCCACGTATGTCATCAAAGTCGTGAAAGCATATAAAAAACGGCGTATATATAGACGGAGAAAAAGTTTTAGCACACACGTTAGTTCCAGGGCTGATCTCAGCAACGAGAGTTTTTCATCCATTCGGAACATTTGTGGATCGTAAATAATCTGTACTCATGGTTTACTGCGCTTGTATTTACTCTGGGTTGTCGCTCGAGGGATTTTCACGCACAGCGTGTTAAAATTTCAACGCCTGGGGAATACCCGACAATAAGCATATATACAATAATACATAATATCATAAAATAACCCTCAATTTATTTATCAGTCGCGTCTGTTGTTTAAAAATCATACAGAGATAAATATACATTCGGGTAACTCGCTAAAAATATTCTGTCGAATACGTGAAATTTATACTTTTTTTTTTTTTCAATTCACAGAAGCGTTAGAATTATTTTCTATTAAAAATTTACATTAACATTACACTGAGAGAAAAAACTGGTTTTCTGAACTATGAAAAACTTAGTTTAATGAAGCCTCCACTATTACCCTCAGTTCAGATAACTAATATATAGTTGTATAATGTATGATGATATCATAGTTGTTTTAACTGTGTTATAGTTCAATGAACAATTACAATAGCGAACGCAAGTAAGTAAAAAATGGCATTCTTATTACAAAAAAATAATGAAGAAAAATCCTTAATTATATTCGTCAACGACTTAAATGATGCTAAATTAATGAAATTGTAGTCGTACAATTGCTGAAATATTTGTAATTCTGCTGAAGTATAAGTTCTGAGAATTACACTGAAAAAAATAATCGGTAGCTGTTACCGAAAATTAGGTAACTGGTACCGAAAATTAGGTAACTGGTACCGAAATAATCGGTAGCGGCTACCCAAAAATAATCGGTAGTGGCTACCAATTGCCAATAAGTAGCTGCTACCGATTATTTTTTTTAGTGTAATATTAAATAGTTACCACAACAAAACAAATGCTTAGTTAAAACTACTATACTTTCAAATAGTTTCGGGCACTATGATATAGTTAAAGAAACTAGAAATATTAGTTAAGATGACTATTTTTTCATTGCCATCCCTTTCTAGTTACCATAACTATGTACTTTTCACTCAGTGTAGTAAGCTGCTTGAATAATATTTTTTTAAATGTAATACATAAAATTATTTATTTTCTACCGGAAGAACCTATTGATTTTCAGCAAGCGCATGTGAGTGCGTGTGAGAGAAAAATAAAACTCGAATAATAATCATATAGATATATAAAGATAAACTTATTCACCTCTGACGTGGCTCAGCTAAACTTTTCCAAGACGGATCGTCCCGTTGGAACTGAATTTATATATGTATATATAATAAAATATGTTAGTTATTCTTATGGGTTTTGAAGTAAAGCATAAAATCATGACTCGCGACCCGATGCCAGAAAACTTTCATCATAATCCCGCGAGTTAAAAAATAAACTACATATTTTTATTCAGCATTTTATTACAGGAGAGTAAACTCTTGTCTTCGATCGCGGGAGTAATCTGATGTAAAATAACATCTTTTATAAAATATTATGCCCTCATATCATTGACATTTACAATCTCTTCCTTACCTTAATAGTCATGGTAAAAAAATTATTGCATGTTCTGTGGTTCGTAAAATTCAAAAATTTGTTAATAATTGTAATTTACTTTTTTTTTGTTATTTTTTACACATTCATCCCTGGGCAATTGAATATTTTATTTTTACTACAAAATATATTTTGGCTACAGAAAAAAAAAATTAATTAACAGCATTGTTCAGTTCCCATTCACTTTAGATTACTGGCGGTAGGAATATAATAGACCGTGATTTTTTGATACTTTTGTCGGACTTACGCCGAATGACTGTGAGATAATTTTACGAGTCTTCGATACGTGATTTATCTTTCCCTAAAGTTGGGAGAGATATAAATGGCAGTGTTGTGACGATAAAAAAAAATGAAATTGACGATAGGAAATGAAATGGAGCAAACATGACAGCTACAGTTGACATGAATAAGAAGAAGCGGTTTGTTGGATCGACGCCGGTGTACTTGACGGTAAAAATAAAAGGTGACGAGGAAAAGGACGTCAAAGTTAACCGAAGAGGGATGTTCTTGGTCATTCTTTGAGGGTTGGCGTAAAAACGCTGGTCACGTTTGAGGTTCACGTGGTTATGCGAGGAACCGCGGCACTAGTGTTACTGTTAGTGGTAGTGGTAGTGCCAGTGGTAGGGGTTCAAGTGGTAAGATAGGGCAGAGTATGAGGAGACATGAGTACTTTAACCTTTGCTCGCGCATCAGCCCCATTCAAGTAGTAACGACGAGGCAACATCACTCACTTGCTCTTCTCATCCTGTCTCATACATTCACTCTCGCTGCCTTTTTTCTATCCACCCTCTCTTTTTGCTCTCCTGGTTCTCTGCACACTTTGAAATATCTTATCCGGGATTCGTGTATTTCCTCTTTCTCATACTCGCTTCCTTTTTTTTTTCGCTCACACACTCACTCACACTCAGACTCAGATCCTCACATGTGCATACATATACATGTTACAATTTTATCTTTTCGTTTTACACAACTCATGACCAAGTAGCTTTAGCTCGCGGCGAAAACACGAATGTTGACACCCGACCAAAGTGCGGCCGTATTCAACGCGCTCATCCTCAATTTTTCTAGCCTGCATCAGTGATTCTCCATGACTACTCTGGCTTTTTACCTCTAAAAGTATACGTGTGTGGATGAAAAAAAATTATGTAAAGAAAAAGTCGCTAAAGGAAATAAAAAAAGCATGAGTAAGATCGAGGTGTCGTCGTCGTCTTCTTCTTCTTCTCCTTTTTCATCTTCTTCCTCTTATTCTATTTATTTTTTTTCTTTTGAATGAAAGAACTATTTTCGTTTTACACCAAAGTGTCTAGCAAGTGTGTCTCTGAAAAGATGGTGCTTTGAGAACGCCGTGAAATTAATGGAATTTTGAAGATCTTGATACACGAGAGCCACGTATCCCCGGGCTGAGGAATAATGGAGATACTTTTTGCTCGGCCAAGCAACTTGATAGCAAAAAATATTATACGGCATTAAAAAAATGTGTGTCTTATGTACAGCAACAGCAACAGCAACAGCAACGACGACGGCAATGACAATGTAAATAGAAAACAAAACGGCAAAAAAGGAGCCTTGATTCGATTACGCCTACATTTGTGTATAAACATCGTGTGCGAGTAGTGGTAGCGCGAAAATTTTTCATCCCGGTCTTTAGGGGATATCAGAGCCAATGTAAATACTCGAGCGTAATTGATCGACTCCTCGGGTGCTCGTGAAAAGTCGACTACCCTGGATGCAGAAGGGGGTCGCGGCTAGGGCCGGACCCGGGGATTAAAAACATACGACTCATCAGCATGGGTTTGTTTAGCATTTTACAACAGACCGCACTGGGATTAAGCTAAAAAATCCCGATAAATGTTTGTTCCAACTTTTTTTTTATTTATTTTTTTATTTATCCTACATCCGGGCTCTTGTGATTTAAATTAAACAAAAGAGGCACATGAATATACGTATTTTAGCTTCACATGCGACTTGTGTTTAATTGGCGATTTATTGTCCGAATAAAATGCAAGCTCGGTTGAGTAATATTTATGTACGTTATTACCACAAAATATTGTCTTTTTATTTTTTATTAATATTCCCACATGTTGTTTTTATTTTTTATTATTTTTTTTATATTTTTCGTTGTTAAAAAATGTACATGTAACCTATTATCCATCATTTTATTGTGCGCGGATGAATAGGTTCATCAAAAAATAACGTAGATCGTCAATTAAATTCATAAAGGCCCGTTAAATTATTTTATAAAATTTAATATCAAGCAACATAAATTTTTAAAATCATAGCCTAGTTCATTAATCATTCCCGCGAAGTGAAAAATTTTTTAATTAAAAAAAAATCAATTACGGCGGTTGAGCGAATCCTGGTAAAGGAAAACAAACAACTGGATTATATTTGAATATAAATATGTGAATGCTGGCAAATAAAACCTGGTCATTATAATATCGTGGACGTTTTTGTGCGTCAACACGCAAGTAATAGTCCGACTACATATACATATACATAAATGTATATCTACTTTGAGTTTAGAATGTTTTTTTTTGTTGTTGCGGTTGTTGTTGTTCATTGTTTCCCGAAGCTATTGTTGTTTTCTTTTCAGAGGCAATCTCACGTGTACACATATGATGATCACAGCCGGCAAATAAACCAACGGGTATTTATTTCTCTTTACTTTAACGTTCGCTGTCGCCGTATACGTGAATCCAAGTAAAGACAAAATGAAACGTGCTTGACGTCAACAAAGTTGTGGTGACGAACCCTCGGGGGATTTGGTGCCGATGTGCTCTGTGCTCTATCGGCGATGACTGAGCTGAGAAAGGGGAGAACGATAATCCACAATCAGATTGGAATTCTCGGTTACCGACTTTCCTCTAATTCTACAGTTTTTTATTTAAATTTAAAAAATAACCCGCTCTTTTTCTCTGTAGCTTTTGCTGGCTCTCTGGGAAAGCAAACCGTAAAAGCCGAGTTCGAATGCTCGGTCGAATTGAACTGAAAATACAAAAAGTAAATTAGCTGGACAGAAGGACCGTTCGGTGGTTTGTCCCGCCACACTGTGCCGCAGCGTCACGTGCGCCGGATAGTGCGGCGCTTGCGGTTCCCAGATTTTACGGACACCCGCTATGTGTTATCCTCTCTCCCACATGTGTGCATCAGCAACCTAATTTTATTGTGTGTACGGTATTCTATGAATTCCTGTTTTTATCCACCGCATTTTAATTCTCCCCAATTCGTTTCAGCTTTGCTCTCGCCCTCATTTTTGATTTTACGTTAATATTATTGTTTGTCGATCGGTTCACTGTCCAAAAAAACAACAGACTTTGTATATATTTTTTTAAAATTTCAATTAATCAATTATTTATGAGTGTCAAAATTAAATCTATCGATAAATTATTTTAATAAATTCATGTTTGGATTACTCTGTATATGAACAGTCATAAAATATATAAACTAACCTCGATACATTTAGTAATAAAATAAAAACTTAATTTTCTTGCCTCAATTTATTCACGAACCCACAGCCCAAAAGTTCGTACCGTCATCGGTGTAAAAAAAAAAATAAAAAAAAAAGTGAAACCGTTGTCATGGAGTTTAACATCACCGCACACCAGCCTTTTAATTTTACTATCATATACAACCATTTAAACTGACATATCTATTCCATTTAAAATAACTTTTAAACCAAAACTACTGAAATTTATTTTACAAGTTTATATCAATGTAAAATAACCTGTTGCCTTCTGTATCTCATACTATTTTTACTCGATCATCCCTAAAACCCCAATTAATTATTTAAACAATCACGTTGACAATTAACATTTTTTTTTTTTAAATCCCCAATTTATTTACGGTGACTTAAACCAGTTTAATTTAAATTTCCAATCGTCGTATTTGTTCGCGCGTAATAAGACTCGGGTATTCCCAAGCTGCAATAAAATATGATACCCACTAAAAATATAACAGAAAATCAATTAATACATAATTCACAGCTAAAATGAATTATTTTTTCCAGTTTCAATGGGTAAAAAAAAAAAATAATAATTATCGTGAAATATTCCAGGCATTAATCATCTGTTGTAATACACTGCGGAAATATATAACAATAAATAGCAAAGGACGAATAAAATAACAGGAATTGTTGTTGTTTCAATTATTATCATGGTTGTTATTATTATCATCATCACTGCTGCATTAATATATATTCATACAATTATTTGTTTGTAAAGACAAAAGTAATTGTGTATTCGAAATGCTAAAGATACATGTTTTTCTTGGTTGCTATTGTTGTTGTTATTATTATTATAGTACACAATATATACATATTTATACATATATATATATATGTGTATATATATGTATATTTAAAAGTAAAATTATCGCGTTCCCAGCTGGTCAGAGAGTTGAGAGAAGAGAAGAGAGAGGAAAATAGAAGAGCGCGGCCTATTTACCCCGTGGCAACATGGCCGGGATGATTAACATCCGCTTCCTCGCGTTGTTCAACAGTGGTTTACCGTTATAGTGCTCGAGCCGAGTCGTATTAAAATGCACGAGCTTCAAAACGAAGCGAGAACGATCCCGCTTTGTTATTACATACAGTAACAGTAGTATACCGCCTCCTTCTACCCCTACACTATACTACTATTACTACTACTACTACTACTACGACTACTACTACTAAAATTGATGCTTGCAAACAAAAGCACAACTTTCACTTGATTACTAAAAAGTCGTAAGGTTATTAAACAAAAAATTAAATAAATAAGTTTAATATATCCTGAGGCTATAAATAATTTATGTAAAATAAGTGAATAAAAATAAAAAAATATCAGGCTGGCAATAAAGATAAAGCGAAGGGATGAGTGCAGGTCATGGTAGAACTCTTTATAAATTTATTGGTTGGTGTTGGTTCGTTGGGCGCAGCAATATCGGCTGATCGAGAGCAAGACGAGACCGGCTACAACCCTCGACTCCAGCAATTGCTGACTCATCAATATCCTAAACACAAGTTTAATTAATTCACCGCTTGGTTGAGTTGTCCGTCGGACAGGTTTATGTCAGGACGAGCAAGGTTACGAACCCGATCGCTGAATCGCGAAACACTACTTCCTTTATGGGTATAAATTATTTTCGTACGGAAATTCACTCGCTTTTCTGAGTGAACTTATTTTAGAAATCCGTTTGACCTCTACACCATATACATTTTAACTCTTCAGCAGTAGAATAAAAACGAATTAATAAGCTTAATTTAATTGAAACGAAAGTTTAACTTCATTTATTATCTGAGCCATAAATAAATAAATCAATCTTAGATACTGATGTCTAGATATTCGCTTATTTATTATCCAATACTTTTAAAAGGTCACTTTGGTCAGATAACACTATCATCATGGTATCAATTGTTAATTCAACGAGGAATTATCAACAAATTGCACTGCTGAATTTATTTATTTAATTTGTTAAAAGCTAACTTTATAAATATCGTAGTCAGAGTTTCAAATTACATTTATATAGAAAAGGAAAATAAGTCCACCGTCACAAGGCAAAATGGAAAGTTTAAATAAAACTACTCGGCGAGAAAAATATCGTCAGAGTGAGTATATGTATCGCTATTCTGGCTATACGCCGTATGCTAATTCAGCTATACAGAGTTTCCTAACAGTGGATCATCAAAATGACGATCCGTATCCTTATTTTAGGCATTTTATGAATTGCTGACATTATTGCGTATAGGTAACCGGCAACCGAAAAAGACACAACGTATAGCCGATTTAGCTGTACGTATCCTCCCTCTGGCAAAACAGATACTTATATCAATGAAACTAAATATGCTTACAAAGGCTATTCGTCGTATTTTTAAATTAAATAAATTAATACTTATCCTAACCTAAATGCATATCTTTAATTTAATGATACTATAGACTACTAAATTATAGTTGGATTAGCGAGACTTTGCGCTTCGGGTTTTTATCCCCACCATCAAGGCGCAATGTCTTAGGTATTAAATTTAGATGGTGGGGGTAAAAAACGAAAATATCCGAAACGCAAAGTTTCGCTAATCCAACTATAACATGTGAGTATTCTTAAGTAAGGTATACTTAAACTACACTCTAAAACTAAGTGTGTAGTCGAAATTAACACACTTGCCGAATAACATTGAAACGCCATAAGCAATCTATAGATTTTTAACACACCGTGAAACGTGTTTTAAGTGACTACAAAAAAGTATAGTTTTGTTTATGGCCTTAAACATAGAACACATTTAATATGAGTTAAAATAATACACTTGTAACCCACTTGGTTTTAGAGTGATACGAATCGTTTTTCTGACGATACGTCATTTGAAGATACATTGGATAGTCAATCGGACAATATTTTTCTCGCCATGTATGTTAATGTTAATAAATTTTACAAGCCCAGAAATACCCAATACACCCTGATCTTTCTTACTTGTTTCTATATTGAGTTTCAAGAGACATGAAATTTTTATTAATACCAACGAGTGGAAATATCTTTACGAATCGATCAAGATAATTTATTCATTTGATTAACAGTCCCTGAGAAACTGAAATAAACTACAGTAAAATAATAGCTTTTGTAAGAATTTATTAAATCGGTTTTCATAAATTAATGGCAGAAAGGACAAAAATAATTTCGTTTAAATCTTATTATGTAAGTTTATTTTTGGTTAACTTGAATAAAAACTCGATCTAATAAACCCGGAAGTATTTATATATATATTTTTTTAACAATAACAATAAATCAGGATCCGCAAACCGAAGTGTATTTCCGTATATGTTTTCACAAGCGTAAAAAATCTAGATCGGTGCAAGATGAATGAAACATCTGTCCCGATTGAATATCCAGGTTGCAGTGAATATTTTAATGATCCGAGTTTGCTGTTCTGGGTTCTCGACCTATACCTATATCCGTACCCAGTATATCCAGATGAGAGTACGCTCGAGTATTTTAAAAAAGAAAATCGAGAGCAGAGCTATGACAAATCAATTGAGTAGTCATATATTTTTATTTTTTCAATTTTATCCAGCTCGTAGTTGTCGTCGTGTGGCTGCGTTTGAAATGCGTATTTATTTTTGGCTTGCTGACTGAGAGCAATCAAGCCGGAGCCAATTGTGCGGTTCAAGCAACACAATCCTTTTTTTTTACCCTTCCGATTAATACCAACTCCAGTAATTATTTTTTCAATTTACTTCCTTTTGGTTTATATCTTCGACAGATGAATTTAACTCTTGGAAATATTCATATTCGTTCTACTCTCATCATTCCACGATTTTATTTCACCATCAATTTAAACATCCGGAAAATTCATGAATTTTTTTTTCTTTAAAATTAATTTATAAATTTTAATTGAATACAAAATAATTAAACTGCTTTAATTTACTCCAAGTTTATGTTTCTGAGAAATAGACTAATTTTGAGCGAGGGCCCATGAGAAGCCGAGTTAACTTTTCACTCTCATCACTCAAATGGATGATGCTTCCGAGTTTCACGAGCCTTTCTTCATATATATATGGCTCACTACAATTATTGTCTATGAATAAACCAAAGAAGGAAAACATTTTCAGGCCACTTAAACTTTTTACCCATTTATTAACAAAACATCTATATACAATAGAGAATATAGTAAGTAAGTATATCTGTCTTGAATGAAACTCCCTGAGCATTAGGAACAGTGCGGATATCGAGCGAGCAAGTTTACGTGATAGCTAACGTTAGATGAAGATCTAAGAAATAACAGGCAATCTAGTCCCTCCCCTTTCGTCTCTTCTGCCAGACCAGGTCCCAGTACTAAGACTAGGACCAGAATTAGTAGCTTTCCTCTTGGTGAACTTACTTTGGATGCGTATCCATCTTCAATCCAACTCACAAGTATCAATTATCTGGCGGGCTGACCGAGCACGGTCAGAAATTCAATTAACTTTAGTCCAATGCCGGCAATTCCATCTTACGACGTTTGTCATGGGTAAACTTGCAACATAACTTTACAAAACTTGCACACTGACTTGCAATAGATAACAGGGTTTTTAAAAATACCGAGTAGTATTTGATGACGTATTGTTGGGTTTTGTAGAATGAAGTCTAAAATGTGTAATGGTGAATCAAATAACAAAAAATATAAGTAATAATGTAAGACGCGAGTTGAAAGTATATTCAGAGAAATGCCGGACTAAATGAAAGGAATGTAAATCATAAAAAGTTACGAGCTTTTAAATCTTTAGCAAGGTGCTGCACGTTCGCTTTAATTACCTTACATCTCTCATCCACCCTGCATACCCCTGATATATCCCGCAGCCCCTTTGCACGAGTCACTTGGCGTGCCGTGTCGGAAGTACAGAAGAAGTAGTATAAGTAAAAAGAGAAGGAGACCGAGATGAAGAAAGAGTTTACGCGGAGTGAGAAGGGCTTTTACACTCCCTGTGAATGGCCCGCGTTTTCTTCTTTCTCGCTCTATTTCTCTCATTGAAATTCCTTTGGAGCGAATCCTTCTACTCACACCCACTCTCTTCATCCTCTTCAACCCCTTTTCATTCTTCATATCGTTTATTTTTCCTCCGTGTCTTTCCGTCTCATTTATGCTTTTTTCACTCTTCCGTTTTTTATATCTCGTCTGGGTCTCTCCTCCTCCCTCTCTATCTAACTTTTTAAAATTTCCACCAAATAGATCATTTTTAGAGCCACGTGCTTCTGGGGATAATTAGCTACGTGCTCGTTATCAAAGGACTGAATACACTCGGTTATGAAGTTTATTTTAAAAAATAAAAAAGCTTTTTTGCAAAAAGAAAATTACGACATTTCTTTTGCAAAAAAAAATGTCAGTTGTGAGCAAATGAAAAATGTCGGTATTATTATTTCAATATATACATGTATATGTACATGTACGTCTCACATGCTCAATGGAGATGATAAATAATTTCTGTCAACTCGGTTGTCATGTTACCCACGATTACAGCATACACAGTTCAAGTGAACTTTACTCGAGTTATAAAGATTAACTTTGTTATTTGAGAATAATTCATGCATACCTCATCTACTTGTGCATCTCATAAATTAAATTACTCGAAAAATTCTTTTTTTTAACTTGAATTTTTTCATAATATTAATTAAGAAAGACACGTGAAATTTATTTTTTATTAAAATTAGCCCTCTTATTCTGGTCTACTGTTACCATCACGAGAAGATATACTGATAAATATAAATATAATATGCACAAATAAGCGAAAGAACGATGGAGCAGGTTCAAATATATGGGACGTATGTCAAAAAGTGACAAGCGGAACAAATGGAATCTGAACCAGCAATTCTCTGGTGTAAACTGCTTGTACATATATTGGACAAGTCTGCGTCAGTCAGCAATTGTATAAATAATAAGTTAAATATAATTACTTGACAATGACAATTGATTACTCAATATACGCCGCAACGTAATAATAAGACATTTAACATCAGTTATTTATACTCATTAATCATTGCGCTCTGGAACAATTCCATGCAGACGTCATAATATAATTATAGAAGAGGGAGCGGTGCAAACAGACCCCCTCAAGAAAAATTACAATTCATTTTTTTTTTACCTTCAGTATTCAGCGAAGGTAATGCGCGTTTTCATCCCCCGACAAAATATCTCCGGACATAATATCCCCAACAAAATATCTTTCGATATAATTTTCACAGTTTTCCTGAAAAACTAGCACTCTAAATAGGTAGTTATTTTTTATTTATAAATTTCCACAATTTTCCTGAAAAACAAGCATCCAAATTAGTTGTGAATAGTACAAATAAAACATTTAAATAAAAAAAAGACATTTTGCTGATACACTAAAAAAAATCGCTAGCAGCTAGCGAAATAATCGCTTGCAGCTAACGATTAAAAATCGCTAGCTGCTAAAGAAAAAAATCGCTAGCAGCTAGCGATTATTTTTTTTCAGTGTAGGATATTTTGTCGGGGGATGAAAATGCGCGGAATCTTTAGCGAAATTTCTCTTGAAATTTTTGAAAAAAATTGAAGACGACTCATTTTGTCCCTGATTTCTATTATAAATACGAAATATAATTATGTCTTTGATGGTTAAAAAAAGAGATTGCATTGAAAATATAAAAGAGGTGAATCACATGTTTGAGGAAAATATGGAGCAAAGGCACAGCAAAAGTAACATTTTGGTTGGGCTCATGCATATGCCACGGTCTCATTTGACTGCATAATCGCATTTTGACCCTATGGGATTTCTGTGTCAACAAGTTATAACTTGTAGGCTGTATCACCTTCACAAATATATATAAATATATAAAACATACACGAACAAATAAACGTGAATTTTTATTTTAATTTCGCTCTTTGAACATGACCCAATTCCAGATGTTGTACATTTGCAGATAATTGCCTACTAAGAGACTAAGAATTTAATGCTTATTATCTCTGTATATTTGCTGCACTTGCTTTCTTTTTTTTTTTTTTTTTTTATTTTTTACTTTTCATTCTCTACGTGTGAAATATTTTACATCTTTGTGTTACATTCCACATGTTACATTCATTTGAAACATATACCTAAATATTTGTGCGGCAATACTATCCAATATATACTTACTGCATATTTTATTGGTTTGAATAACAATAGAGCAAATAATTTAAATTATAAATAATAAATAGTGGAATGAAATAAAAAATATTTTATATTGTGTAATAAAAATAAAAGGAAGTGGAATCATCAGTGAATTATAGCGACTGCGTGATCAAACAATCGATTTATTCGAGTGAAAAGTGTATCCAATTATATATTTTTGTTTACGAGCATTAAAAAACAAAAATAAATAAATAAAACTTTCTGATTGGTTAAATAAATTTATGGGTTTTTAAAAACTCGGAAAATAATTTATAAAAAAAAATAAACAATGATGATATTAAATTTAAATTTAAATGTTAAGTTGAATATTTAATGTGTCTGTGTCTGTATCGCGATGAAAATAAATCTAAAATATTAAAAGTGAATAAAATGTTGATTTTAAGATGAAAAATATAAAATATGCAGTACAAATGTACAGAAATGGTAAGAACTGGTAGGGTCACGTTCGGCAGTAGTTTGGCATGACTTGACTACAAATAGAATTCAGTATTGAAGGCGACGTCGTCAAACATCCGTTTGCCAAACCACAAAAATACACCGAATCCAATGGAGCTGGTGGTGAGTCGCGTCATTCAAACTGTCCAACAACCAACGACATTCACTTCTATATCCAAAATCCACCCTCTGTACTCTACACTCTACTCTGCACTCTACACTCTCAATACTCTCTCTGCACTCTATACCGCACACCGTTGTCATTCTCCGACCCTACCCCCATTGTTTGTACTCCTGGCCATTGGGATTTACCATTTAAACCGCAAAAGACCATTATTGAAATACTAATAGTTGACAAATTATTTATCCCCCATATTATACATCTCTTACATATCCCACCCGAATTTTCACATTTCATTTCATTTTCAATTTTTTTTTTTCCCATTAGATACTCTGTTATGATCTTAATGTTGAGATTATAATAATCGTCTCGCGATATTCTCTTCAACAACTTAATCAGCTTGCCCGTTGTCATTACACGTAGAAACTATTGCGGAATTATACTTGAAGTTAATCATCATTCATCACCACACTAACAATACTAAGACTATTCCGCAAATTAATCTTAGCAATTAGTCGGCTCGTAACGTAGAAAATTACTAAATAAATTTAATAACGTATTTAGAGTAACAAATAAATTTAAATATGATCCTGAAGTTAACAGAGAGTTGGTAATTTTCGGATTTCTTTCCAACAAGTCAATTATACAAAAAAAAACTCGAAATATGCAGATGTAGAAAATTCAAAACACACGGAGAGAAATTTCAAGTAAATATGCCTATGCAGCATAGTAATAGTTACATTACTTTGTAGTTTGTGTCACGCCGCTCTTATGTGACTGCTTATACAAACTATAATGTAATTATTACTATGCTACATATGCATATTTACTTGACATTTCTCTCCGTGCACTATCAGTGCAATCATATAGAAAATTTATTAAGGAATAATTATTAAATTGTTTACAGGGCTTTTAATTTTCTATAAAACCGCATGTTTAACAATTATCATTTAATAATTTATAAATTAGATAGAGACATATACGTGTGAATTACTATCAAAACTATAAAAATGTTAATAAATTTTTTTTTCTAACAGAAAATTAAAAGCTCTTTCAAATGAGTACCGACATGACATTTTTTATGATTTTAAAGATACACATATATTTTAAAATGCATTAAATAAAATATATGTGTATCGTTAAAAATATGAAAAATAAGTATGTCATGTTGGTAGTCGTTTTGAAGGACTTTTGATTTCCTATAAAACTACATGTTGAAAATTTATTTTTTAATTATTTGTTAAAAGATATATATAAATTAGTATATGAGTGTGAATGTAGCAGACATCTTAAAAATTTAAAATTATAAATAAATAGAGTAAATGATTTTTTTAAAAATACACATTAATTTTTAAATTTTTTAAATGCGAATTTTTTAAAAATTTAATTTCATTAATTATTTAGTCTATTTATTGATAATTTCAAATTTGTCTGGTGTCTACTACATTCACACTCATAATTAGTATTTAAAGTATAAAAAAATTTTAATAAATTCTTTTTTTAACAGAAAATTAAAAGCTCTGTCAAATGACAACTGACATGATAATTTTGTAAATTTTCGAGATGCACATATATTTTTATTTGTATTAAAATATATATCTCTTAGAATATGAAAACAAGTCTGATCTACGTATAATCTACGTGCTCACAAATGATTAATTGCCAGTTTTGATAAAAATATGATAGATATTAATTAAAAAAATAATTAAATGATACCTTGCTTAAAATTTATCAATAATTTCTTCAACTCAGTAATTAAATAAATAATAATTGTCGCTAATTTTTCCACATATTTTTTCATAAATCATGAGTGTTAATACTTGTCCTTAAATATTAACAATTATTTATATTTTATTATTTCCATTGTTTCATATTTTCGAGTAAATTAATTATCTTCAAATAAAAACATAAACGTGTCAGATTTGTTTACAACGTCGCCATTTTGAATAGACCTTCCTCTTTAAAATTACGCGGGAGGATTTGAAATTTAATTTTGCCAATAAATCAATGAAATATTTATATCAAATAAAATAAAAAAATTAAATAATAACAATATTATTATTGTTAGAATTTTGATCCATAATTATAGTCAGTGAATAAAAATTTTTAATCAATAATTGTTTTTTAAATTTACTCACCCTTCCCGCCATTTTTATGATCCGCTGCCAGTGCTAGTACATTATCATCAAGAAATAAATAAATTAAATATATAAACACTGACTAAAACAATTCAATTATCACAACCAATTAATCACCAAATTATCACAATCATTTAATTACATTATTTATCATAAAAGAAAACATTTAATTATTTTTATTCCCGTTTCAAAATTCCCACACCAAACATGACGCTTAGGAACGCGAGAACCCCCAGAGATAAGCCGGCACTGAATTTAATTTATTTAAAAACTTACACTCACGGACCCACATAAATTAATATCACGAAATGTTTATCATTTGTTGAAAAATTATTTAAAATTAACTGTACACTTTTAATTGAGTGTCACAATAATTAAAAGAATTATTTTAACTGAATAAAATGACAACGACAATGAGAGAGCGTCAGGCGGGAGACGAACTGACCCAGGATGTTTCTGCACATGCGCGCCTCAATTCTATGTCTACTGCGCAGGTCGTACCAACTGCTCGCATCACTGCGCAAGTGCTTCAAGTTCTGGGTCTAGCTTCAGACTGTCGCTATCGTAATGACGCCGGTCTCTACCAGCTCGTAATTTAATAAATAAATAATTTATTCTTGCAGTCATATTTATTAAAACGAGTGTCTTTAAATATTATTTGACGGACATTGAACATTTTGTAATAATAATTCAATCAGTGTGTGAAATACAAGTAGTAAAACAATTCATTTAAATAAATCGTGTCGATGTTCCATTGTTAAGCTATCGGTGTTCGTTGTCATTTGTTTTATTATTATTATTGATTTAAAATCAGTGAAAAAAAATTCAGTTAGTTATTATTCATGTGAAAAAATTTTGAAGACTTATCAGTGAATTTTTTGTGAGAGTGGAAAGTGTTTTTTATCGAGTGCTGTGAATTTTTTTTTTTGTGTTTAAGTTATTTTTTGCCGCTATTTTTAAAAGTCATCCTGAAGTTAGAAGACAATTAATAATTTTTGGATTTTTCTGGAAACGATAAATTATAAAAAAAAAATAAAAATAAAAGTATGCACATGTAGGAAATTAAAAATGCTATAGATGCAATTTTTTTTTTTTTAATTTATCGATTTTAAAAAACCCAAAGATTATTAGACGTCAGCTAACTACTGTGTCATTTTTTAAAATATACTCGTGTCATTTTTTTTTTTTTTTTAGATAAAAAATCGTGGTTCATGAGTGAGTAGTGTCAGTGTTGTTTGTGTTAATAATTTATATCAGTGTGATTTAGTGTTAGTGGTAATTTGATTGTCAACTACGTTTTCAAGTCTAAGTCCAATGTCATCGAAAAGCATCAAAATGTGAGTTTTTAATTTTTTTATTCAAAAATTATTTATCATATTTAAAAAATTAGGCGATTATTTATGACTTTAAATGATATATTTAACTTATTACATGTATTTATATATTTCATTTACGTCGAGAATTAAAAAAAAAAATTTGCCGCCAAAAGTAATTTATATTTAAATAATAAATGATCCACTGCGAAAAAATAACTAGTTTTCGAATAGTTGAATAATAAGAGAATATCTTACTGGCCTGGTAATGGCACTGAAGTTAGCCGACGTCTAATAATTTAAAAAAAAAAAGTCAAACTGACAACCAGAAAAAAATCAAATTAATAATTCAAAAGTTGAATAAAATTTTGTAATTAAAAAACAAACTAATATTTTAATACTAGTTTTTTTACCAACTTTTTTTTAATTTTATAATTTGTCGTTTCTGAAAAAATCAAAAATTATTAGACGTCGGCTAACTTCAGTATCCTATTAAATTCTGTTTAAAACTTCAAAAGGCGGCTTGTGATTAAAAAAAAAAATACAAAGCCCGTGGAAAAGTTCATGACTCACTGAAATTTTATATTATTAAAATAGTCCATAAATATTAGATTTAGTAATTAAAATCGTCACCGTAAAAGAACAGAGACAATAACGCGATTCAGCTGAATGATTGGGAAGCAAAAGAAATTATATTTTACCAGAGAATAAGAGCGCCGAGAGTTGACACGACTGCGGTTTCATTAGAATGATGAATCATTACGTCAGACGGGTTCACCGTCTAGCCAATCTTGAGATGCGGCTGCCGCTACAGTGCGCGCTATTCCGCGGAATGTTATTTTATATTTATACGCTCGCCAGTTTGATAATTCATGGGGCTTCAGGCTTGTCGCTTATAACCTCTACTCGTTCTACTCTCAGGTACACACTAAACCTCTACTTGAACCTTTCTCCCACACCCCACACTCACACATACATACAAAATTTTAGTTCCATCCCAAGTGTCTCAGTACTCTGCGGAATTCTTCTAACCGCGTCGCAAGTCAGATCTTGACACTATCCCATTTCGTTTCTTCCATCTCAGAATCCAGGATTTAGTTTCACCTCAAGAAGTAACAATAAAATCCCTATTTAAGTCTACTCAAATTACATAACATTGCTCGTATTTTCAATTAACAAATCCAAACAAAAAACAATTCCCCAACGAGCTTATCCATTAGCAGCTAATTATTATCTAAACAAATAGCTGAAAATAAATCAAATGTTTCTTAACAAACTTACTTCGCCATTGACTTTACAACAAATATATGTATATATATTATTATTATTATTTCGAGAACCAGCATGTTGTCTGGAGGACAGAGTTTTGTGCCCGGAAGTTCGCTAGTCTGTATACTCACGCCGGAATTATCTAATCCAGCTTTCCTTGAACACAATATTCTCTCTTTCTCCCTCATTTCCTTCCCTTATTTCCCTTTTCCCACTCGTTATGCACAAGCACAAATACCGACACCAACACCATCAGCGATAACGGGAATGGGTATCGGTGTGGATGCAGACGCAGAGGTCGACTGAGCCTAGAACGGAAGTCGGTCAAGTCTTTGGAGGAATACACAAGCGAGAGCGAAGGGAATGAATTTCGGAATTCATCTAAAGCACACGTTCATCCAGTTAACTAACACCCTTAAATACTTAGGCACACGTACACACCAACACACCAACACAACTGCCTTAATAGAGCTCGCTCTTCTAGATTATGTATAGCTATATTATCACGCTCATGTTTCCATGCATAATTGAACCAGTGGAAGATGAATACGAAAGTACAAAGAGACATGAGGCATATCATAAGGTATTATATTATAATTTATAATATTATATTATGGAAACACTGTCTTAGCTGTATTACAACTGGGTAAATAATAATCTTAATATCTGTGTGATAATTTTGTCAAATTGCTCTAAGATTATTAGCAAGTTAATCGCTATAAGATCTACGGTCTCGAGACGAGATGAGATGGATGCTGTGTATAGAAACTACAGAGGAAGAGACCGAATGGATAAAGTACTTTGAAGAGCTTGACTAATGTTCAGTCCTTGAGAGAAATCGTGATGGAAATAATATCATTATTATCATTACTTTTACTATTATTTTACATTGTAAAAGAACTAGTGAGACAGAAGACGATTTGGGAAAATAAAGTTAAAGGAAAAATAGCCGGGCTGAGGCAGTAGTGTGAGCGGGAAAACGATCCGCTAGTAAATTTACGCTCGGCATCCATGTGTTATTACGTCGATCGATTCGGGCGAATATAGACCGAGTTAAATTTACGGCATACATGCTGTGTTATTGCTCCTCTTGTATGTTCCCCGTTTATTTTCATTTTCCTTTCCTGACTTTTCATTTTATTCTAAACCGTAAACGTCACACTCGTTGCCGATTTTTGCTCCGGTGACGGACTCGATTATCCAATTACTGTTATTTTATTATGTGAAAAATATACTTTTTGTTAAACATTTTTTCGTTATTAAAAGTTTCGGTTATAAATTTTTCCAGTTTTAAATTTCCGACTGATTCAAATTAACGCGTTCGAGGCTATTTCAAGTCGAGGTACTTATTTTTTGTGTAAATATCCGTTACATAAAAAAATATAAAGGACCAGAGTTGACGTAAAGTAGAATCAATAATGGCCCAAAGGGATTTTTAAAGCTCGCTACATATGCACATAAAAAAAAAACTATGTTGTGACAATGAATTTATTTATTTTTTTTTTTTTCAGCCCAATATGCACTTGATAATTAACAATTTTTTTTCAATATCCTAGTTGATTGAAAAAAAATGTTGATAGATATTTTTGTTAAAAACGTAAAAATTAAAAGAGAATAGAATACAGGATGAAGAAAAATGTTGGAGACATAAAAATTGGTAATTCCCATTCGATACAATGCTATTTTCGGTTGGAAAATCACCCATGTTTTTTCATGCTCCACTGCGAGATGTCACGGATACATTTTTTTTTTTATTTACTATGTGTTGGTCATATATTTTTTCATGTATTGGTGAATCGATACTTGGGCTCTTTTTTTTTAGTGTGCGTTCACAGAGTTAATGAGAATAAAAAGCTCGTTGGAATAAATAAATATGTGTGTGAGTGTATGTGTGTTTTGTCGAATGATAGGGCACAGCAGAGTAACAGAATAAAAGTATAGGAAGAGTTGGATCATGGGAATACAAATAGCGCGTGAGTGAGCTGTTCAAAAAAAAAAAAGTATCGGTACTGACGGTGAGGTGATTAACGCGGTTAATTTGCTGCAATTTGATCCGGTTGTAGTCTCTACCAACCTATCACCAAAAAACACTGACTTTTAGTACCCACAGTGACATCAATCGCTACCGCTGTTTCTATAACGTAATAAAAAATATTAAATTCACGTTTTATTTTCATTTGAGGTTTTTCAACTATATCAATAAATATACCAAACTTTCACCGCAATTATACACGGAAATTGATATTAAATATTTTACTTTTTTCTACCGAAATAAATTATTCCAACATTTTTTTTTTTAATTAAAAATTAAATTAACATTCTTTTTATTATTAAATACACTGTAAAAAAAACACCGGGGTAAGTTCAAGCGGTGTAGGTGTTAAAATTGGCGGTGTTAAATTTTAACCCCGATAGCGGTGTGAAAATAACGCCGCCGCCGGTGTAAATATTATTTACCGGTGTTAAAAAAAATTTTCCGGTGTTAAAATACTTTACTTTGGGAATGTGTGCATATGTGTGTGTGTGTCAAAATATTTTTTGCGTTTTATAAGTTTCCCAAAGCTAATACTCTGAATGGACGCAATTTACCCCGCATTTTAACACCGCCGAATTACGCCTCCTACACCGGTGTAATTTCATTTTAACACCGCTCTTTTTACAGTGTATAAAATATATTGAATGAATTATTTTTTAATTAAAAGATAACTTTAGATTAAGAAAAAGTAAAAGTCAAAATTTCGATAGGACAAAAGATAATTTAGCGGTAAGCTGATATAATTTATGAGGTAAATTTTGATCAAAGAAACATCTGATGTATCCCGGAAATCACGCAGAGATCTCGAGGGTTATATATACGGCATCAGTCGCGGCGTGACGGCACTCGGAGCTCGGGGCGACGTGTAAAACTCTGAGATAGGCATTAGCATGCATGCCCCGATGTGGAGAAGAGCACTTAGCGACCCCGCTCTCGTAGCCTTATTCTGCACGACCTTTGCTACCATCGACTCATCGATTCAAACACTTGAGTCCCTTATTCATAAAAGTAGGGGCCGACTATTCAACCAACAAGTTATTTTAGCCTATCACTAGACCCAGTGCATAAATAAATAATTATTTTATCTAGTCATGTCAGAGGTATATTGATTATTCATTACCCCATCGATTCTTTATTATTTTTGTCTAGTAAAGTCTATTTACATGTTCTAAGAGGTTGTTCTTTTATTCATGCATAAATTTAACCAAGCTTTTGCATTTTAGCCAGCTAGCTAGCAGGCAGTGCCTTTAAAGCAACGGTACAAGTTTTCTTTGGAGTGAGTTTGGGTTTTAAAACTTTTCACCAGTGACTTAAGATATACCTAAATACTTTTAAGTTTGTTACAATAATCGCTCCGTTGATTTTTATCTTATTACCGACCCTTAACATATTTCTGTATCTATATACATTTATTCAAATCCTGTTGTTCTTAAATTAATACTCAAAAAATATCTTTGATCTTTTTGTTATTATTTTTTTCCTTGTAATTATAGTATGTTTTTTTAATCACTTTCTTAATAACGGCAGACGAAATTTGAGTTTGTGAATTTTCCTTTTTGTGAGTAAAATTGCTGACTCATGACCTGGAACCCCACCTTCTCTAATCATTACGTCACAACTAATGGTACCGCTCATTATTATGGCGAATGATTCTGAGCGGCATTTTTTTTTTTTTATATTCTACTTAAGTTTTTTTTCATTTCTCTCAGTAGATTCAGGTCGACTTGAAAGATTCTTTAAAGATCAACTTGAGATGAATTTTTTGTCAACATTAAAATAAAAAAAAAAAAATGCAAGTAATTATTTTTTTATTCTGGATTTTGAATTTTTGAAATGCTTGTGAATTTAAATAAAAGAGTAATTCAATTTATCAAACGTCAATAATGTTTTACAGAAGTCTATATAATTAGACAGTGGAATACGTCGATGGATTGTTAATTTAGTTTAAACATTTAGTATTATTGGAGAAATTCTATTGAGAAAGTTTATTGTCGGGCATTCAGTGGGTTTATGGTTCCATGAATCACTCAGGGTTAGCCACTTCATTATACTGACGTTATTACCAATTTAACGTTTGCGCTGTTAGAAATGTAGAATTAACCGAAACCGGATCCAAACTATTATCGAATCTAATTAATATTATGTATCATTCATTGGTCCATAAATATATAAATCCTAGGGTGGTCGTTAAAAAATAAATTTTCTGACGCCCCATAAAAAGCTTTTTTTTAGTAAAAAAACACGTGGGGAATTTTTTTCTTATTTTTAAGTAAAAAGAACACGTGTCGCAGGACGATCAATGTTCATTTTTCGATACAATCGCGGTTTTTTTTTAATTTCTCATGAAATATGCAGATTAAAGGAAAAAGTCATAAGAACAATTTTGTAGAAAATTGAATTCTTGACAGAAAAGGTCATGTTCATTTTTTTAATAAAACGTGTATTTATGAAGATATTTTAAAAAAACTTTTTTTAGACCTGATGAATTGAGCGTTTTAAGGATCACAAATTTCGAAAATAACATTTTTTTAAGTATATAGAAACTGTAACAAGCATTAATGATTGATATGTTACGAGTTACGAAGTTGTCTATATTTAAGAAAAAACGTTATTTCTAACATTCGTTATCCTTAAAATGCCCAATTGATACGATCTAGAAAAGTTTTTTTAAAATATCTTCATGAATACACGTTTTATAAAAAAATGAACTTTTTTTGTTAAGAATTTAATTGCCTACAAAATTGTTGTAATGACTTTTTCCTTTAATCTGCATATTTCATGAGATATTTAAAAAAAACCGCGATTGTATCGAAAAATGAACTTTGATCGTCCTCCGGCACGTGTTCTTTTTACTTAAACCGAAAAAACGAAATTTCCCCCGTATTTTTTCACTAAAAAGAAGCTTTTTATGAAGCGTCTGAAAAAATTTAATTTTTACCGACCACCCAAATAAATACTTATCCTTACAAACGAGCATCCGCGTAAAATTTAAAATCGGTGCACTCGATTTTGAATATTTTGTGATAAATTTATTTGGGTACATGTGTTACCGCCGGCAATAAAGCACATAAAAATTTTTCAAGCATTTCATATATTTAAGCAAAAGTGTACACAGATTGAAGAGACGGCGAGGCCACACGCGACAGCACTCGCGTTGTTGGTGGTATAAAATAAATTTTAAAGTGACATTTCCTCAGCATAGCAAACCCAGAGTGGAGCTGAAGCTAAAGAAGTTGTCGCGCAGAAAAAAGGCGCGACGCGTCACACGTCTCACTCGGGTTTGCATTGAAATGCTCAATCATTGCCCGAGACGTGGCTCTCAATCTTGTTTGAATATTATTCATGCCGCGAAATTACATTCCCCTCATTTTTCATAATATTCATATCGATTCGACGATAAAAGAGACTATTCGCGATAACAAACCATAAATATAAATCACACGTTTTTATTTAAAACCAAACTTCCGATAGAAAAAAAACGTATAATTATTGAGATTAACAGTCGGTAAATAGAATGGCGGAAATAGCTAATTTAAAAGTTGGTTATAGTTGTGTTAAGTTTAAGGGTGATATAGGGAAGGAGGTATTAGGCAGTTATTACTCCCTCAAGGAACATATTCCTCGATGAAGACTCCCTCCAGAGTCTCGGGATAACTGAGTATACGGAGAGTATGGTTAAGGCGGTTGTAGGAAGAACCAAATGAGTAGCAAAGGTGCTGGTGCGCTCAACCGCGATGTGTGAGCCAACGAGCTGGCTATGCTAATAACACGAGTTTAGATCTGCTAGTGTATGCGAGCAGTACCGTTTCTAACATACATAGAATTGCACTCGCATTACCTAACTCTGACGCAGAATAATTTGACTATTAGCTTATTCGGTCAAAACTTTGTTGTCTAAGCTTAAAACACCGCCGGGATTTTAGTGCCTTATCGACGTTGTTGTTTAACTCCTAATGTCCGAGGCTATTACCCATAATATTTCTCCCGTGTATATTAATTTGTCTGTGTTCATGTCCATGTTTAATTCTACCATTAAATATTTACAATAGGATTGTATATATCCTCTAAACACGCCACTAATAATTATCATAACGAATTAAATATTAAACTCGGAGTATCATCAGAACAGGAGGAACAAAAAAAAAAGTTATAATTTTTCGGAATAGGAATAAGTCAGTCGTGAAAATTGCAAACGCGGTATATTTTATTTAAAAGCATACTTCGAATCGTTATTATTGTACGAGGCCGTTAAAACGCCGGGTGATAAGGCGCAGAGGTAAGATCATTGGCTGATGGCTCGTCAACCCGCTGACACTACGGGTATTATGGCCTATGACAAACCGAACGCCGGAAGTTGGATCAATAGGGACATTTGCGTCCGGAAATTGTTACTTCCGCAGAGCTAATGCTCTTCCGTTAAAGATAACGCTTAAGCTACGGCTCTTCCGACACATTTACGTTGATCGGCTATTGGCGGAGATCCATCCGGCACATCTCCATGAGTCTGACATTCATAATTTTATTTTTTAAATCGCGATATTAAACTTTTTGAAAATTATTATTTTTATTATTATTATTATTATTGTAATTATACTTGTGATAGTGTTTGGGTAAATTTAAATGCCACGCGAATATGCTTTTATTAGCAGTAAAATTTTAAAAGTATCTAAAGTTCAAGTGTATAACGGTACGTACACAAAGAAAACTGGAAAGCGTTAACTCGCTCCTTCTACTTTGCTTAGAACGCTGATGCATCTCGGTTAATTTTAATTAAAGTAATTACCTGTCTCGGCGGGGTTTCTCAGTGCACGTACTTTGTGTCTTCCCCGCCAGTCTCTCCGTCACCCGCTCGCGATTTCCCTCTACTTTTAACAATGCTGCAATTACTCGAACAAAGTGCGTAAGTCGGCCTATTAAAACGACGACAGGGCAACTTTAATGCTAATCCTTATCGCCGCTTCCTACTAAATTTGCTACTTGATTTACTAAATCCGAGAAGCGACATCATTCTAAAGATAATCATCTAAGCACTTTTAATTTATTTTAATGCTTGCCTTTTATTTTTATATTTTAAAACTCATCTCTACACAATTGAAATACGGCAAAAAAGTTTATAGTAATATAAGGGAAAGGGGGGGGGGGGCAACAGCGGGTACCCCCAAAATTTTATATTTTAAATGGTTTTTAAACATTCTAACATCACTTTTGTAAATATAATTGAGCGTTATATTGAATTTTTTTTGTTAAACGTTTTCAAAAATCAATTAAAAGTCAGTTAAAAAATATTAATGACTTTTGTTTTATAATAAATATTTTTAAAAATTTGTTTTTCTTCTTTTGTATCTAATAATCGTGCAAAATATAATTTTTCTTCATATAAATTACTTGCAAAAAAGTTTAACTCAATCGAATTCATTTAAAATCCAGAAATTTTTTTTTTATCTTTTTTTGGGGGTACTCATTTTGGCCACAAAAATGAAAATTTTTTTTTTTAACGGTAACTGAAAATTTTTTCTATTTACTTTGAATATTAAAAAAAAAAAATTTAGTGTATGTTTTAGTCCTCGATATTCCGTTAATTAGCCCGTTTTCTCCTCCCTCCCCTAGTACGCAATAAAAAAATTACTGTTAAAATTAAAAAAAATTCAACTTACCTGCAAAAATATAATTTCTTCTGTTGACTCGTACTCTTAATAATTATTTTATAGTAATATTAAAATTAACTAAATTAAATTTAACAATTAAAATAAATAAATTTTTTTTTCCTTAAAAATTAAAGTAAAGGGTTTATTATAATTAGACGAAGAGAATTTGATAAAATTTACGCTTCAGTGCAAAGTAAATCTGGTCCAAAAACAAAAAGAATGAAAACTAATTTTTTTTTTAATTTTTACTGAAAATGACTCGAAATTGGTTATTTTTTATTCCATATCCAGTCCCAGTTTACTTACAATTGCCGAATAAAATTTATCAGATTCTCTCCGTATATAAAATGAATACACGATCTATTAAATAAAAATATAATTTTTATTTAAAAATTCAAAAAGTTATTTACGATTCAACATTATCATCAGGAGTATCAGTAACAGAATTTACACCTTTATGTTTTGGCAAATTATCTGGAATAGTAAATTTGGCACGATATTCTCGCAATACAAGCATTACCGGAAAATTATGAGTGATTGACGCATGAGTCATCAATGAAAATTTCGAGACGAAGTCGTTGCACCAGCTCTTGTACCCCAGGTATTTAGTATAATGAACCCGCTTGAATTGGGCATTTGGATCAGCACCAGCTTTCAAAAGATACTTCACGATCAAAGGATTTCCGATTAAAACTGCCAAATGTATCGGTTGGAATCCACGGAATGTAATTTTATTCACATATCGTTTCAAGTCGATCGTGTCATTATTGTAGATATTTACACAGACTCTGTTGATACGGTATAACAAAAATTCCACTATTGACGGAGACTTACTCTCAATAGCATAAAACAAAGCCAATTTCCTGGTGGTTTTGATGGTGAAAAAATTAGCACCGAAGTCAACCAACAGCTGAACTAGCGGCAAGTTCCTACTCACAATGGCTTCCATCAGTAATGAATAATTTTTAAATTTATCATCATTCCACTTTCTAAACGGAAACAATCTTTTGAACACAGTTTCGTCGTATTCAGCGTTCACGTCAGCACCAGCTTCCAATAGTAACTTTACCATCTCCTCATTTTCACGCAGTACAGCATAATGAATCGGATGAGCTCCATCTTCAGCGACGGCATTAACATCTACTCTGTACTCTTCGATTAATATTTGAGCGAAACGCAGATTATCTTCTCTGCAGACCACATGTAGAGGCGTATATCCAGCCCACGGTCCACTTGTCTGGCAAACGTCTTTGCTCGCTGCTCCATGCCTCAGTAGATATTCCGCAATATCAAACTCCTGCTTTGCGAGTGCAGAAAATAAGGGTGTCGAAGTATTATGTGGTGCACGAGCGTTCACATCAGCTCCTTCTAGCATATAATACACAACGTCTTCCACGTCTCCGGCTAAAACGGCTGATCGGAACCGGCTGTTGATATAATATTGATTTTGATGATACACAACAGCGCTTACACATGGATCCATTTTTAATTGTAAATTAAATTGTCACGTTATAATTTTTAAACACTGAGTTTCTGAATTCAATTTCACTAGTATATCACTTCGAAAGGCAACTTTAAACACTTGAATTAGTACACTTGCAGAAATATTGAAAAGCTCTTGGTTATATTAAACTCAGAAGGGAACTTGAGTACGACTGCTCACTGTCAAGTCTCAGAGAGATATGAAAATTTCTGGCGAAAATTTTAGGGCCTCAAATTTACCTAATTAAGAGAGGGGGTACGACAAGTGGAGGGGGTAGTGCGACGAATTACCTGTCCTGAAAAATTTTGTAAACACCTTAAGTACTTTGTGGTTGGTTCGGCAGATCCAAAAGGGCGTGAATTTTGAGATAGGCTCTTTTGGCATTAGAGATGCGACTTAACAGTAGACACTCTAAATCAAATAGATAAATTAACAATAGTTATAATGAGCAACATACATTGATACTTAGAAAAGAAAAAGAAATTGTGTAAAATTTTAAATTCCCCGTAGTAACCAAGTATTAAAATTATTCAAATAAAAATGTTGATTATAAAATTCCCATAGGACATATATTTAAATTTTTTATTTTTTATATTAAATTTTCAAAATATTACACGAAATAGTCTATCAAAATTTCATGGTAAATGTAGATGTACACTGTAAAAAAATGAGAGTGGATTCAGACTGATTACGGATTTTATTTTGATTCGAATTCAATCCGTTGCTCTGAGTTTTGTAGTTTTTTTAATTCAGCATTCACTCCGCTTTTTTTTAAATAGCTATAAATTTTTCAAAATTTGACTAATTGGGACGTTTTTTTTTTTCTAAAGCTTTTGTTTTTAACTGAACTTTTCGAAAAAAAATACAAAAAAATTATTGCAGTCTATCTTTATTATTTTTTTTTAGATTTTTGAAAAAACTCCAAAATTTTTCGATGTTTACCATTTTTGATTTTTTTTTATTATATAAAACTTTGACATTATCTGCAAATCCTCAAATTTTTTCAGTGATGTTTTTTCGATTTATATTTTCTATTTCCAATTGGTAAAAAAAACCTTTTTCAACCGGCCTTATTTCTCATAACACTATGCTAAAATTTTTTGAGAGTGACCAAAAAACTTTTAAATTAAAAAAAAAAATATAAAAATAAAAAATTTGAATGGTAATCATCGAAAAAATTCGATTTTTTTTTCGAAAAATCACGTTAAAAAATAGAAGGACGTTCTGAATAATTTTTTTGTATTTTTTTCTGAAAACTGCATTCAAAAACGAGGAGAATAAAAAAAAAAAGTTTTCGTTTGGTCCCTTTGTAGACAAATGCTGGGAAAACGAAAAAAAATTTCTTTTAACCATCAAACAATGAGTGTAGAAGAAGTTATTTTTTAATATATATATATATATATATTAAATTTCATCATTTTTATTTAACATGGGAGCGATCGTACCAATTAAAAAAAAAACTTCGAGAAGTTTCAATAGAGTGAAGTCGTGAATGAAATCATGCAAAGGAACAAAGTAAAATTTAATATCACAAAGTTATAGAAAAATTAATTTACCAATTTCTAACATCTACAGTCATATAATTTTGACATAGACTTTTTTTAAATATAAATTTACAATACAAACTTAAATATTTTTCCTTATTCTTAATGAATTATTCGTCATTTAATTTCTTTTCACAAATATATACATTTCAATGAAATGTAATGACTATTTACTTAAACCTTGTTAAATCTCCAGCTTACATCAAATTATTATGACGTCCCTCTTTAAAATCCATTTAAATAAATGTCCTTTAAATAGCATTGTCTCAAGTCCGGCGCTAAGCCCTATTGTAAATATTATCGTCAATAGTCATCAGGTCTCGACAGAGTAGCAGACAGTGATAATTATCCCTTAATTACCCTGGGAAAAAATAAGCTGTAAAGATTCATATACATATTCATGTCTTAACACAGGTATGATGAGTGATAATGCTCAAGAGAGTGCCAGGTACGTAATGCACCAGTCCCTTCTCGGAAATGATTGACAAGTAACATAGCCGCCTAATTGCTTTATCCATTATGCCATTGATCTATCTATGTCAACTAAACTCCTAATTTGACATTTATCATAAACTTGCCCGCATATGCTTACCGACGATCTCAAAACCTAGTCCATTTAATCTCATAATTTATTCTCACCTATACGATATTGATTATTGACAATGTAGGCAATATATTTAAAATAATTTGCATTCATAATTAAATAATCAATAAACTGTTTTTCATATGACTTTTAATTGACCGAAAATTTTATGCTAATCGTTCAAGTTGGCATTTTAATTTTATTTTTTTGCATATTAAATAAATATCAAAATTTTTTATTCATATCAATAGAAGTTAATTATAATTTATAAATTATATTTACCCACATGGAAAAACTATATATTGTTAAAAATATATAAAAATATATATGGTGAATATGTGATAAATATATGGCGGCAAAAATATGTTTTTTACATATATTGGATTATATATTATTAATAACATATTTCTTTTTTATAATGTTTGATATTATCTCATATAATGCTCAATATATTTTTGTCATATATGGATGGTATATGGGTAATTTATAAAGTATAATATAATAAAATTTATATATATTTTGACTTATATAATTAGTGATATACTGTCTGTATATAATTGATCATACATAGAAGTACTTATATGTTTAAATCTATGGTTTGCGGTATATTGAAGTTATATTTTCCAATATATTAAAAATTATATTTTCCTCGATATATGTATTGAAAATTTATATAGGGGAGGGTGGGCAGAGCGGCCCCCCTAAGCCAATTATTATTTTTTGTGGCTTTCAACCATAAGATCACTTTACTTTTGTCCTATTTCGAACAAATTTATGGACATTTTGCCAAAATTCTGAAAAATTTTTTTTTTTTTTTGTGGGGCAGAGCGGCCCCCCTTCAAAAAGTGATAAAAAAAATTTTTTTTTTTCGTTTTTTTTTTTTTTTAAATTGTTTTCATCATTAAGAATGTATTTCTATCTCTTGACAACTATTTTTGGTTTTATATTACTCGAAAAAAATTTTTTAAAGCGTAAAAAATCGTTCACTCTCGATTACCTTAATTACTAATTGTTATTTAATAAAAGAAAAAATCAATTCTATAATTTTACTTTATTTTAAAAATTTATCAACTAAAAAAAAAATTTAATTTCTATAAATTTTTAGTGAACAAATTTACCTCTTACATAGAGAAACGGCCGAAAAATATGAAAAAATAATTTTTTCGGAAGTTTCGGCTGGTCCATTTTGCCCCAGGTGTTATGCGTAGGGCTAGAAATGTGGAATTATGATAATTTTTTTTTAATTTGACGATATAAATATGAAAAAATCACTTTTTCAAAATTTTGGGCTTGTCCATTTTGCCCCAAATGTCATGCGTACATTATTATGTAACATACTATAGTACGAAAAATATGCATAGTACTATATATTTTGCAATATACTGGAAAACTTATATAAAAAATATACATCATACTGTATATTAATAAATATACTACTTTCAATACAATATATCAATATATAATAAAATATACCAATATATAGGGGAAGAGGAAGAAAAGTAGGCCCCATGGGGTAAAGTAAGCCCCTTAAAATTTTCAAAACTTCAAAAAATATAGGAGCAAAGCGGGTCCCTCAAAATTTTCTATACGACGATGGATTCGGACAGATAATAAGCTTATCAAAATTTCTTATATAATGCGGGCTAAAATGAACCACCAAAATTGTTCATTAAAATATAATTTATTAAGAAAATTAAAAATAGTAAAATTATATCACAGCAGACTATTAAAATGACTTTTATATGATTAAAATACAATTGTTCTATAGGTGTTTGCAAATATCACACGTGTAAAGAATAAAAAATATCAAATCCGAAATTTTTTGGAGGGCCCACTTTGCCCCTAATTTTCGATTTTTCAATTTTAATGGACGCAGCATAATTGAGTGAAAATAAATATCAAGGGTCTAAAAAGAAGTAAACGCGTAAAACAAGTTAATGATATTATAATTATTTTCCTTAAGGGCCCTCTCCCCAATATGCTAAACATACATAAAAAAAGTTATATTGATAAACATATAATTAATATATTGTAGCAATATATCACATTATAATATTCATATATTGTAAAGTATATTTTTTCACATATAAAGTTTTTTCATGCGGGTATACCTCCAAGCTTAGAGTGAAATTAAAAATTCTGCAGGTAAATTGACGTTGACAAGTAATCAATAAAATAGACATAATTTCGTTAAATGAGGGAAGAAATGAAGTGGTAGGAGTCTACATTAAATAAAAAGTTTTGAAAACAATTAAAGTATCTCAATGTAACATGTCATGTTGAATTAGTAGGTTGGTTCGCAATTTGCATTCGAACCACGTTTGCACACAGACCCGGTCCAGTAATTCGTAACATAGCGCATACGCCGCGGCCGCTAATGAGGGTAGAAACGAACTGTTACTAACGAACGGTTAATGCACGAGCCACGTACCCGTGTAGGCCAAATGCTGCTATCCATGCACTACTAACCGGGAACTGGGGATAAAAACTCCATTGAGATATTTTTTATTTTTATTTCTACAGAGATCTCTAGAGTCTCGAGTTAAGTCCGGGGCTAGACCGGCTCCCACCTGTATTTCAAACCTTTTCGTAGCCTCAAAGTCATAGTTCACCGCGTAAATTGTAGAAGACCGTACTGTTACTGAGAAACGGTTTAAATGCTCCGCGTCGGTTTCAAGTACACGCGTACATCTACCGAAAAGTCAGAAGTAAAAAAAAAAACATTACATTAATGTAATGCCGTTTTCAGCGAGATCTAGTGCCATTGGGTAAGAAGTAAGCTGCTTTAAGAGTAATTTAGATCTTTTAGAATATACAATCCCGACTATTATTCCCACACTATATTGCATTAAAGTGTATGCTTGGTTCTGAAAATACCGGGAGTTTCTCTCGGTATGTTTACAAGTATTTTCACCTCACGATTAGTTATTCGCGTTTCACTTTAGCTTCTCGCTTTTTCGTTAAAAATAATTTTAACGCCCGGGTTCATATACCTGTACATGTTAATGTGTATTTAGAGGCATACAGAAATAAAAGGAAGAAACGAAATAGAAATGGGTAGCTCACGAGTTGCTCGTTATTTCCATCATGCCTGACATTTCCATTTTACAGGCTCGTTCAGTCAGGTGCGGTTACTAGAAGAACCATAGCTCCAGTATTTTCCACCGAGTAGTATGTTCAGAGTCGAGTGGGGAAAGATATGAACGAAAAACCCTCACTAATACCATCACGTGCGTTAAAAAATATTAAAACAAAAATTAAACTATTCACACAGACAATTCTGACGTTGACCGCAACATAACAGTCCCCCACGTACGGACAGTTAGACGTGCCAGCTATAATGCTTATTTATTACAGCTGGGGAATTTATATTTTATATGTTTGCTGAGTGGATGCTGTTAGGGGACAAAAAAATACAATAATCATAATTTGAGACGGTATTTAGAATTATTGTTGTGTTCCATGTGTGCGAGTGTGTTTGTGACTTTTCATTTTGATGCAGTACTTCCTGTGATTTGTTCATGTACACGTCATTATAGTTGGGTTTTAAGCACCCGGGCGTATTCTCTCACTTGTTTGCGGTGTTTGAGGAAAGAATTTACTTAATGAGAATGCCGGGATTTTGAGTAAAGTTTAAATTAAGAGAGAGCGAAGGCAAATTTCAGCACAATAGTTTTACTGACATGAGTTTATTCAATAATCACACGGGGAATTTTTCGTTATTTTATTTGAAATTGATGAAAATTTTGTGTAGGAGTTTTGCTTCCTTTCGATTTAGCTGTTTATTTACTGAGCTTTCATCGCGAAATTAATAATTAATTACGGGTGCAGAGAGGATTTATTTCAGTTGCAATTAATCAGTTTATATCTAAAAGGCGAATTTAGATTGTTGAATATTCCGATTATTAATTCGACAAATATATTTTCAAACATGATAAATAATCTTAGTGGTGTAATATATCTATATATAGACGGTTTATAATTGGTATGGATGATAAGTTATTTAATAATTAATATGGTAATTGAATAATTTAATGTTATTGATTTATGTGTATTTTATTTTTTATTATTAATATTACTAATACAATAGTTCATACTGAAGGAATAAAGATACATAAATTGCAATTAATTTTCACGAGTGTGAATGTAGCAGACATCAGAAAAATTCAAAATTATAAATAAATAGAGGAAATGATTGCAAAAACAATATTTATAAAAAATGCACTTATTAATTTTAAAATTTTTTAAATGTGCATTTTTTAAAAATTTTATTTTATTAATTATTTACTCTATTTATTAATAATTATAAATTTGTTTGATGTCTGCTACATTCACACTCATTTAATTTTATGATACTGAAGTTAACAGACGTCTCATAATTTTTGGATTTTTTTTTAGACGATAAACTACAAAAAAAAATATTTGAAAAAATTGCACTTGTAGTTTTTAAAATTTTCTACATGTGCATATTTTTAGTTTTTTTTTTTTTCGTAATTGATTTGGTGAAAAAAAATCCGAAAATTATTGATTGTCTGCTAACTTCAGGATCATTTTAATTTTTAATGAAATTTTATAAATGCATTTTTCAAAGTTGTGTCTGAATAACATAAATTTATTACTTTGGTTATATCAATACTTGTTCGAGAAGAAATATATCTTCTCCTGTTGGAAATAATCCTTCACAAAACGAACATTTTTTTTACTTAGTGTCATCTCGTAGAAAAAAAAATCCAGACAAAATTTTTTTAAGTATACTTAAGTTTCCTGGGGCACGACGGCCCCCTCCCCAAAAAATTATTTCAAAAAATTTGGGAGGGGGCCGTCGTGCCCCAGGAAAAAAAAAATTTATTTCGTTACAATTTTTTTTTTCGAGTGGTCCATTGTGCCCCACATATCATATATTGGCCCAAAATATGATAAAAACATTATAGAGGTCATAACTTGATGGAAAATAAAAAAAATTTTTTTTACCTAATTTTTGAGGGGGGCCTTCGTGCCCCTGGCTCCCCTACTTTGACATGGATAAGGATGATTCTCTTTGGTAAACTGTTATGAAAAATAGTTCCCATAATAATATAAACTTTTTTCGTTCCTTGTGGTGTCCTTCAAAAATGAAAAAACCCCAAAAAGTTCTTAGAAGGTTTTTTCCTTAATTACTGGTCTGGGGCGAGTGGAGGCCGATGGAGATAGATCAGAGCCCTCTAGATTTGCTTCTGTTAGGATTAACCCTTTATTACATATACATTTTTCGTTGTTCATAATTTTTTCAGTCGCCAAAACTTATGGAACCTCCTAAAAATTTTTTTTTTAACAAATAAAATTTTCTTGGATTAAATAGAAACGAAGTAGTGGTAGTTAGAGGTTCGTATGATTGAAAGCCCTGAGTGATGACAATAGAGTACTTAAATCAGCGAAGGCTGTGTTTGTGAAGATAAATTAGTGTAAGAAGGTCTGAACTGGTTAGCGTTGTCTGGGACAAGTGCGGTTAGCCCGCCTCCGCTATAGGACGGTGTGAATAGAGTGTACCGATAGAAAGTACACGATGTCCGACATCTCTACTTGGTTACTTGGCATCGGAGCATCCGCAAGACGGAAGGAGACACGATCGTATCTCCTATAGTACTGTAGGTTTGACACAATCATCCTACTCTGCTTCAACAGTTCCGTTCTATAGCAGATTGTTCATACCCACCGAGATGGAACTCCTTCGTCTGCTTCATCGACTTCTGCTCGAGTTTGTATAATGCGGTTGTGCTTCAAACTCTCATCACTCTTTACCATCCACTCCGCTCATCTCTATCCCATTTAAATCATCAATTAATCTTAATAGATTTCCCAATTTGTCGATTGCTAATCTTATACATCGCATCAACATTATGAATCCTTCTATTCAAACTGTTCATTCTCAATAATTAAATATAATAATAATAATAATAATAATAATAATAATAATTTATTCACTGTACAATCTCGAGTGTATGAGTCGAATATAATCATAGAATTCGTTCACCAGTTGACAGAATAGTGCAACGGTAAATTCAGCAATCAGTCTTCCGCGAAATTCGTGCACCATAAATATGGAACGTGGATGATGCGTTTGAATTGAACTCGAGGTAAAAGAAATAGGAGAAGTTGCGGTGGTAGGCGAGGGTACAGGTGAGGTATAAGATGAGATGAAGAAATGAAAATAGTGAGGAGTACGAATGGAGACACGAAAAAGAGTGGATTCGAGTGGAATAAAGTAGTATAAAATCTGGTAAAAGTGACCTCTGTTTTATATTCCAAGGTGGTAAAGCTGATGTAAGCCTTCTTCTTACTTTTACCCGTACTTTTTTCATTCTTTATTTTACTTTTTAGTTCATTCACTTCATTTTTTTTACTGCCTTCAATTTTGTTTTCCTTCTCTCAATCTCATTCCTTTCGTGCCGTTCCGCGCAACCGTCAGACTCCAGCTCAAACGAACCGTCCTCGTCACTTGAGACTCGAGTACTCGAACCGACCGTACATCTTATAGGTGTATAAAATAAGGAAAGAACAAGAATAAGACAGCATGCCGCGCAAATTTACCTTTTATTTTTACCGTTCGGGTAAAACGAGCAGATAGACAGCTGAATCAGACGTCACTAAATTCAAGAGTTAAATCGAGTTTTAACGTTTGTGTCTCCACCAGTCTTCCCTGTCTCCAACAAACAATAAAACAATCCGGATACTTTTGTTGATGGAACTCGTATTGAGAAAATAACTTACAAGCAATATTTTTTTTTATTTATACATAATATGCAACAGAGGTTAAACTTTATATACATTTCCTTGTCTCTATTTTGTAAACCGCGTAATCTTTTTTTTTATTATTCGCTAGTAAAGTTTATTTAGTTCATCAAATAACTCGATATGTTTACATTCGAAGGCTGCGCAAGAATTTCAGTGGTAATTTTAAATTTTAAGTATGTAATTTTATTGGTAATTCAAAGTATGCCTTAGGATAATTATTAGATAACTTTGAATAATTGCTCTTGTGGTTTTTCACACATTCCATAACCTATATTACAAACTTGTTTCCATGCTTTTTTATTTTTACCATCGAGTTCATTAAAAGTGTAAAGTAATTATTTACAGGATTAAATAATTATTTGCGTTAGTTATTTATTTAAATTAGGCTGTCAATGTGTCGCAAACAAACAGCCCATTACAGGATTTAAATAATGCGATAAGCTAAAAATTTTTAACAATAAATTTTGTCGCGTGGTCCGTCGGATTAACTGGGCATCAAGTTTAATAATTAAACAAGTATTTTAGCATTATGCGCCTGTCATGTTAACACGCAAAACATCCGACTGAAAGCTTTCGGCTGCCAAAAATAATAAAATAATAAAAATACGTAAAAGCACGTGGTGACGAGCGTTTGCCTTTCTTGTCACCGACAGAATTCAAGGAATCAGGATACGCCAGTGGGCTCAGGATTTTTTTTCAATAAACAGAGATTTTATATTCAGCAGTAGCCAGACTTATCTTACTCGTCAATCCGACTGATTTTCTGAGTTTTCTTAAACCGTCGCTTTACATTTCCCTGCACCAACACAACCCGACCAAGATGAATATTGAATCCCACAGGCATCGAGGCATCCAGGTACCAACCAAGTGGAGTCACATAAAAAACCTACGGTCTATTGCAACATTGAAAGCGCAGGTGTGCTCGGAATCATAAAAGCAAATAAATAAAGTAAAATTGTTGGTTGTTCAATAACCCGGCGAATTTCACGTCCTTCAGTTATTAAAAATTTACAAGCCCAAGACAGCGTACTCTGTTTTGAAAGAATTAATTATTTTAATTATTCCTAAGACGATTAAAGGCAGTAAAGATCCACTTTAACCTAATTATTAAATTAACAACTGATTGAGTAAAGCCGTATGTATATGCGAGAAGCCTGATATAGTCCGCGTAACAGGAGCAAGGCGACTGATCCTTGAACAGTGTATTGGATATCCTCGATCGTACGAGCCCGTATATAGGCAGCAGCATTACCATTACACTGGTATAGAGTGGATGCATGGATGATCTAACGATCGGTTGAGCAACGTGTAAACCCGCAATGTGGCCACTATTGAACCACCCTAATTTCTAACCACCCTCTTCTCGCACTTGCTTCGCTGTCACAACACTTGACCACTAGCTCGTCCTATCATCCACCGTAAATTAAATATTTGTTCAATTTTATACTACACAGGCCAACACAACCCCTCAAAATCATTATTATTTTATTTATCCATTAACGATAATTATCTTTATTACAATTATAATAAAGTTAATTAATAAATTTGAAGAGTTATTTAAATGTAACAAGTCGGGAATTATTCCTCAGTCAGATGAAGCTTTTATGGTATCCGGAGTATCAGAGACTAATTAACAGAATCTTGATGCTCTTTATTCTTTGACTCGTACATATATATTTGTACATTAGTTATTTAAAATGATATTTACACGAGGATATACATAACCTTAATTAACTTGCAATCAAGAGTTGTTGGGTAAGTTTAACCGAGTCTTAAAGATTTCAAAGCAATTATGATTTACGAATCACTGATTGGCAAGCTTGCAAATCCTAATCCGCCGCATCACCACAAAGTCCCCTATATCAAAGTAACGCTACATCATTTCTCCGTCTGTTTAACCAACTTCCTATTCCACACCACTGACAACTCAAATATATATATATACATATATATAAATATATACTCTAACAGAGTTATACATCTCGACACCTGTCAACTCACTTTTCTACTCAACATAAAACTAAAATTACATAAATCTAAACTAAACAATCAATCTCTCACTTAATTCTTCATTTTAAAATCCTCATTGAATATTCAATTTTATTTAATAACCATTATCCTTGAATTTTATTATGGACTTACATTAAGTAACGTGATCTTAGCGTTAGATATGGAATTTTAAATTTATAATAGCAATAGTTTGAACATGACGTCTCAACAAGCTTACGTGACATGCGAACAGATGATACGGCGCCGTAATTTCGTGGTCTGTGTGAGAGGCTAATATTTCGTGAGATCGACAGTGGCACCTGTTATTCCAGCACACAAAGGAAACGTGGATTATCGTGTAGCCAAGCATCAGCTGAATTGTTATTACATATGTATGTTCATTCATCTCTTGTTCAGTTGTCCAGCAACGTCCTCACGCGTCTACGCATAGTCATTCGATTCGCCATACTGTCCATCAGTTCAATAATTTACATATGTAAATCTACATATACCTATTGACAATTACAAGAATGTAATCATCACCGACTCGGTGGTTATTATCAAGTTTTTATCTCAAGTTACAGTAGAATAGGAGTCGCTGCGGCAAAACTTTAACGCCGTTACATCTCACCCTTCGCTGGTGGCTAAATATTGAGAGCTCCCTTAAAATGTAAACGAGTAAATCAAGCTCACAATCAAATTATGAATATTCTGGGAATAAAAGTAGTTTTTTTGACTGCTAAGATATCTGCGTCTTAAAATAATTTAAATGAGAAATCTAACTGAGGTAAAATATACAATCTCTTGCAACAGACCATGGAGTTGCTGGTTTCAGAGCCCATGGGTCCAGGTATCCATCTTCGTACAACACCCTTGCAGCCATGAGCTTAAACAAAAGCAAACTGCACTCCGGGGTTCACCTAACCTCGGATAACACCTTCCGCTGCCTTTCTCTGTGACTCAACAACTAGCTGATACTGCTACTGCTGAATACGGAAACTAGAAGCTCAAACTTTTCCCATGACGTCTCGCACTTTTATATCTCCTTCTTTCTCGTTCTTGTTTATGCTACTCACGTGATGCCCCTTTCGTATTGTTTTTTTTTTTTTGAGCCAGCAACTGAGAAAAATTGTTATATTATTCTCTATGGTGCAGTTAAACTTTTTCATAAAAATGGAATTGATTTAACACATAATGAAAATTTATATAAAATGTTAAATGAAAGTAATAACTTAATATAAAAAAACAAAAAAAAATTGAATGAAAATTTTGTTTTTAAAAAAAATTAAGCCACTGAAACATAAACAAACTCGTACTTTTTCAGCTCATTCATTTTAATGCGCATATTTTTTTAAAATACCTTGAGTACTCGGCAGACTTAATTCAACTTTACACAGTTAAATAATCTTTTTTAAATCGTGCTAAATGCGAAAATAATTCTACCCTTGAGGATTATTCAACATAATTATAATTCATAAAAAGGTTATGATTGCTGTTGGGAAGGATAATTTAAGAAAGGCTACAAGTGAGTTTACGTTTGAAATAAAAGTGGACAAATGAAAGCTCTGCACGCTTCCAAAATATTTTCCAACTCTTTCTTATATCCTCTTTCATCTTGGCTTAATATTCTTTTGTTTCCTTATGATTATTATTTTTTTTTTTTTTGTATTTTAACTCCTTATTGTTATTACCTCCTTAGAGCTTTAGTTTTAGTCCCCCATGGCATTAAAGCCACAAGCGATTTGTAGGGAGCCGGAGTTATGGCCAATAAAACAATGCACGCGATTTAGCCGTTGGGTCCGAGCGGCAATAATAAATGAATATTTAATCAATCTTCTCGCGTGGATGACTCTAATTTTAAGGTATCGTAACAAAACCTGGCAAATCTCCGTTATTGTTAATATCCACGAGGGGAAAATAAAAATAAATAATTACAGCTTAAATGATTTTTCTACCAACGCCCGATATTCATATTTTTAACTCTAAAATTCAGTTAAAAAGGACCGAAAAGGCTAATGGCCGATTTCTTCATGAGAGAGATAAACTGGAGTTTGTTATTCGGCAGATAAACTTATTTCGGGATTAAAATTTCGATGGTTGTCTTCAAAAGACCGACGGGTTAGCTATCCTATGGTCATGTATGTGTGACTGTGAGCTATAGTACCTACTCTAGGGGTCCTACAGACTCAAATTTAATGTATGTACTTAAAAAATCTTTACTAACTACTTCTTCGTTCTAATAAAAGTTTGTTACTCATTATTTGTTTACGCTAAATTATTTAAAGAAAATGGAACTATTCTAATGATATTATTAATTGCATTTGAGATGAAATTGTGGAATTTTGAATAATTAATTACAAATATTTCTCGAATGAATGAATAACTAAAGCAAAAACTTCTTTTAATAATAATTTTCACAAATGGGAAGGAAATATTATTCATTTTATATTTGACATTTGAAGAATCGTTGTATAAGTATGTACAGTGCCATGTAAACTCTACACTGTAGAGTTTTTACGCACACACTGACATCAGTAAGTTAACTGCCAGGTATAAAGTCAGCCCAATATTTATCCTTAGGGCAAAAATATTCGGGGGTTATTTCTTAACTAGTGTGAAAAAAGCGAAATCTCCAGTTAACTCACGTTAACTAACGGATAACTCTAATCGTAGGATAACTACGAGTGAAGAAATCGGCCATCAATCTGGTTCCAATCTGGTGACAGGCTTCTATCAGAAAACGCTGAAATTTGACCAATAAATTGATTCGATCTATTTTCGGCCATAATTTTTTTTTTTTAATAAACTTATAGAAGCAACTTGATATAAAACAGAAAATTTTCAAGTTTTCAGGAAAATTTCGACCGTTGGTTAATTACCTGCGCCTTTTGTCGGCCACTTTTCGACCGAGAAAAAATTACAGTCGAATCGCGTTATATGTCCGCTTACAGGGGTGTAGGGGAATATAATTCTAAGACTTCCTGTACCCCCACTTCTGCTCTCCAGTTGAATGCCGTAACTCACACTTCCCCTACTTTGCAAGCGTGTGAGTGTGTACATGATTATTTTCGTAGTCATAAAGGGGAAATGTCTTTCAAAAAATATAAGTCGGCAGAATTATAACGCGACTGGACTGTATATTATTTTTTTGTCTTGAAATTTAGTTACCCGGGTATTTATAAATATTTTCATACATATAAAGTTGATGAAAAGTTTAAATTAACATTTTCTGACAGAAAATAACTGTAAATGTTACGAAAGTTATTCTGCATGAAAGTTGTATAATAAATTACCCAGAAGACGAGCAAGGCATTGAGATGGCATTAATTGCCGTGTAAAAGGATGAAAGGCGGATGGGATCTGGTTTCATTGGTAAATTGCTAAGTGTTAAGAAGATCCAATGAATGGACTGAGTTTGAAACTTATCAAAAAACAAAAAGCGAATGGATAAAAAACATAATAAAGATTGAAACTTGTTCCTGTCAAAGTTTTAAGGAGTAGTTGGTACGAGAAACGGTTTAACGAATTCCATTTTATGAATAGCCTGCGCTTGATTAACATCCCGATGAGCCATACATTCATAATTATTATAAAGTTTTATTGCCGCGCCTGATTAATGCTTCTCAACGAATTTCAAATCATATTCTTGAGGATTCTTACTTATCAAAGGACGCTGTTGCGGCGTGTATAGTAATTAGAGAGCGTCTTTAGATTACAAGTAAGTCTTTGCAAGTAATTCTGTTCTGATGAAGAAAAACCATAATTTAAAATTACGATGAAAGTAATGAAAACGTTTAGTTAGCTACTAAGGAGACCCATTACTCTTAAGAACTAGTCAAAAGACCCAGTCAGGCTTCATTAGAGCCAAAACTTGAGACGTTAATTAACTGGATGGACGAAGAAGCTGACCCTGGGGCAGAAAACAGACACAGGATCTGTCACTGCGAGCTGCACTCTGTCCTCAATCTTACATCCTAAACTTTGAGATTACCCTAGTCCAGGAACTAATTTCTTGTCAATCTTTATATAGATTCCGCTTTCATCAACGCTCATTAATTTAATTATCCAATACAAATTTTAATTAGCGTAAATAAATAAAAAAAATTTCCAACAATTACAAACTGTAATTAAAATTTAAAAATGACAACCGTGATAAATGCATTAGCATTTAAATTTATTAAACAATCACGTAATTTATAAATTTATGTTAGCAAGTAAAATTTATATATTTTGATTCGTCATAATAAATGAAATATTCCAGCATTGAAATTTATATATAGATACATTGAAGCAATTGAATTAATGCAAACTGAGTTATTAATTCACTGGTGAATATCAAACCAACCATTACATGGTAATTACTTTTCATTGATTGATTTTATTAGGTTTCATATTATTCAATTCAATTAATAGATAGACAATAATGATAATAATAATAATTATAATGGGTATTGTTGTAATTGTTATTGTTCAGTAAAAATGTGAATAACTCAGAGGCAGGTGTTTATTTGCGACGGCACCGAAATAAGTAATGAAATAAAAAGTAAAAATAAGAGAGCGAGTGCATCATCGTGTGCGAGGTCTAGGGTCGCGGTGGGTAAATTTTATCGACCGGAATACTGATGCGGTGAATACTGAGGAGGTGGGAAAGGGGCAGAGCCAGGAGCTTACGCGATTGAAAGCTCGCCGTGAAACGACTCGGGAAGTCTTGATATTATGCATTATGTATGGGCCTTTAGTGGAGCGGCAGATGTAGTTTGGCACGCGATCGCGGCGTCTCGAGCTCCAAACACGCCACCAACTCAGCTCAAGATCGCTCGATGGCCAAACTTGTTAACCCACCGCTACGCCGGTACTACAACATTGATGCCGTGAAAATTAATACACCCAAGTGTTCTTGTATTACATATAAATACATGAATACAAACCTACATACAAGTGGTAAGCCCGTAGAAATAACATAACCGAGTTTGTAACGAGTATTGAGCTCAAAACTAACTTCACCAAAGTCAAATACTTTTGGCATTTTAAGTTTTAAACTTTTATCGCGTTAAGATTAAGATGTCCCAATTATTTAGCTTGTTTTCTTCCTTAGTATTATTATTTTCTTAAAAACACGAAATTTTATCTCGGTAAATTTCTATCATCATCAGATTATCTCTATTTGAAAACATAGCCATCAGCGTAAGATAAAATTTTATGGAAACAAGATAAGAAAAAGGTAAAAGTAAGGTGTATCTTTTAGATATTGGCATCAGAATATACAGCAGCCTCATTAGATATCCCATAAAGCAACTCAGACATTTACCAGGTGAGTCTAGTAGCGCCGCGTCATTTTTATAAAAACCACTCGCGCGTTTCCGGTCTGGAGGTTCTGCATTGACGCTCAAGTATACCAAGGGTTGCTTTACCACAACCGCCACCGCCGACCTCAACGGCAATGGCATCGAAGAATAAGTGGCAAAGGTAACCCGGGATAAAAAAAAATTTCACTTTACGTTAAAATTTAAAAATAATAAAGTAAAAGTCGTCGCGCTACAAAGGAACCCAAAACGTACACTTTATATCCACAGACGTACATGCGTATGTACATTTATTATTTTTAATATTTTCATTTTACACCATATGAAGTAGAGAGTAAAAAAATAAATAAAAGTAACGTATAGGTACGAATTTCATTATATATTCGCGCGTCCATTTTCCCCAGGGCAATTACAACAAGATTATCTCGTGGTATATAACCTGCTACCAACCACTTTCTCACTTTTTTCATTTATATGGAGTTACCCCATACATCCAGTCGCTCATCCACCCTCGCCCGCCCTTACCCACCTTTCTTTCTTTACTGAGCGAATAATATTACTTCCGATTCGTAGCCCCATAAAACATCTCGAGTGCAACATTTCGCTTTCATACCGTTAAAATTTTTCATTCTAAAATTTTTCGTGTAGCTGAGGAGAAGGCACAGTGTGAGATAAATTCTCCCGTCGCATGCATATGCTTTTTATGTTGAGATACATGTATGAAAACACACACACACTCACACTTTACCTATTTACCTTCACCTTTATGCTACTTATGTATGTCTATATACTCACCGACTGACATATAATAGAGTAGACTAAAAAAATAAGACTTCAAAAAAAAAGGAGGGGGTGGGGTGAAAAAAAAATGAGGAGGGTGTGTACATGTTCCCTAGTGGCCGAGAGGATTATATAATGTATATTACATGTTTAAATTTTTTTCAGTATCCAGAGTCGCTCACACGTAACATTTAGAAATGTTTGCGAGTCGTGGCACTTCTTCTCTGTAACTATGGCCCACACCATAGAAAATATATGAAAGGTTAAAGTACTTTTTTCGGTTATTTTACTCGAGTCTAGTTGGCAAACTCTGGTGCTGTCCCTGGTGTGTCTCACTCCCGATTTCCCATGCGACTCTCATTTTACTGGATACTTCTTCTCATCTCACCTTTGGCCTCACCTCAATTTCCGATTTTTTTCGCATGTGTTTGATGCTTTGATAAAAAAAAGTACAATCGGCTGACGCCATGATGTCGCATCTAAATTTCTGAGTGTTTAGGATTTTTGAATAGACATAATTATTGAGTTTAATTATACCTGGGATCTTTTTAAACTGGCGTCATCCATAATTTGTGAGAATGATAGACACGTCACTCACTCAATCTGGTGTGCTATTCGATTATTCGCTCAAGCATGAGAGCAGACGGAAATTCGCTTATAACTGACACTGGTAGCACACACGCTTCTCTTGTTGCTGGCACGTCAAGTGTATAGCTGAGTGATAGAACAGAATTGGTTATAAAAGTTTACTAAAAAACAATAGTTATATCTCACGAGTTTTCAATTCGTTCTGTTAAAAAGTTAAATCAAGAAGATGTTGAACATTCAAAAGAGGAAAAAATAAAAATACACGTTTAGATAGAATTTAAAGTTTTTACAAACAAGAATAGGGCTTCACACGAGACCGAGATTTTTCTGAAAAATCTATGGAAAATCTGTGGAAAATCGAGACTCACTGGCTTCTGCAAAAAATAATTGTTATTTTTTTATACTTTTATGAGCCAGCATTTTTTCAACAACTTGTCTGATGTCTCCAAGACTCAGAAATTCGATCGAAACAATGGTACACGGAAAGAAATTTTTTTCAAAAATTACCGTTAAATTCACTGTAATCGTGGGACGAATGGCACGACCTAATCATTTGTCGGTAAATGAGATAATTTTTAACTGTTTTTCAACAAACTTTACCGTAGTCTAATGTAAATTTTATTCGGTTTTCGGTAAATTTTATGAATTCTACCACAAAATATTAAAATTTTTTCGTAATTTTTATTTCAAAAATGCCCAGGTAGAAAGTAATCAATGGAATTAGCTTGTATTAAGCTAATTTTATCAGTTTTAGCCTAAAATTAGCTAACAAACTATAGTTAACACAAGGTTAGTTGGTAACGCTTTGGATCGCTAATATAAAGCTTGCAATTTAAGCTTGCATAAACAGTGACAATTCAGCTTACTACACGGAAAAAAATTAATCGTGAATGCAACATGATGCAGTCTTGGTAAATAAACATGATGAAATCATGTTGCATTCACATGATTTGTCATGTTGCATTCACATGATAGTCATGTTGCGATAACATGAGAAAATCATGTTGAATTCACATGATTTGTCATGTTTCGGCTACATGATAATCATGTTGCGGTAACATGAGAAAATCATGTGGCATTCACATGATTTGTCATGTTGCATTCACATGATAATCATGTGGCATTCACATGATTTGTCATGTTGCATTCACATGATAATCATGTTGCGGTAACATGAGAAAAATCATGTTGCATTCACATGATTTGTCATGTTGCGGTAACATGAGATAATCATGTGAATGCAACATGATCTTCTCATGTTACCGCAACATGATTATCATGTGAATGCAACATGACAAATCATGTGAATGCAACATGATTTTTCTCATGTTACCGCAACATGATTATCATGTGAATGCAACATGACAAATCATGTGAATGCCACATGATTTTCTCATGTTACCGCAAGATGACTATCATGTGAATGCAACATGACAAATCATGTGAATGCAACATGATTTCATCATGTTTATTTACCAAGACTGTATCATGTTGCATTCACGATTAATTTTTTTCCGTGTATAAAAATCTATCTTATTCTTAGCTAGAATAGATTTGGTAATTTAAGTTTGAAATCATGCTTACAGTGAAAAATTTTTTATTATTTTTCTGTACACAAACATCAGATATCGGGCATTAAATGTATAGTGTGACATATATTTTAGAAATATAAAACAGTAAATGTTCTTAAAAGGTGGTCATTCATCGTTTTAACAGTAATTTATAACGTAATCTGTTTTATGCTTGTAATGTAACGACGTTCTAAAAAATTCAAATTTTTTTATTATAAGCATTGAAAACTTGTGATTCAATTATTTAAAAAAATCAAAACTTATTTACTTAGTAAATATTTTTCTTTATATATGTTGCAAATAAAATTGAACTCATTTATCACTTATAAACAATAACATAAACTCCTAATTAACCTCAAACTTTAGTTTTCAATACGCTTGGAGTAATGTTAGCAGATAAGGTAGTTTTAAGTTTAGAATCCAAGCTTAGAACGAATCTTATCATACGCGTGGAAAAAAAGCTAACAGAAAGGTATATTTGAAAGTGAGTTACACTCTAAAGACTTGTCATAGAATTCATTCTAATAACAACCTAGAATAAAGCATTCAAAACAAGACTTAGATGTTAAACTAAAATAAAGCTATTTTGAAGTTTCAAACTTGTCCGACTAAGACAATTTTCTACCTGGGTGGTAATTTTTAAAAAAAATTTCTTTCCGTGCATATATGAGCCAAGAACGCCGTCTAAGAAATATTCTATAGAAAATCTATAAAAAATCGAGACTCATTCGGTTATGAGATAAACAAAATAATTTCATATATTATTCTAAAACAATTTGTCGACTATTGAATGAAATGGCAACTGAAAATCTCCATTAATCTGCTAATTGTTTTCATACTTGTATAGTAAACTCTGTTATTATTGTTCTTCGTTCTAAAATAAACAATTGATCAAGTTATGCGGCAGGAAACATAAAGTTATTGAGCAAACGAGAGGAGAAACGAATAAAGACTGTGAGGGAAAGAGGGAGTGAACATGGACTTCAAAGCAACAATTTACTTTTCAATTGGCCGCGACAGTTCTCTCTTGCGTAAAGACCGGTTCATTACCATCGAGATTGACTGGAGACAACTGTAATTAAGACGAATCTATGATGCTTTGTGAATCTTGGAGATCTATCTATCTATTCGCAACTGAGACAAAGAGTGAACTCAGTTAACCATACAAAGAAACGCATTTCGCAGCTTATTTGCATGTAATAGCTTCAGCCTGCTGATGCAACCAACACCCTCACTGCTGATTAATTGATCCTTTGTCTTCTCGACTGCTTAAAGTTTAGCGGGCAATTACTTATTTCGTCAATAAACGGATGTTGTTGTAATAATAATAGCAATAAATACACAGCCATCATTAAATAGATATGATAAGAATCATCAATCGTTAATGATTTCAGTAATTAAACTCGCATAAAAAATCGATAAAAAATTCAGCGATAAAAAATATCATTAATTTAAAATAAAATTTTAAAAATCAATAGTTTTTAATTTGTCTTAATCTTATCTTTATTAATTAATAAAGAACCCAATAGTCTTAAGGCTATTAAGTCAATAACAGTGCTAGTACATTAAATATTTATTTTTTCTAACGTAAAGAATGATGGCGAAAATAAAAATTGAAATATTTATAATGCAACCCAAGTAATAAAAAGTTGCTTGCGAGATTTTGATCTACCTGAAGATTGGAACGTTTTTCACGCAACGAAAATGAAAAAAATGCATGAAATTCGACTACTTAAGGGGTAGTCTGGTGGTCGGGGTGGCCCAAGATTTTTTGCTGACTTACCAACATCTATATGCGAACATTTCAAAAATCTAGTTATCCAGTAGATTTTTCACTTTCCAATTTTTTTTTTTTTCATTGCGCAAAAAACGTTCGGATCTTCAGGTACGTAGATTTTGGCCAGATTTAACTTTTTGGCCAAAATATTTGTACCCGGGATACGGTTAAAAATTACAGTTGATTACAGTAATTATTAGAAATAGCTTGATGTGTCAGTTTGGCACATTGGCAATGAAAATCAACGCAAATAGAATTTTCAATGATGCATTGGCTATTTTTCCAACAAAGTCCACCTATCATTGGTGCACACGTTACTCTGTCAATCAACTTATTATTTTGTTTACATTTGCAATAGTTAGTTTTTGAGCATTTTGTATGCCACGGATCTCCGCAATCTAAATCCGTATCACAAGTAATTGTCGAGAGTCCTTAAATAATATTTAATAACTCATATTAGTTTATGACTAGTGCATGAAAATGTTATCGCTACACTACTGCCAAATTCTAAGTCACAAATTATACTTACGTGGTTGACATTGGGATTGAGACACAGGTACCGAATTCAGTCCGCATTGACATCTATTATTAAGACAATTAAAATTACGTTGGCACGAGTCGTCAACTGAACAAGCTCCTCTTTCGGTTGGTTTGCATACGCCATTTTCAAAAAAATAATTATTTCCGCAAACGCATACTTTACTTTTTGAACATACAGCATTCGTTACATTTCTAATGCAATCGTTATCCACTTGACAAGATTTTCCTAAAATATCTTTTTAATAAAAAAGTATATGAAAATTTTTGGATTAATATTTTTTTCTCCATATATAAATTTATACATTTAATAAGAAATTAATATATTTACATGGTTCACAACGGTCTTTTGACAGAGCTCTAGTCCACTGCTGGCATTCACATTTCGAATCTAAACACATTGCATTTTTAACAAAACAATCTTGGTTTCTCAAACAGATCCCGCCCAAAACCGATGCACATATTACGGTCCCATTTACTGAAGTATAATTTGACTTACAAGTACATACATTATGTACTGAACACTCTGCATTGGGAATATGAACACAATGGTTATCGTTATTACAGAAATTATTTGAAATTACTGAAAAATAATGATAATAATCAGTTTTTCAATACCCTCACCCATAAAATGATTTAGAAATAAACTCACATGGTAAACAATGACGATCAGATATAGGGCCAAAATTAGAGCCGCATTTACACTCGTGATCAAAACAAACAGAGTTTTCGATTTTACAATCTCGATCATTTGTGCAATACCCTTTTGGAGCTAGAGTACACGTTCTTTTATTTGATACTATATACTTTCGTTTACAAACACAAACTTTATTCTGGGAACATCTTGAATTTCTTATTTCACTACAATCTAAATCACTATTACATGGTTCAAATAGAAATCCTGATGAAAAATATTAAAATTAGTGAAATTTCCGTTTGAATTAACTAGTGATTTTTGTAAATTTTTTTAAAAGTCGATGACTTACTGGATACACAATGATTGTTAAATTTGGGAACAAAATTAGTTTCGCATTGGCATACATTATTATTACAAACGGAATTTGGGACAGCACATGACTGACTTACTGTACAGTTTTCATTCAAAAGAGGTTCGCAGAATACTTCGTTAACTACAATGTTATTTTCTTGACAAATACATGTTCCATCTCTCAAGCATAATAAATATTCATCATGTTTGCAATTACGTCTATCATTTTTTTGTATGCAGTCTAAATGCCTGAAGTCTAAAATTTTATTGTTTCAAAAAATTACAATGCACATAAATTACATTATTGCTTTCAAATATATAAAACTCACTTGGGAGACATTCATCATTAGGTCCAGGTAAATACATTTCCTTACAATGGCATGTGTTGTCTAAGCAAACACCATTACGCAAACAATCTGCAGTATTTTTGTCACAATATTTTCCTAAACGCAATCCGCACGTTGACACACTTGTTTTGATATAATCTGATTTACAAACACATTCATTATCTTCTGAACATTCTGCATTGACTATATAATCGCAATCTTCATTAGTTCTACAAAAATGCCCCAAAAGGACTTAAAAAAAAAAATTAGCCAATAATATTTATTGCAATCTTGTTTTGGAATTAATAAGAGTCCGACTTACGAGGTTCACATTGACTATTTGAAATTGTCATATATTGATGTTTACATCGACATTGATCAAGAAAACACTCTGAATTTTCAGGAGCACATTCTCGAATACTCGAACAGTCCTCACCTAACAACGGCAAGCATGTCGAATTGTAGGGTTTATGAATATAATTCCTTTTACAGACACATATATTTTCCTCCGAACATATTGCGTACTTTATTTTGGCGCACTCGCTATTATCGTTACAATGTTTTCCCAAATGATCTGAATAGTAAAAAGTTTAAGTAACATTCATTCGACAAATTAAGTGCACAAAAATACCTATTTCCACGAATATAAATAATCCGGTTGAATCTGAACGTCTGCATGCAAAATTATCATCATTGTAAAATGGATATAATGCGTCGGGATCACACTTTTGAAATGAAAAGAAAATTTGAATGTAATAAACACACTCACCGCGCTATTGTTTAAATAATTTGATATTTACTTACAAAATCACCATACTTAGGAATGAACTCGCAATCGTCAGTTGATATTTCTTGAAAAAATAAATTAGCAAATATTATAAGAAAAGATATTTTTGGGAATATGGAAAATACAATTCCAGGCATTTTTTTATTTATTTATTTAAAATATCAAAATGAAGAAGTATTATCAGAAATATTTTTATTTCTTTATTCGTCTTGCAAACAATAAAAACTGATGTTTTTAACGAACACCGGATATTATTTATACTAAAGTTTAAGCGTTCAAGTATTTTGTCAAGGTTTCGGTGGTAATTATATCATAGAAGTAATTAACACAGGTATGCCAGTAAACTTAACGATCAGAACATCATGAGTTAATCACCTGTTGTTATTAAATTGAGGAACAAAAACAACTTTTATAAAATAAAAAATAAATTGACAACTATGTCGATGACGTATAGATTTAAGAAAAAAGTTAAATATTTTTACTGTAGAAAGTACTATTGAGATCATACATCGCAGTAGATCTTGAGGTTACGAGTACATTCCCAAGTTTTTGATTTATTGTGCCCCAAAGTATATTTTTTATTGTTTTTTCTTCAACTCGTTCTATTCTTTCCTTTACTTTTTCTCACTGACTACCGTCTTGCTTTTATTTCCAGTCTCTCTCAGTCACATTATCTTTTTCTCTTTCAGATGATACTTTTTTTATATTTTGCATTCTCTTATATCTTTTGATAAAACCTACAAAAGTTACTGCCGGTTCGCGGTCTCTGGCCATGAATAACTCAAAAAATTGACAGCTTACGGGAAATTTTTTTTCTTTCACAACTTTTGCTTTTGCATTAATATATTTATTTTTATTTATGTACAGACATATAGATATATTACACTGTTAAAAGCACGGTGTTAAAATATACTCATTTTAACTCCACCCGGTGTTAAAATGAAATTACACCGGTGTAGGAGGCGTAATTCGGCGGCGGTGTTATTTTAACACCGGTTTAAAATATTTACACCGGTGGCGGCGTTATTTTAACCACGGATAATTTTTTTTAACACCGGTACTAAATATTTATACTGACGGCGGGGTTATTTTTACACTGCTTTTGGTCTTGAAATTTAACACCGCTGATTTGAACACCTGCTTGGACTTACCCCGGTGATTTTTTACAGTGTATAAACAAAATTTATTTTATCGAATTTTTAAAATGTGTAATGTGTAGGTATATATGTGTGGGTGGGTGTTCATTTATAATACAGTTTGAAATTCAATCCAATAAATATTCACAAAACGTAATGTAACGTTTCACATAAATTCTTTAAGTACAGGATACAACTTGACACTTTCCTTTGGGTAATGGATGTGTATCCTTGTATGTCTATCTATTTATTGTGTACATAAGATGCTGGAGAATTCTCTATACGATTTTGTGCACTCGGTATTTATGCCTGCAACCATAACCAAATATTTATGTTCAACATCGTGTCAATATATAAGACAATATAGAGGATGGGAAGTAAAAAGTAAAGGCAAAAGTGTGCAAGCGATGAGGAAGATGTGACCCAGGTGGAACACAAACGCTTCTTTACTCAATAGACACCAATCAACACAACTTAAATACTTTTTATAAATAAATTACAACATTATTGATGGTAATTTTATTGTCGATTAACAAAAATCTAAATTTGAAATAAAATAAATTCGTTACATGTAAAATGTTGATTAGAAGGATGCGAAAAATCGAATAGAATAAAAAACTAAGCAGCGAAGAATAGATGAATGCACTGCAGAATATTTACACAGAGGAGAAAATAAAAAAATTATTTTATTGTCGGAACTTGATACCACGAGAGAGACGGAAAATTGAAAGCAAAACGAAGTGCGGAACAAAAAACTCAGACAAAGAATGGGGAAACCAAAATTGTACGAATGAAAAAGGAGACGAGTAAATTTAATAGCACGCGTTACTTCGGATAATGAAAGTTAAACAAAAAGTACACAGTAAAATAATTTAATTAACAGATAACTATACTCAGAGTTGCTCTTATTTTTGACATATTTAATTTTTGTTTTTAGTAAAAACTACTAATAGGTTCTCTTAATTAAGATTGCGGATTTGTTTCCGTTGATAATAATAGATCAGATCACGCTTTTTTCTTTTCTGCTTTTCCATTATGTCTATTAAAATTCTGCTTCACGGAAAGAAAATTATGAATACGGTTCCCTATAAAATCTTTTCTTATACCACATAGGAATTATGACCATAAATTATGGGAGCAGTTCCTGTAATTATAGGAATGTTTCCCATAATTATAGGAACAGTTCCTATAATTATGGGAATGCTACCCATAACATTATAGAAATGGTTCCTATAATGCTATTGAAATAGTTCCTATACTATTATAGGAACCATTTCTATAATATTATGGGAATGGTTCCCATACTATCATGAAAAAATTAATTCAAAGAAAAGTGTGATAATCACTTCTACAATGCACAGAAATATTATTAAACATAAAAACAAAAATTCAAACGTTGAAAAAAAAATCCGTATTTGGCAAAAACATTAAAATTTTTTTTTTTTCAACAAATTTAGCGTCAAAGAAGCTTCATTTGAATCTCTCCATATCATAAAGGAAATTTTTACACTATTTAGCAAAAAAATTTTTTATGATATCATGGGAATACACGGAGAGAAATTTATGGTAACGATTACAATAAATTATGGGAATGGTTCCCATAATGTATGGTAACCGGTTTTATTGAAATGTCGATTATAGAAACCGTTACCATAATATTATGGTAATGGTTACCATAATGTTATAGTAATGGTTCCTATAATATTATGGTAACGATTACTATAATATTATGGGAACGATGACCATAATATTATGGTAATCATTACCATAATTACTTCACATGCGATATGGGAATTGTTACCAAAACTATGGGAATCATTCCCATACTTATGGGAACTTTTCCCAGAAAGTATGGGCCTATATCCCATAGTTCCAAGTAATCATTACCGTAACGGTATGGAATGATATTTCATAAACGTACTAGGAACGGTTACCATAAATTTCTCTCTGTGTAGTTTCCATAATAGTATGGGTACAATCCCTATACCATTATGGGAACTGTTCCCATAATGCATAGCAAAAATTCCCATAATTTTCTTTCCGTGTACAGTAGTAAATTTGAATAGGCTGAGAAAAATTTTCATTATTCTTTTCGGCTAGAGAGTTATTACTTAAATAAATTAAATGAAACATTGATAATTTTTAATGGTCAGATATACTAATCAGGAGCATGCAATTGAGTCGGGTCGTTCAGAACGGGAAATTAACTAGTTGAAACTGTACATCAGATGTCCATCAGAGATTCATCCATTGCGCGGGTGGATTATCGAGCCCATCGAACTCGAGTCATGATGAGTATATAATGAAGCCCGTACCGAGACTATATCCCATTCCGCTGCATGTTTGACGGCCGTAAAGACCACTGTGGTCATACTCTCATACAAATGCGTGAATTGCTGCCTAGAGAATACATTCTCTGTAGAGTCCCACTAATTACCTGTTAATTGACAGCTACATTGTATTTTCTATTGTTAATATTTATGTAATTAACTAAAACATTCAGCTGGATTATGTGTTTTGTGCATCAAGTATTTCCGGGCTCAATGCACTGCACATATCGCACGGTCGAATTAGTTTTCAAAGCTTAACAAATATTTATTATTTATCTTCCATCATCCATTATTGATCGACGTAATGGACAGTTTGTTTAGAAATATTTACGTCAACAATATGCGAATTATTATTTTATTAAATATTTAAATAATTTCATGTAAACCTGAGTAATATCAACATATTGAAATAGTAAAAGCCTTATACTTTGCCCGAGTATTCAAAGCTTTGTGGATATAATGAAAGTGTGTTTAATTAACAAAAGCTTACACGTGTGCTCCACAAAGGGCTCGGCTTTGTGCGACCAAGGACACATTGTAATTTGTTTGTTATTATTATTATTATTTTTTTTTTATTATTATTACCGTTATCTGCAATAAAGATTACGCCAAAGGAAATGAGTTTTTTTGATAGTGCGCGTATATTCTGCAAAGTATTTATCAATTATTCATCACCGACATCGTACTCCATTAATGGATGTAATTTTTTACAACGAGAATAAATAAAAAATTTATAATATAATTTCCTGTGAAAACGAATAAATAATATCATATTTCAATGCCTTAATGTATGAAACTTTTTAAAGTAAAATTCATTAATATCAAAATTAATCGGTAAAAAAAAAAATCGTATATTTAATATACTTATTTATGAATAAAATATGCATTAAAGTTATTTATTTTGGTCGAATGGTAATAGTAAACGAGCGGAAAAACGTTGTGCCGCAAAAGCGGAAGTAAATCGAAGTTGGCGAGTGTGGAATCAGGAGGAAAAATCAGTAGCACGGATGGTGAGCAAGGGCGTTCAGCCTCAGGGGGATTTGATCTCGCGACATCGGATATGTATGACATCAGGGCATCAATAGATTTTGGAATCGAGCCCGCGATGTATCGAATCGTGCGATCGTGCATGATCGTTTAGATCCCTTGGGCAATATACGTCTCTCTTTTTCTCTCTTTATCTTTTTGTCCCTTTCTTTCTCTAATGCCCGACTTTTATACTCTCTGATTTTAGCGATATATCGATATGATCTATTGGAGATGCTCCGAGGCATATTCTCTCAGTACTTTTCTGCACGTCAATTTTTTATTTTATCTTTTTTTTAAAAACATCGTCTTTGAAAGGTGTTACTGTATTATTTACACTTGAATATTATTTTTTACGCTTACTTTTTACTATCAGTTTTTGTAAATAAAAGTAATAACATTTTGACACGTGAAATTTCGTTTCGTTTATTCAAAATATATATATTTTAAAAAAGTGTTGAATCAACACCGAGGGTCGATGATAAATATGATGAAAGTCTCATTGTCACGTCAATATCGTGCTGCAAGCTTGTATAGTATGATATAAACAGAGTGGCAGTATCTGAAAAGATGATCGTTTGGTGTTATGTAGACTGGAGTAGTCTAGTGTAGTCTTGTATAGTATGTAATGTATTGCGGTGTTGTATATGTATAAACGCGATGAAACAGCAAGAGGCGGAAGCAAGCCAAGTCGGACAAGACTTGAGGGTATGCGTGTCAGGGAGACATGAACTTGCGTGAAGTGAATTATGGGTCGGCACTTTGACACCGTGAACTGGCGGGTTGGCAGCTCAACCAACAGACTATGCTACACTTTTCGAGGTCTTGCGCTGCAATGCTGTCTTATTTCACCCTAAACTATAATACCTATTACCGCGTTCCTATTTCCGTCAACTTTATTCTTTAAACTCTATCGATTTGTCCAGCGATCGTTTTGTACCGCAAATTACCCCGAGTTAGTGGATATGAACTAGATTAGATGGGAAATTAAATTTTACATGCAAGATTTTCAGATAGATATTACAAAGAACTCTGAAGAAATAGAAAAAAAAGTAATAATAATAAAATAGTTTAAATTTAGCAGATGCCGCGCGCGATACTCGAAAATGAACAGGTCGGAGAGACACGAACTGCAGTAGGTGAATTACGAGCCGTAGCTTCGACACCCTTTGCTTCCTCTGTTATTGCTCCGATACAAGTTACGATGAGTCAGTGAAAAAATAAAACGCTCCAAGACAATTATTAATATTAAAAAATATATTATCGATTCTTGCCAGCGATTCCTGACACTGAATCATTTATTTGAATAAATTTTAACAACCATTATACATATTATTAAAAAAAACGATATTACAAAGAAAAAATTTAACTGGTTATTTAGGTTATATTATTTTCAATAACATTATACCGAACACACACTTTGAATATAAGGCGCATGAGAGTATAACTCAGTATAAAATCCACTTTTATATGGTTTTCAACAAGATTACGATCCCAAAGACTTCAAAGCACTGAAGAAAATATTGTCTAAGTACATAAACAACGACAAAATCCAACGAAACGAGACGTGATTTATATTCATAACTTTAATGCGAACGTAGAGCTAAAGTCACGTCGCAAAGCTGTGACACTCACCCTCATTCTCACTCCCTTCTTTGCGCACACTTGGCTCCCACATACATACTTATTCATCCATGTGTACCAACACTCACAACAATTCCAACACACCTTAAATTTCTATCATCCCCTTACATTGCCGAGGTGTTCTTCTCTACGGAAAGAGACGCCATTCCTCTAGTCCCGACGTTGACATAATTTATGTATCGTTCTCATCTCGCTCTTCCCACCTCGCTATTTTCAACTGTTAACTATGCATGCACTTCAGTCTACAAACTTTTTGCTTTGTCTTGTTCGATTCCCTATCGCTTCCAACTCAATAATATATGTATATATAATATATATATTATACTTCTACCTCTATCTCTATCTTTGCCGATAATAATTAGTCGCAACGAAACTAATGATCACTGCAAGCAATATGGATTCAGTAAATAATGCTTATGGGAAAAGTGTGCAGGTGTTGTGTACACTAAACTGTGCTGGCGAAACTCATGAAGTAAACTCCGGAATGTAAGGTATTGAGAGTAAAAAGGAAAAAGACAAGTTAAGAAAAGTATGAACAGAAGTTGGTACATAATGTTAGCAGACCTTTAGTTCAAAAGCCGCTGCAAGCTCAAGTTGCCGTGTAACAATGCTTACAGTTTATATATATTTATATACAGACACATATACTTGCTGAGAGATGTAGCGTAGTAATAATGGAACGCATTTCGTTTAATTACGGATTCAAAAGGGAGATGAATACTAGTACAAAAGTTATCATCATTTTGATGGTGTTTTCTGACGGGTTTTATTAGTCAAATGAAAATGAACGCGTTTACGAATAGACAAGGAGAGTAAGAAACAAATTGATACTGAAGAAGAGTAGATTTGACTTAATCCTTGCAAACACACAAATACAATCATTAGCTTTCGAAATTAGTAATAAATGGAGGAAAACTAAAATGCAAAATCATCAAAATAATATTTTTTTGCAACTTAGTGAATTCAGTTCGCTAAATTTTAACAGCAAGTGGAAAAAAAATTAATGCAGTCTTATTCTATTTTTTTTTTTTGTTATATTTTGTTAGTTTACTTTTATATTTTTCTTTCTGAAAGTGCAGTGATATCAAGTTCGCTGCACAAGGATTTATATTTGCACGAGCATGAAAATAGTCGGCAGTAGTTTCCGTGGGTATTGAAGCGAAGACGAGCAACTGTAAGAGGTGAGTGAAACTTTGAAACTGGAACCGGTGTGCGAGCTCAAATTCGCGGGGAATTCCCCGCTATAGAACACAAACTCCCACGAGTCCTCTCACTCGTTCGCTTGCGCTCTTTCGCTCAAATGCTGCCGCCTGACTAAGTAGAGATTTTCCTTCTCCATTTGCCGGCAAACAAATAACTATAAATATAAATATATATATATATATATATATATATATATATATATATATATATATATATATATACATAACCATAATAATAAACAAAAGTATTTTTAAACAAAATAAATAAAACTACCACATAGAAAGCAGGTAGAGCGCGATAAAATTAAAAATTTCGCAGCAAAGGTCATCGCTGCATCCACTTGCTGTCAATAAAATTTCAGTTTCTTTCAAGTATTTTTACTTCACTTTGAATTTATTATTAATAATGTTTCTATTTTTATTCGCCAAGCGTAGGGTATTTAATTAAATTCTTTTAATGCGTGATGACTTACACTCAGAAAATTAAATAGTAGAAACTACCATCTAGTTATGGTAAAATTTTTACCATCAATTCGATAGTAGCAAATATTATCTAAATGATTGTATAAATCATCTAAATTGTAATATTTACCATATGGATGATAATTGTTACAATCCTGTATGTTAACTAGAGTTAATTACTATTATTATTCTAAATAGTTAAATTTATAATCCAGATGGTAACAGTTACCATAAAAAATTATAATAGTTACCCGAGTTGAAATTTAGAGCCTATATAGGCCCTCTAGCCCTAAATAGATCCGATTTAGAGCCCTGTAGTCCTCTAGCTCCGACTTTGAACCCAGAGGTCCGAACATTCACTGAGAGGTCCGATTTTGAACCTTCAAGTCCGACAATATTAGTCCCGTACTGAATTTCGATTCATTATAATTAAATAATTTATGATGATAAAAAAAATTAAAGATTTTTTAGAATTAATTATAAGCATTATTTTTTTGACATGCAACGAAATTTATTAATAACAATAGTTAGATAAGCAGGTGGTTAATTAAATTATAAACATTTTTAATAGGTAAGATTTTAGTTTAATTTATTTACCTTAAAAAAATAAAAAAATTGCATTTATTAACAAAAATGGGCTCTAAATTTCGACTCGGATACCATCTAAGGTAAGTAGAATTTAAAAATATTAATTACCATCCTCGATAGTAAATATTACCATCCTGATAGTAACTGTTATCGTCCTGATATTATTAATTCTATTAAAAAAAATCATAACACTAACTATTTTTGGATTGAAAAACGTTCCGATCATTCTAGATGATTAGAATTAAAAATTTAGCTTAATAAACACAATTACTTAGTTTTCTGAGTGTACAAATAAAAATATATTGGCTAGACAAATTAAGCAGTGAGATGTTGACAAAAGTTTTTCTTCAACTTAATTGATTGTTTAATCCTGAAATTTTTTTTATTGATCTTACAAATTCAATTAAGTATTTCATATCTCTTGACAATATTTGTCTATTATTATTTGCTATCAGCTATTAGTGTTTACGGAAGAGATGAAATTAAGCTTTTGACAAAAATACTGTTTGTTATAAATTATTTTTTTTTTAATAATCAATACAAAAGCCTTTTACTAAAAACATATAATTATAAAAATGTAGTGCAGTCAGTATTTTAGTTACACCTTTTTTTTTTTTTTTTAATTTATGAAAGGCCTTTTTTTGTAATTATTTTAGCATAAAAAAAATTAACGTTTGTTAAAACTGACTTTGTGAGCCAGCTAAAAAGATTCGCAATAAAAATAACAACGAAAAAATAAAGGGTGTTCAGTGCAATTAAAACTCTGTATGTGATATTATTTTTTAAGTTCTGTACATTTTCATTTTTAGCCACCAGTAAAACGGAATAATAATTATTAGTATTTTTTTTTTATATTTTTTATTTGACTCACGTGATATCTAAATTTAAATTATCACCTGTTTTAATTAATCAGCCACCGAAATCCCAAGTGAAGATATGGAAATAAAAAAAAATTATTTGGATTAACTTAAATCACACGATTTAGTAAAATTTATGTTGTCTACTTTTTATCCACTTGAATATTTTTTTATATTTTCCAGCAGCCTCAGTCTTCCACTGGTCTGTTTTTTTTTTCTTCATGAAATCACCATTCCAGACAAACGGTAGAATCCAAATAAGAAGAGTTGAACTTGACTAAACTCTAATATAGTATGAAAGAAGCTTCAGGCAAAAGAGTCCTTAAGGTTACAAACTCAGTTGAACTCTTTGCCAAACTATCGAATTGATTTTAATATCAACTTTGTTTTTAAACTCTACAACTCGAGCCACTCACGGTTTATAAGCTCCCGCTTCGCCACTTTTATCCCAGCCTTCCACATTTTTTTCCACTTAAATTAAACTCACAATCTGCTTTAAGTTATCAAAAAATTCCACTTAATAATATTGAGTAAATAATTTTTATCTTTAAATAATCACTTGAGTTATTCGTTTGTTATCATAAATTATTAAAATAACAATAGTTATGCAAAAGTTTAACATTAATCATCAGAAATATGAATAAAGCTCGAGTAGTTTACTCAATTCCACGAGAGAAATAATCCTGGGAATCGTGTGTTAGGTAAAGTTATACAACAAACTTTCAAAGAAGATGTAAATCTGTTTTCTACACACAAAACCCTTATACTCAGTCTCTTTTAAAAGCATTCCGTACTCGCCAGCATAAATGTAATTACTAATTAGGAAAATTGCCGTTAGGTATAACGCGTAAAATAACAATTATTGTTATGAAGGCAATGAAACTTATGATTCGAACCAACATTGCTGACATTAAGCCCCGTTTTAACAACTCCAACTGGCATTATAATTTTATATTTACATTTCTTTGAGCATTTAAAAACTTAAATTTAAAAAATAAAATTTTATATCCCAAAGAGTTGATACTTTGATAACTATCCCCGGGTCAAAATATCTAGCCTCATCGAATCCAAGTAAGCCTCAATCCAGCCTCACTGAGTAAAAAAAGCATTTTGAGTAGGGACAAGATTTTTGCCTTATTTTTTGAATGAATAGTTCAAATTTTTGATATTACGGAAAAAATATCGGTCTTAGTAAAAAAGTTTTTGAACAAAAGTTGTAGGAAATTTAATTTTATTAAAAGAATGTCTCTTATGATTTTTTTATACGATCACTATTTTCACCGTAATTCAAAAATTAAGATTCATAGTGAACGATTCAAAATTTTGTTAATTATGAAAATCTTAGTTTTGAAATTACGGCTTTCTTATTCATCCTAAGAAAAAATTATAAAAGACATTTTTTTTAGAAAATTAAATTTCCTACAACTTTTGTTTGAAAACTTTTTTAATACAACCAATATTTTCACCGTAGTTCAAAAATTAAGATTCATAATGAACGATTCTAAATTTGATTAATTATGAGAATCTTAATTTTGAAATTACGGCTTTCTTATTAATCCTAAGAAAAAATTTAGAGAGACATTTTTTTTAAAAAATTAAATTTCCTACAACTTTTGTTGGAAAAATTTTTTCATAAGATCAATATTTTCCCCGTAATATAAAAAATTTCACACCACTAATTATTAATTATTTTTAAATTAACGCAAAAATCCTGGCCCTAATTTTGAGCCTCAAATAATACTAATCGAGTTTAAATTACACAGTCGAGCAGTAGGTTTATTTGAGGCTCATCGAGGCTTCTTGAGGATTTTTGAGAATCATTTGAGGCTCATTGAGGCTTTTTGAACATCATTTGAGTCTCAAAATACTTTCTTTACTCAGTGAGGCTAGATTGAGGCTTACTTGGGTTCGATGAGGCTAGATATTTTGACCCGGGTCGACAGTTATTTTTTGTTTAACTACAATATCATCAAAGCTCATCTTCTATAAGTGAGGTTGCATTCCAGTAAAGTCTTTACTTTGGGGTTATCCAAGAGTCTGAGTATAGTAAAATGATGGGATCGTGTGAGTTTAATATCACAGCTATCAAAGAGGTTGCCGGCAGGTGCACGTGTTGGCTAAACAAACGCCAAGATGTGAAGGTGTGTCGAGAAGATGAGCTTCAGAAAAGCAGCCTCACTCCTCGCTCCTTAGTATCGTAACTCTAGAATATATCCTTGTACATATATACACTGAAATTTTGTTGATCCCTCTTTTAGGATAACACACACTCTCACGGTGTTGTCTGACGACACCCCGCCGATCAAAGCAGGACGGTGTGTATACCTCTTACAACTTTCCAAGACAAATTGCTGTTGCAAACTATTTAAACTTCATTTAAATATCAAATTATCTGGAGACCCAAAGTAGCAGCAGTACAAGGGCCTCTTTCTCATCGGGTAAATGGGTTTGTCTAGTGCGCCGTAGGGACCTCGAGTCAACCATCAGACAACCAGATTCATATTCCCTCTTACGAATCACTAAATATATTTAACTATTAAATCTTATTATACCTACGTATAGACCTATTCAATTTAAAATTAATAATACCGCCGCTATTGCGTCTTCTACCGTCGCATTATATTTTAGTTTAAAAATATAAATATAAATGCAAGTCAGCAATGACTGTAAATAATGTTAGAATTTAAATTTGCATTTAAAATACTGCTATAGACCAGACTAAACACTATAGAGAGCAAATAGTGTACCGAGTGTTGAAAGTCTCGGGTACTTAAACTAACACGAATAAATTTAACGAGTGACCGAAAACTAGCATTAGAGCAAAAGAGTACATAGAGAGTTCGGACAGTTATTTAGATGGGTCGGATTAAAATTTGCTGGAGTAGTGAATATACGTAAATTTAAAATGGACGGGTATCATTATTTATTTCAATTGAATTTGGTATAAAATAGCGGGAATCGATCTTTCGTCGTCAGAACGAGAACTTTGAATTGGAGTTGGCGATGTAAAGTGGGTGGTATGTTATATACATTGAAAGCTCGAGTAATGAGTAAACCTCCGTTATATAATCTCTCCATGTACGGCACACTGACTGAGTACTGAGTATAGAGCAGAGTATAAAGTCACTGTGTGAATCAAGAGTCCGGACACGCGCCACTAACTGGGTGTATTCAAATCACAGCTTCGCCCCCGAGCTAGAGAAATAGTTTTAGCCGTTTTCCTGTTCGAACCCCTGCCGGATACTGTTTTGCGTCAATTTACCCCGCCTACATAACATCCACGGCTCCAGCCAGCAGAACAGCGCCGGGAGATAGCGCCGGAATCGAGGGTTGAAGGTGACGGTGACGGTGACGGTAACGGTGACTCGAACAAATGTTATTACTGAACGATCCATTCATAAAAGTACTATCACCCGAATGCTAATTGCCCACTTTGCTCACTAAAATTTATTTACTTTTTATTTTATTATCTTTTTTTTTTATTACTTATTTTCAAGACCTATTAGTCCGAACCCATTAAGAAGTTGACGGCTGATTGTATTATAGATTAAAACGATTTGATGGAGTGTTATTTATGAAATTTTAATAAACCTTTTTTGTACATGAATATTCATAACCGCTGGTGTTTAAATCAGTGATCTATGTTTACGATAAATGAATACGAAATAAAAATAAAAATAAACTTTACTTTGGTCATGTAAAGTATGTATTTAAATTTGAATATTTATATATTTTTAATAATTAAATTTTTTGTTTCCTCGTATGATTGTTTTGTAATTAAATTCACGGAATAAAATTTTGTGTGGGTGCGGCGAAAAGGCGGTTAAAAAAAATATAATTATCAAGTTGGTACATTCTAATGGACACTGGGATTTGCACATCGGCATTTTCCCCATTACAATACTCTTATGCAGCGCATTTTGTTTGAAAATAAAAACCGCAGCAAATGGAATGTAAAAAAAAAAAGTGAGGGAAAAGAGGATTATAAAAAAAGCAAGAAAAAAGAATTAACATTTTACATTCTCTTGGAAATCTCTCCTGTAAAGCTTGTGGTAGAACGTTGTTCGAAGTGAACTTTTCCCGAAGGAGATTAGCTTCTCCAATGCGCCAGCAAATCGAATTATTCTTGCCTATACTCCTGTCTGCTTTAGTTGCTTCGAAAATTTTCATTTACACAGACTAATTTACGCTGTTTGTTAAAAGATTTAACGGGCATACCCAAATAAACAACACACATTTTGTCGGTAACTTTTTTAAATAATCTACAATAATATTTTTATCTACTTAGTTTTTACTTTTGAGTTTTTAAAAACCAAAAGTTTACCTATTAAAACTTTTTTACGTAAATTATTTAACAGAGCTTTCAAACATTAAGCTCATTTTTATTCGGTTGTCGCAAATAATCTGCTGACTAAATATTTTTGTTATTTTAAAACTTAAAATTACAGGGAACATATATTTTATTATTATTACTATTACTATTATTATTATCGTTATTATTATTCTGTCTTTATGTTCGGTGGCATAAAAATAGTGACGTTGTTCTCGGTAGAAAAAAAGAACGAAAGAAAATAACAAAAAAGTATATTGGGAAATGCAAATGTAACCGGAAATGCAGTTACCCAGCTGACTATTTGCATGTACGTAAAGTCGATATCACAGGAAAACAAATTTTTTTTGAAAAGCTCTTTCTATCCCGCAGCATCGGTTATAAGGTATAGGCGAAGTCGAACCCATCTTCTCCCACTCCTTTAAAGCCGATTTGCATGCGAGATTGCTTAAGATTCTCTTACTCACAGAACATCTACCCTCTCTTTTTCTTCCTTCTACCCGCTTTCCATGTACCTTAAGAATGTATTTTTTGAATTGGTTTCAACCTACTTTGCCTCGTAAACATTTTATGTTATCAGATATTAAATAGAGATTTCGTTTTTCGACGCTTAAATTTATAAATTATTCAAATCAACTCACGAAATTAACAGTTAATAAGTGCACTCTGAAAGCACTTATCGATTTAACATTAAAGCTAAAATTGCTCGACGATCTTCATCAAAATAAACTACCCAAATTACTATTGAATTGTTAAATAAGTTCATTTTTTAATGCTCCTTTGCATAAATATGTCGCAGTTTTAATCTCACAGAGCAGTTAATTCTGCTTACGAATAACACATTATCCGAAAAGTACAAGAGATGCAACACGTATCTGGTTCAACGTGTGCCCGAGGTCCAGGTTCCAGGTCCTAAGATTGTATAATATGTTAAGCTGACATACATCGGGCAGCAGTTAGCACGCAGAAGCTTCCCAAGGATTAGATTTGATTACTGCGATGAGAGCTGACCTGGATCCTCGTCCCATCTGATCCTGCCGCTCTTCTCTTCACTTGGTTCTCAAGCCACTAGCATTGACGATGTACATTTACCAGCAATCCCGTCCAGATGTGAGGAATTACATGTCCTCAGTGTCCCGGATTTACAAGCTCTTTATCTGCATTAACAAATATTTACATCACTTTATAATCGCAATCCCAATGATGCATCAACGGACTTTGAAAACATGTCGCATTTATAAAATGTTGTACTACTTAAAATTTTTACAACCAATTTCTGTATCATGCTGATGTGCACAGAAAAATTTTGGTTCTTCCAACCACAATATTTTAGTAAAATATTGCAATAGCGGGTACTCCAATATGTGGTAAAAGATTCTACATAAATAGTACTGACTACTAAATTATGTAGTAAACATTGATGATTGTAGTTGGCGTTACTGCGTGTGTAGTCGAGGTTTCATGGAGAAAAATGTTCACTCGAAACCTACCATTTTTTATTATGCTGTCGACCAAACTTGAAAGAGAAAGAGAAGCATCCAAAAAACTATTATGCTGTATCATAATACTTACTACGCGCGAGACACTTATCAATAAGATTTAATAACAATTACTTTCATACATAATAATAATTGTGATGCCCCGAGTCAAAAAAAAAATTCTAGTTTAATTCTCAAAAGCCTCAATTCTTTTGATATTTTATTTGCCGCCCAGAAAGTAAATCTACTCTACTTTAGTACTAAAAGTCCTTAATGAGAACTATGAGGTCTAAATGCGAATAATTTCTCGATTTTTAATTATATCTAAGGCCTCAAAATCCTCCACGAATGAAAAGTTTTACTTCGGACTTTGAAAAATTTTAGACAGTAAAGGGAGGGGAAAGAATACGTCGAATAAGACTTTTGAAGTTCAAATGTGGATAAAATTATTCCTGTATGTTTTGAGTATTTTGAGGCTCTAATCCAGATTATGTTATTCCAGTTTAGCCTTCAAAGTGGTAAAATGGGTCGTAACTTCTACCTTGAGGACTAAACTAGGATAACTTTCTGTACTATTGTCAATCTTAAAATTCTAAATTGATCCTCAAAAACCTCATTGAGAACTTTGAGACTTAAATCCGAACTTATTTTTTGACTCGGGGCAGCATAATAATTTTTCATAAGAGCATACTAAGTTTTTGGATGCTTCACTTTCTATTTCAAGTTTGGTCGACAGCATAATAAAAATTGGTAGGTTTTGAGCCAACATTTTTCTCCGTGTACTCTAAGTTTGAGTTGGCATTTCTTTACCTCAACTTGAAGTGACCTCAACTACATATGTTGTAGTAGCAACTACAATTTTTTTCGTGTGGAAAATTCTAAATATCATTGCTATATAAATAGAATAAATTTTTTTTCCATGTCAAAGGCAAATCGGTGAGTATTTTAGATTCACTTGAGCGTAGAATTTCGTATAGTAAAAGAGAATACAGTTGGCAAAAACACAAGTCTACAAATATCATCTTGCTCGTGCCAAACAGAATATCATATTGAAGATTTAAAGTGCTACAGATGTCACAGACATAACTATCCGTCTCCGCACTGTCTACAGACATTCCCGCCGTCTTTTTATTTACGTAGACTTTTTTTTATCGTCTAAATAACGACAGTAGAAATTATAATCGTCGAAAAAAAGAGACAAAGACACTGGCGTAAGCTGTTTTTATGTGTTTCGCTGGCGTTTCTTTTACTGCTTGGGTTCGCACATTCCGGAAGAACGTGTGTGTATGCGGGGATGTTTGAGTATGAGTGTATTGTGTATTGTGTGTGTTGTGTATGAGAGATCGCGTGAATACCAAACTTTCGCTGACGACTTGTATGCTTCCTTTTGCCAGCCGCAGAATTAATGGCTGCACAAATTGAGGCAATTTAAATACAAAGACTTTAGAATCAGCGTCCGCGAGGTGGTGATTCCTTTCCTATTTGAACCGCCTTCTCGAGGTATATAAATGCCGAAGGTCACGCACTAGCAGTAAATACTCTGGGCGTGCATAACTTGTTCGTTGATTTGAGGCTATTAAATAAATAATGACTATTTTTGGATTTGCGGGTTATTTTTTTTTTTAATATAAAAAATTTTTTAATTATATTATTCGATGATTTATTGAGGAATTAACATAATGCAAGCTGGATTTAATAAGTTAAAAACTTTATAGCAGAAAATGAAACTTAAAAGTAGATGGGGTAAAAAATTTTTTAATTTTATCATTGAAAAGAGATTCATCTTCGTGGATGTATAACAACGACCGCCCTTCAAGTTTCCTGAGTTTAATAAACAGAGGCAACGAACAACAGGCTACAATGCCGAGAAAGAAAAGAGAAGAAAAAGACTAAAGTTTAAAAAAAAAATAAGCAAAGTAGATAATTTTAAAGAGAGAGAAGAAAATAAAAGTGAGGCGGTGAGTGATGAAAGAGAAGCATCTTACGTTCTAAACTTTCCTCATAACAGTAACGATAACCTTTTTTAATTTTGTCAAAATTTAATTAGGACTCTCGTCGGTTACGGACATCAGAACCCTCCAGAGTATTATTAATGCCTCCTATTCTTCTCCAAACGTGAGTATGAGAAAAGATACTCATCAACAAAACTCATCCCTCTTAGTTTACAAAATACAACCCCGATTATAGGAACCCCTGCGGAAAGAAAGAGAGTATCTTCCGAGTATCTGAGGCAATAATTCGCTTTTATTGAAATTGTATACATACACCATTATCTTTTTTAGCTTACTCTTCGACTCTTCCTCTTCTTATTTTTACTTTTATACTTGTTTTCCTCGTTGTTTACTTTTTTTCCTCTCACTTGTACAATTTATCACAAGTTCAAAAAGCATACTTCTCTGTCTCTAATACACGAGCAACATCGAAAAGCTCTCAACGTCTCGTCTATCAACTCACAAACATGTTCTTTCTACATTTTCTTCATCTCTTATATATCTCCCAAGCCGTCTCTTCGATCTTAGTTATAGGTATACTTGTATCATCGAAACTTGTGTCATTTCCACCGCGTGCTTCTCGACATACCCCTTGAGCTGCTGACTGTAACTGGATGCCAGTAATCCGTCTAAAATACCCGAGGATTTTCATGACTCGAATAGAATCCTTGCTCGGCACAATCATCGCCTGCCCGTGGACCCAAAGACGACCGAAGACGCTCAGCGCCTTCTATTCGCCTTATGGAATGTTCTTTAGTTGAAAATGTCGGTCGACCTATGTACTGGAGTGCGAAATTCCAGAATACCCTTCGCCGAGTCGGCCCAGCCTTGTCCAGAGTCTTAGATACCATTCCCTTGCATACCATTCACGAGCATTCTTCGCCAAGACCCGCTCCCGACCCCAAGATTTCCAGTTTCCTAAGTAAAACCTCTACTTATTTCTGTCCTCTTCCTTTACGATTCTCCGGCTTCTACTCATTCTCCTTTTTCATCTCACTTGATCCCTATACTCCTACTCTTTCCCTTCCTGATTGTTAGGAAATACGAGTAGATTCTATCCGGCGCTGGGAATATGAGACCTCCCCAGTTTCATCGGAATAATATAATCCAGTACTTGGAATTCCTCGTCGAATTGGCGTCCGAGCCAACCAGAATCCAAGTGCTCCTCAAATAAATTAACTTACATTTTATTTATAATTAACAAAAGTCATGGTATATATTTTTATATTTAATTTTATGAAATTCTCTTCCCTCCGAAACCTTTGACATTTCATTTTATTTATTATCCAAATTCAAATGAATTATTCAAATAAATGTTTTAAATCCAGAGCATAATTTTTTACTCGATACGTTATAAATAATCTTGATAAAAAATTAATTTATACATGACGTAACTTAAAAATAAAACTGATAAAGTTTTTTTTTTTTTACAGAGCAAAGATAAAAAATAGTTACAAGTTTTATATAACTTATAGATAAATATAATCTGGTCTCAAATTAAAGTTTAAGTGAGCAGATATATTTATTATATTTATCTTGGATTAACATAAACCAATAGACGTAAGTTTGAGATCTGTTAAATTAATAATTACTCAGTTAATGTGTTGGCTTTATTCGTTAGTTTTTTTTCTTCTTCTTCATTTTTTTGTTTATGTTATTTATCATGTCGGTATCTACTAACCAAATATAATTAACTTTGGAAACAACGGTTGGGTTGATGCTTATTTAGCATAAATCCCGTTAACGTTTAATGGTTTATAGGTCGAGTGATAAGGGGTGTGAGGAGTAATGTAGGTGTGAAAGCGATACTTAGGGGAAAATGTATTACCCACGTGATGCATTTAGCAGGGTAAACAGTAAACGGTGCATTGTTTGTTGTCAACGAGCGGCTCACCTGCGTCACTTTTGTTAATATTGAATTGCCGTTCTGGTAAATCAATATATTATTATATGTTTGCCCAATTTGATACTAATTATTGTTTGTTATTGTTTAAACTAATGTACACATTAGAGCGGTTCTTAAAAGGGTAATTTATTAAATTTATTACGATTACCTCTCAAACGGTTCCAATTACGCGGAAAAAAACTCGAACCGAAGTCTAAGGCATACTTTGAACCTAAATAAGCATTGAAAACCTACATGAAACTTTTCAGGACATTATCATTGTAAAAGCTTGAAGTGGACCTACTTAGACTTCCCGAGTCAAAAAACAAATTCGGATTTACGTCTCAAAGTTCTCAATGAGGTTTTTGAGGATCAATTTAGAATTTGAAGATTGACAACAGTATAGAAAGTTATCCTAATTTAGTCCTCAAAGTAGTAGCTACGACTAATTTTACCACTTTGAGGACTAAACTGGAATCACATAATCTGGATTAGAGCCTCAAAATACTCAGAACATACAGGAATAATTTTATCCACATTTGAACTTCAAAAGTCTCATTTGAGGTATTCTCTCCCCTCCCTTTATCTATCTAAAATTTTTCAAAGTCCGAACTATAACTTTTCATTCGTTGAGGATTTTGAGGTCTTGATTATAATTTAAAATCGATAAATTATTCGCATTTAGACCTCATAGTTCTCATTAAGGACTTTTAGTACTAAAGTAGAGTAAAGTTACTTTCTAGGCGGAAAATGAAACATCAAAGGAATTGAGGCTTTTGAGGACTAAACTATAATTTGTGTTTTGACTCGGGTTACGAAGGCTTGAATTGAACTTACTTGAACTTATAGAGGCGTGAATTAGACCTGCATAGACATAAATCGTGAAACGAACGTACCTAGATTTAACAGAAAGAATGACTTGGAAGGAATACTATAAGAAAGTAAAATTGTTAAATTCGCGGACTACTGGAAAATTGATGCATGTGATCCAGTCATTTCTCCGTAGGCTAATGATACCCAAGGGTGGATTGACTCCCACAGGCAGTCTGGGACTAACAGAGGCTCGATTTAGAAAATTCAGAGTTCGTTCGTTCTATGATACATGTCTTTGTAGGTTTAATTAATGCTTTTGTAAGTCTAAGTTGGTTCATTTCAAGCTTTTACAATGATTACGTCCTAAAAAATCTATTGTAGGTTCTCAATGGTCATTTCGGTTCAAAGTATGCCTTAGATTTCGACTCGGAAAATTCCTTTAAAGTTCGAGCTCTAAATTTCAACGGAAAGACGTGCCGCAAAATTTTTTTGTTGTCTTTTCAAGAAAAATTTTATCTTTTGACTTTGTGTCTTATTGAAAAATATGTAATGCCTTCAACCAATCGATATCTGAGATCGGTATATCTATGCGACTTTTTTGAACAAAAATATTAAATTAAATAATAATTAAAAGTAAAGAACATATGAGTGTTAAAATTACAAACCCAATAAACCGATAAGAAGCCCTCTGGTTCAGTAATGCAAAACTGATCGAGAAAAAGGATATTCTCAGGTCGGGTGTACAAGGCAAACGCGTCAGTGGTATTTTCCAGCGAGTTCACCCCATTAAACATTTTTGCTATCCCAGTTGGATCTAGGAGGCGCTGGGAGGGAAAGAGTGAGAGCCAGCGACTGAGTCGAGGGCAAAAGGGAGTGCTGGGGAGGGTGGCGAGTGTAGAGGGAGGACGAGAGTAGAAAGCCGGATACAGAGTGTAGAGGTCGGAGCGGGGATCGAGAATTGCTAGCCGTCGACACCTGTTGCTTCTTTTCCACTGCTCTCATCTTCCCTACTCTCTCAGTTCCTTTATTTTTATTCCTCCTTCTTTTTCTCCATCTCCCGTTCATCTTTCCACGTACTCACTCTTCAATTTTCTCGTCGCACGTAACATTCAGACACAACGTCTCGAGGCTGAACCTAATTTCGACACGAAAAAACACCGTCCACATTTTTACTCAGATCATGAAGAGAAATCTCTCTTGTTGTCATGGATATTGATGATACTACATCACTATGCCCTTTAAAATAATACATTTTTTTACTTATTTTGTTTGTTTTAAGTTATTTATAAAATTATTTGTTTTCATTTCATTACGATGGATAAATTATTTGGTTATTAAAACAAACAGAACATTGTTTTTAAATAATTCCAATAGCAAAACTTCTGTCTATCAACGTAACATCTTTACCCATAACAAATACAACAGTCTAATATTTCGGTTGTCTAGACAAATATTTCCCAACATTAATATAAATAAACTGAGCTAATTAATTTGGCTGTTTCTGTGCTCAATTAATTATTTTAATCGACTGAAACATAATGAAAAAAAATAACTAATTAGTATTAGGTTATTAATTTAATCGTTTTATTTAATTAATTAATACTCGTTTGATAAAATATATCTAAAGTGTCTGATACTTAGACACCTCAAAGGCGATATCTCGGGTTTCATCTAAATTCACTGGATGTCAGACTGAAGCCAGCCAAATTGAGGCAAACACGAGGATATCTTGTGGGTTGATCTCTTTGATACAGCCAAGAGACTTTGCCATTTAGCTTAGCGTCAAAAAGCTCAAGGTATTTCACAAAATGAAATCACGGATACAGAAAAAAATATAAAAAGACCAGTATTTTATCCAGACTAACTTTGCAGAGCGATAAGTGGTGATGTCTATTGAATTTACTCTGGAAGTAGCGGATTTCTGGGGGATTATCTTATTATCGGTGACACTGCGTTACATGCTCGATATGTCATCTAGTCCTGTATCTCATCTTGGAATATTGCCCGTCCGACGTGTATAGACAAGCTTCTATTCAACGACACCCCGTCCTCGAACCTGATCCTCGATCTACACATGACCGATTTCCATTGTTGCGCAGCTTAATTATGTTCTCAAATCCCTCTTGTTCCTCGACAAGGTACACACATCATATGAAATCGATTTACCGCGCAGACTTTCGCTTCCATACTCAGCCCAGTTCAAATTCAGCTTTTACATCATAGCAATTTTTTTATTAAATCATCTAATGATTTAAAAAAAAATCTATGACTTTCACCACAAAATTACTTGACACTAAATTATTATCACAATAACAGTAATAATATAACCCAATAAGGGTAAATTTAAAACAAAGTTTACGGGATAAAATATAATTCAAGTCCAACTAGTAACAACATATCTTAAATCCTGAACAAAGTTATGATTTTTGGCCTTACTTTCGGTCCAAATTTAAAGAGACGACGGAAACAGCTTTCGTCTAGGAGTACTGAGAGTACAAGGGTGTCGAGAGTAGTCTAGACTAGAGGACTCGTACTCCTGCCCACTGATACTGTAATACTGATACCAGTACTAGTAGTACAGAGTCAGAGTAAGAAAGTAGATAAGGAAAAGGAGCTGACTACGCCACGTAGAGAAGCCTGCTGTATATAATAAGGAAGAGGAAACGGAACAGGAAGAGGAGTCACGGCTCGACTATAAATACACTGCAGCACCTGCATCTAACGTCCACCTCCCGCCCTCTCCCGCTAGACTAAATCCTTCTCTCTTACTATTTGCCTCACACCTCGTGTCTGTCTCTACATATATATTTATGTCCATGTATGGATCTATGTATTCGTGCCAAACTACTACATATATTATATATAATACATGTACTTATACATAGACAAGAACAGTGTTGTCGCACTTGGACGATACAAACCCCTTGTACATATTCGATTACATACACTTGCTCTTCGATCATATATATATATATATATATATATAGATACATGCCTCTTGTTCTACTCTCCCTGCACAAGAGATTGCCTCTATATACTATCCACACACTTTACTATGTACATTGTATACACAATTACAGTGATTGTCGGAAATACTCCTACTTGTGGGTAATTACATGTCCGACAATAATGAGCAATTTATATTAAACAAAAATATTATTTAACTTAATAATAACTTATTATTTATATATTATACCGACAAGTTATAAATAATTTAATGGCCATCGGTGTAAACTCTCATAATGTTTATTAATAAATACCGGCTGGTTATAAAGCTGTAGTATTAGAATTCGCAATTGGTTTATATAACGAGCTGTGAGTCAATACCGTGAGTATTAAACGCCAGATTAAATAAACAATCGCAAGTAAATATTTATAATAAAGTAGAGAGGGTTAAATATTTATGGGTGTGTTTTATTAAAAAGTATCATGTGAAAACGTAGCGCTGGTACTGAATAAGACATAACGTGCACTAAAATGAAAATGCTTTTGAGCTTTTCTTAAATCATGTTTATAAGTTATGTACACGAGTGTGTGTCTGTGTATGGAAGTGTATAACGTTTACAGGGTCACAAAATAGCATTAATGTTGTCGCATACGTTTTAAACGTGACCGCAACCTCGGCTGGACCACCGAGAAATTGTCCATAAAGTTATCTAAAATAGAAATTACTTGTGACAAGCTCACTGTAACACGACGTACATTGAAATAACCATATGTGCACTTGCACTCGCACAAATTTCTAATGCTACATTACAGACACGTACAAACATCTGGAACGCTCATGGAACGAGACCTTGCGCTCTATGCTCTATCATGGAAACTGCTGCGAGTGTACCGACCTCTGCAGTGACGCCATAAGAACTACTAAAAATATGCTTTAAATATATATTTATATACAAACAGATATATTTATGTAAATGTCTCTTTTGCATTCGCTAAATGATTGATGTGCCGCGATCGATCAATTTATCGCGGAATCGGATTACGGTGGAAAAAAAGGCTTTGACTCTAAATAAAAAAAAAGTTAATGCAGAAAGTTTGTTTTTGTTTGATATTTTTGTTTGCTAAGTAACTCGTGTACACGAATTAAAAGGCAAAAATGTCCAGAGAATACGAGAGGCGAACATTAAAACAAGTTAAAGAGAAATATAATTAAATGGGAGAACAAAGGTAAAGTTTGGATAAGTATGTTGTACGTTTTACCACCTTAGGATAATTATTATTTTTTTGTTCAGAGTACTGAGTACTAATTAAAGAACAAACAATAGTTTATTAAAGAAATACCAATTCTTTGACACTTTGCACAAGACAATTAAGTGGTAAATAAATAAAAAAATAAAAGTACTTTGATGTTCACTATTTATGTGGGATGGAATCGTTGTTTATTTTATAATAGATCGGCAATCGATGCATCTATCCTAGAGACCAGTAAAGAACCGAAGAAAAAAGAACTCGGTGCTAAAAGATTTAGCATGAAAAATCGCCAGACTTTTCCACCTCTAGAATGCATAAATATTTAAGCGTCGCACGTTTCCTGCTCGGTCGTACCCATTTTTATCTTTCGATTCTTCGCTTCTTGCAATACCAGCTCACACAATTTTCCCTATTTTTCGGCGCCAGAAGAGCCTCAATTTCATAAACAGCCGAGCCCCTTGGAAATCCTTCTCCGCGATGCTCCCACTGGGCATATTACCCACCAAAAAAAAAAAAAAACAACAACAAAAACTAATCCAACGATGAAATCCGACGGAAATAGCATCCAGGCAACTTCTGGGGCTCTGTAGATTCGTATAAACTTTAAGAGCAAAGTAAAAGTAACAAAGAGTAAGAGAGAGTACAAGAGAGAGTGAGTTTTCTGATGAAGAAAGAAAATAAATAAATATATAGAAGAGCCCAGTAAACCCGTCGTTTATTCTTCCGTCGGACCAACATGGCTACCGACCACTTTAGACCCATTTCTCCTCGCTATACTATTTCCGTTTTTTTATTTTTTACATTTTCTCTGTACACACGTTCTCACATACATGCTATAGGTGAACTACAATCTCCCGGTTTATTTCTGTCGGCATTCCCAAGGAGACACGTCGTCTTTTTCTGCTTCTTCTTATATATATTATTTACTTTTTTTTTTTAATCGTCTATTTTGTTGTCTCTTCATACTCTCACCCACTCTACTCAGATGTATTTTTAACCGGCTACAGAGCACCTTGCGTTACTACGACCTGAACTGCTATCGTTTGTTAAATAAATATCGATAATTTTTAAGTTAATTTACTACTTGGAATAATTAACAAACTCATACTTGTAATTAATAGGAAAGTTTATTTAATGCTTTGTCTCGAAAAAGTTTTAGTGTTCGTCTCATTCTCACAGCCAACAGCCGACTATCTAATCTTAAGACTTAGTCCCTCACTCAGTTATTACTCGGCATAATTCTGTTGGCAGAACAACCAACTTCCGCGCTCGCGTACTACCGAACACTAGGTTACACTTACTTAAATTCAATGTACACTGTCATATAGTGCGCGGCTATAACTTTTAGTCTTAAACTTTGTCCAAGTATTTTAAACTCGACGATTTAATTAAAAGTCGTTAAAAATACGCAACTCGGTTGTTTAAAATCGATTTATTTATTCATTTCATCATCTGAATTATTTTAAGTGTGATAATTAAAATTTATTGATGACAACAAATAAAATATTTAACGTGTCATAAAATATGCAAGTTAATTAAAACAGAAAATAGTAATAAAAGTTAATTATTTATTTCCGTCATCAAAATGTCACGTTATATTTAATTCATCAACATCAGCACCGGTAAGTGTCGAGTCCGTTATTTACGGACCATTATTGGTTATAATAAATCCTAATAAATTTATATCAATCGACGATAGTTTAAAAATTCACATTCGTCATTTTATCAATAGAAATTAATTTTTTTTTATTTTTTAAAAAAACTCAGTGATTGTCCGGGTGAAAATATTTGAGCGAAAATGCACCGGAAAGGCTAAATCTTGTCGAAATCACGCAATTTTATTCCAAGAGGCCTAAATTTCACTGAAGTCACGGCCATACCATAGAATTTCATTAAAAAATTCCTAAAATTGGCAGAAATATGCCGAAATTTTATTATTTTCCAATAAACAGGCCGAAAAAATTGATTCGGCCTATTTTCGGTCATATTTTTTTAAAAATAAAACTATAGAACTTCTAAAAATTTTCAGCAATTCAATATGGAACAGAAAATTTTGAAGTTTTTTAGGCCTAGTTATCGGGCAAATTTCGGGCTTGTGTTCACTACCTGGACTTTTTGTCGTCCACTTTTCGACGGAGAAAAAATTCCATTATTTTCTTGACTTAAAATTTTTTACCCTAGTGGTTCTCATGTCAAAAAACAAAATTTAAAACAACCAGTATGTGGTTACTGATGTGTACAAAAGTAATTTATAAAAAAAGTCAATGTATTACTGTAATAAAGGAAAAGAAGTAGTTGTCGTGAGCTCGTTTGCTATGTTCGTAGGGTTAACCGCCACGTTTGTTAACGTCACTCGAAAAACGACATCGTTCCTGGCACCTTGGTACTCGCCATTGCTACGACAACTCTGGCAATAAACTATCAATTTTATTTACGACTTTACAAAAAAAGAAAAATCTATTACATTTACTTTTTTCCTTTCGCTGGCTGAAAATACTATATAATATATAACCTAACGTAACGTAATATAATATTTAACTTACCAATGTTTTTATTGCAACAATTTTATTTATATTTTTTAATTTATCGAAGAAACTCCCGCATTTACGCCCTCAAAATAAACTTCTCGAGCTGATATCTCTTGGGAAGTTTAGTATCAACCTTCAGTTTATTGCGATCTAGATCTAAGACCGAATTACATTAAAGTTAACGATCCTAAAAAATGTTATTACTTGTTACTAATCGTGAAATTACTATTACACTCCTCATATTTATGTATAATTTTTAAATTTATGTTTTAATTTTTGTTGCAGACTGGAAGTAATTATAGGATATCAGAAACTTCGCCGCACACTGAGTACAAGCTGAGGTAAGTGATTTTCCAAATTAATCTGATAAAATGATTGAATTATTGATAACTTTAAAATATAAACTTGTCGAGTATTGAAAATTATTCGCTTAATTAAATTTTTTGAGATACGATCGAACAAATTGATCGCTAATAATTTATAAGAACTAAAATAGTTGACCCAATTGGTGGGAGTTGTAACCTACCCGATCTCTCAGTCGACCTTTCGAAAGATAAAATTATAATCGTGCAGTTTTGCTAACTCTATCTGATCTTAATTAATTTTTAATATCAACAACTAAATATGCAATGAAAATTATATCAAGTTTTGATAGTCGCGGCATCGAAGCAAAAGCTGTCACAATTGATTTTAGAATTTCATAACAGTTGCTCAATACAATTAATTATTGAAGGCATTTTTAATTAAAGTGATATAAATAGTGACTAGTATTTAGCTCAACAATAACTCTGTTAAATCTGTTAAATAATTATCGAGCATTTTAAAAGACCAATCAAGCTTCCGTGTCTGTGGGAAATATAATTATACTAAGCGAAACTTGCACAAAACGATTATCTTTAACGCCACCTGTTATTCCCAGGTACCAGTCACGATTACATCGATACTAGTTTAATTTATAAAATTAATTCAACATCTATTATTTACTTGGTAAATTTATTAAACTTTGTTCTGCATTGCACTGCGAAAAATCGGGAGTGAATGCGGATTTCATTTAAACTCGAATTCACTTCGTCACTTAAAGTTCCGCAGTTTTAAAAAAAAATACTCTACATGCGGAGTAAATAGGGAGTTTGTTTTTTCAGATGAGTGATTTCGGAGTGATCTGGATTTTATTTAAATCTGCATTCACTCCGATTCGGACTTTCAATATTAAAATAAACTCCCTTTTAAAGTGAATTTCACTCCAAACCAATTTTCATATTAAAATAAATTCCCTTACGGAGTAAATTTTACTCCGAGGGGATCAAATAAATAAACAGTCATCTGCTCCACGTTCACTCCGGATTTAATCTGCACTGTAAAAAATTTTTTGGACCCGGTGTAGTGTAAATGTCTCAGTGTAAAAATTTTGTTGTGAAAATTACACCAAATAAATATATTTGGTACAACAAAATATGACAGTTGATTCAAATAATTTTATAATTTGACGGAAATATATAATTTATTTGTGGTAAGCAATTGATTAATTTGTGGTAACAATATTAAATTTGTGACAAATAACCTAAAATTGGCCGATACTACATATATTTGAAGCCCTTATTTATTTGTAGCAATTGGATCATTTTTTTACCACAAATAAATCACTTATTTCACGCAATTAAACTACTCAAATATATTATATCTTTCTCACAATTAAATATTTATTTGGCCATATCCAAATATACGATTTTTTTGGCTCAAATAAATCTTTTTTTCAGTGTAGTTATTGAATAAGTAGTATAAATATTCAACATTATTTGTTGATCATTAATTAAAATTATATCGAGTAACACGGAATGGTGTAAAAGAAAGTAGATTTCACCGTGTTAAAATTACACTGATGGAAAATTTATACCCAAAAAATTTTACACCGTTATTTTACACTACACGGCCGTGTAAAGTTCTCCGGGTCCATTTTTACACCGAAATTTTTTACAGTGTGCGTTCACTTCATTATAATTTTTTACAGTGCATCCATTGATTATTATTATTATTGAGTCATTATTCTGTAAGTATTATTGATGACCCAAGTAATTGATGTGTTAGTAGACCGTATAATGCACGTGGATTTTAAAAATCCATCACTTGTTCTCGTCAGGCAACTTTCCAGATTTTCAGTTGACATTTCCGGTGGCTTTAGTCCAAATCATCTTGACTTATTGCCACCATTAAACCTATATTTACATTAAACATTCAAGTATTTATGTATCATGAGTTATGATAAATATCTTCTTTTCTTTAATTTTCTCGGTTGAATTAAGAGATTTTTATTCCCAATCGTTTGCTGTATTTGGTTAATTTTTACTGACGTGTCTACTAATGGTTCAATTAGAGGTGTCGCTTTGCGACCGTGCAGCTTTCTCACTGCGTTAAATTAATTACGTACGATTATATGACCTGCGCTTATGTCGCTCGAACACGCGTCGTTCAATGTACTACAGTACAGTCGTTTACTGCATTAGCACAGTGAATTGCTGGTTGCCATTCAGAAATATACCACACAAATCTGTGTGCGGTTAAATATTTCACCGATGTTTTTATTTAGGGATCTAATTATATTTGGTCACGCAAACATACGATATAAATACATTTTAAAAACGAAAACGGCATTACTACACTTTGCTACGACTATTACAGTGACGAAATTGGTGTGATTTAATGGGGTATTTTTTTATTTTATCGACAGAAAGATCAATAAAATTTGTTATGAAATTAGCAAGCCAGTGGATCTCAATACAGATGCGAGCTTCTGATGATAAAAATATTTTTTTTTTTATTGAAAATCTTTAGATTGAGAGGTATCACGAATGTTGGCCTGCGGACATCAAATCCTCGACTTTATAATAATTTATTTACTTTATTTACTCATTTAATTTTTTCAGTAACATTGCAAGCGTGGGTGTGTTAACATACTATTGTGATTACACATAGACAAAACCTTTGAAAAAAGGACACATTACCGATTTACAACGTCGCGGATTTAACGTCTGCGGATTAAACATTAGGGAACCTTTTTTTTAGTTTTGTTTCTGTTTACTATAACGCATTGATCTGCCTTTTAAAACAATTATTTCTCATTCAAAAACAGTCGATCTCTAGTTTTATTCTCCATGCAAAGACAGTATTTTTTATCAAAAAATATTCCCAAATTTTTGTCGAAAAAATTCAAAACATTTACTGACAAGTTTCTCAATCTGGTTCCCTGTTTTGAATTTTTTCGACAAAAATTTGGGAATATTTTTTGATAAAAAATACTGTCTTTGCATGGAGAATAAAACTAGAGATCGACTGTTTTTGAATGAGAAATAATTGTTTTAAAAGGCAGATCAATGCGTTTTAGTAAACAGAAACAAAACTGAAAAAAATAAGAGGAAAAAATACGAGCGACACGTATGAGAAAATAAATCGCTGCGTTGGGCGTGAGAATCGTGAATGAAAAGTTTTTGGCGTCGAATTAAAATGAACGAGTTACGTGGATACTAGTAACGTGAGATTTGTTACACACCAGGGTTTTCAAACTTTAACAGACAGTATAGATTTTTCAAAACTAAAATACTCAAATTTAATAACAATTATTCAATTTTTACATATATTTATTTATAAATATAAATATTTTTTTTTATTATTTTACAGTCATTGTTTAAAAATATGCAATTAAAAAGTCGTTAATTATTTATCGCAATTAAATTTTGGGACATAAAATTATTGTTTGCTCTGCCTGTAAACTGCAACGAAATATTTTACACGATATTAATTAGCTTTGACTTAATTAATTGAAATTAAAAAGTAAAATTCTGATGAAATTGTTAATTTTAATTTGAATTAATATTTCAATTTATTGATATTAATTATTAACTCTCGATAGCTTTGAATTTTTTTTCTATAATTAAACTTGCTCTTTAAAATTATCACAATCCATTTGAATGAAAGCGGGATGAGCTTGACGACCGTCACGGCCAAGTAGAAAATCCGTTAAAACTGGATTGAAAGAAAATACGTTTGCGTTATTTCAGGCATCTGCCAGTGTTAGTTTACGAAAAAAAAAAAAAAAAAAAATTTATACGTCGAACAGCAAAAGCATTTATCTAGCTTCGTTATCACTATTTAAATCGTCTGCCACCCGTACAGAAAAAAGCCTCCTCTCTCTTCTCTCTTCCCTCTACAGAAGCTCTTCATTTACTGTATTTCAGTTCATGAAAAAAAATAAATTTGACTTTATGGAAATAAGTAAAGAGTTGAAAGAAAGGGGTTTTTTAAACTGTAGGTTTAAACTTTTTTATTTCTTCAACACGACCGCGACTCCATGGCTCGTTGACTAAATAAACGGAACTGTATCTCTGACCTCTATTATTACAGCGCTGAATTTCAGATTTAAAAATAAATGGACCAACGTTTTCGTTGAAATTTTTTTTTTATTTCATTTAAAACTCTTTCAATTTTATTTTTCATTACAAAAATATTTTACTTATACTAGTCAAATAAATTCAACCATTTTTATAAAATATTTTGTCCAGAGCAGACGCACACGATAATTTTTATTTAATTTTAAACTCTTGACATTATTGAGACTATGGTAATTTTTTTTTTTAAGAAAATCAATTGAGAAAAAAATTTCTGTAGCAAAACTGTATTTTTACAGAACGTAATCCACCAGCGATGATCTCTCAGGTTCCTCTCCCTCTCTCTCTCTCTATCTGTGTCCATAAACGGGCATTGTTACTTGGCATAAAATATGGATTATTCTGGTTATTTGCATTCGAAAAATAAGCCGACAACTTTTGAGCGCAAAATAAATCGAATGTTATTTCACGCGGCTCAGTGAATTTCCATGTCCCCGGGGAAAATACTCGAGGATTTTCAGCGCAACAGTAATACTCACATTTTATTCATATAGTCGTGAAAAAATACTTAATAAAAAAATATATAATTTAATAAATCGAATATAAACGAACAATAAAAAAAAAATTCCCCGTTTAAAATAAACAACTTGCACGCAACAGTAAAATATTAACGGATTATTGTCGATATTAGCCGCTAAGTAGATTATAAATAATTACATATTTAAAATAATGTGTTTTAAAAACAAATTAAAAAATATTTAAAAAACAGGATTTATGTTTTAAAATGATATTAAATAATCAGAGGATAAACGAGAGCCTCTATTTCGAGGAACAAATCATGTAGGTGGAGGTGTGAAAATGTGTGTTAATATGTGTGGGGGAGTGTACATGGGAATGGGAGAGAAAGGGAATTTATATCTGCTCGTATCGATACAATACTCAGCGAGCACAAAACTCACGTAAATAATCGTTATTACGTGTGACGGTGACGACCGAGGATGACGAGATTGCATTACCACCTCGTTGGTGTCCACCACAACTCATGTTTTCCGTTCATTTCTACCTGTTATATAACGACGCCTGCGTTCCATCAAACGCCAACTATATTAATTCAATTTCATGTTTTTCCTTTCCCGCCGCCGCTCAGCCAACCATTTTATGGCCTTTAAATTTATTTTTCACGTTTGATCAAATGTTTTACTTTGTACGAGGCCACGTAAAGTAAATAAAATTCTCCAACCTTTACTTTACTTTAAGCTGTCAAAAAAATAAATATTATGAAATATATATTACGGCAAGGGAAATTAATAAATAAATAAAAATATATACAGTAAAATGGCGCAAGATTTTTCAATCAGTGCATTGGCACTTTCCAAAGTCTTCTCAAAGACTGACACTTTAATTTTATTTCCAATAACTTTTTAATCATCACGAACTACGGGTGATTTTAAACTTTTTTATTTGCACTTAATAACATAAAAATTTGAGTTTATTATAAAATAAAATAAAAAAAACGTATGTATTCAACAGAGGTACTATAGGCATAAGTATTTGTGAATTTTTATTTGCTCATTTTCCCTCGGCAGAATAAAAATAAATAAAACTGAGCTAAAGATACGGGAGTACAGTTGGGTCACGAGTGGTTTGGAATAAAACTGCCGGGACCATGTGTCGCGTGATTACAATTCCGATGCAAATCGAATGAACCAATCATAAGTCCCGGCGGAGTCATCTCTATTCTTGAGCGCTATCGTTCTTCTTCCTCCTCATCGCCTACATTTTTTCTTCCCTATTTTATTTCACCTCGGCCTCTACTTCTACCTCTACCTCTACCTCTATCTCTACCTCTACCTCCACCTCCAACTCTATATCTCTACCTCAACTTTTTTTCCTTCCCTCCTTTTACTTGTCTCTCTGAATAAAAAGAAATCCCATACACTTTTTTTACTCAATATTTTTTTTCCACTTTTCTCCTCCATTTCACACTGCTCTCATTTCATCATTTCCCTTTTATTTCCTCTTTTTATTAACGTAACATTCCCGTTTCTCATTTCATTCGTTTATTATTTATCAATAAAAAAATATATTCCATGCCGCTCTATGACTCAATAACTATGATAATTTTTTTTCTTTATCAATATCATTGTTTTTTTTTTTTTTTTTTTTTTTTTAATAACGTAATGGAGATAAATCGATTTATTACATAAAAAAAATAAACTTTGAAAATTAGTGTTTGAAATATGATCCTGAAGTAAACCGACCATTAAAAATTTCCGGATTTTTTTTTCAACAACTCAATACAAAAAAAAAAAAAACTAAAATTGCGCACATGTAGAGAATTAAAAAAACTATAAGTGCAATTTTTTCAAATATTTTTTTAAAATAATTTATCGCTTTTAAAAAAAATCAAAAAATTATCAGAAGTCGGCTAACTTCAGTATCGCTTTGAAATTATACTCCGGAACCTGGGTGTTAGTACAGGGAATTTTTAAATTTCAAACAATAAATTTTATACTAGTCATAAATTTTTTGAGTTTCAGTTACGATTTTTAAAGTTGAAATATTATTTTTTTTTTGCATAGACAATAAATTTTATGGCTGCCCAATTTCAAAACACAGTAAGAGACAAATTTTTCAAAATCGATTTCTTAGTAATTTTAGTTTCACTGGAGTCTTGCGAAAATAATTCAATACATACTTCAAAAATTTTATTTTTGTCAGTTACTGTATTTTGAAAATGGACAGCCGTTTAATACTTATCACATATTCATTCACATTTTAATTATAAATTAAAGAATCACTATTGAGAATGATAGTATTTACGCGTCACTGTATCATTATATTTTTAATCGTTTCTCAATTTATATAGTTCATTTTTTTCCGCGTAGAACCGATAGTTTGATTGAAAGACAATCGATGATGAAAAATAGTTTAGCCAAATGCAATAAATATATAATTGTAAAATAAATAGAATCAGAGGCTGCTTATATCATTTGTCATTGACAGTTAAACCGACAGGTGTTATTTTTAAAGGATAAAATAATAAATGTTTTGGGTTATAAGAAAAACGACATCAAGTGAGTCTAGGCAAGAGTGTCACCCGTTAACATCCTATTTAGCTGACAAGTTTGTATTTTACATTCACACCCTTGTCTCTTATCTCTAGCTCACAAAAGTCTCTCGGCTTATTCAAAATGATCGGTCGTACCCATTCTGACAGACTTTATTATTTTCTCTTCTCAAACCAACACAATAAAATTAAAACATCTCAGATTTGAATTTATCACACTCAATGACACATTTTACCGTTTCTTCACTCAGATAAATGAAACTCCAGTTATCTGATCGGTATGATTCGCTAAGTACGCGAGAGTTATTTCCGCGTGAGTTATTTTTTTAATAAACTCCAGGCAGGCTCACTACTTTGCAGAATGTTAAAAAAATAAAAAATAAATAAAATTTCTCAGTCGGATAAAATATTTTAAGGTTTTTTTCCAGGTCATGTACGTGACTACAGCCCTTATTTTTTTAGCAGCATGCTAACAACTTTATCCTTGCGTAAAATATTTATTTTGAAGGCGTATGCAACCCCAGCCTCGGAATATATTAAACCAAAAACTCTATAGTCGATTAATAAAATCAATTATTGTCTAATTTGAAATTTTTTTTCATTTCTTTTACGAAATTTGTTTTATTTTCTCCTATTTTATTTAAAAGAATCATAACCGTAATTATATTTTTAGACTGTTTTCAAAAATAAATATAAGTTTAAGTAGTATTTGGAAATCTATTTTTGGTGGCTACTAAATTTTCAGTATTGCATACTACAGTCAGATATTTACGACGTTTTTTTCAGTTCAACTCAATTGTTGTTTCTATTTCGATCGCGTGATTTAACCTTGTCAAAGATTTAGTTAAACATGAAAAGAAAAAAAAAAAAACCAGATAGAGGCATCAACTTTATGCAGCATTTGCGTGTACATTGGTGTAGAAAATTTTTTTATTTATAAACAGCCTTGAAAAATGAATAAAATAATATTCTGTGAAATGCTTAAGTAAACTTGAGTTTTAGTTATTTTATTGTCTTATATGAAAAATGTATTTATTTTAAAGTTTTAAAAGAGCTAGAGTCCATTTCAGTATTTTAGAGAATCGAACTAAAAATAATAAAAAATTTAAAGAAATAGTTGAAGAAATAGTTGAGAAGTTTCTCTGTTAGCCAACTGGCTGCTTTCTAAGCGGCTTCCGTTAAAACTTTTAAGAATCCGAATAAACGTTGGTCAGACTTGGACCGATGTTTCTCGCCTTTATAACTTTTACCCACGTACTATAAATTCCATTGAAATGATTTACGTTACTCAAACTTAAATTCACAATAGAACTGTAATAAAATTCATCATCGACGTAACTATCGAATAAAACATATTTCCAAATCTCAAAATTTCGATGAATATTTTTATTATATTTTTCAATCTATCCATCGCACGTGCTTCCACATTTTCGCCCTTTCAAGATAAAATCCATTAAATCTAATTTTGAAAAATTCTCTTCGTTATCGAATTTTCACATTGACACATTTTATGTTAATTTAATTATAAAATTTAAATTCATTTATTTTATACTTATAATTGATGTGATTGATTTATCATTAAATATTCAGCGACATTTTATGTAAAAGCTGATTCAAATATTCAAATAATTTCATTAATTAAATGAGTTATTAATAATTAACCTACATTTTGTAAAAATTAAGTTTCAAGTATTTGCCAATTCATATTTAATTCAAATATACACTGAGAAAAAAAATACTTTTATTAATAATATTTACTTGATACAAAAACATATATTTTTGATAATTTTCGAGAATATATAATTTTGTCTCAAGAATTCGTAGAATTGATGAAAATAATTTTCATTTAATTCAAGTAAAGCTATTCTTTTGTTTACTCATGCACTGTAAAAAATCACCGGGGTAAGTCCAAGCGGTGTAGGTGTTAAAATTATCGGTATTAAATTTACCCCCGAAAGCGGTGTGAAAATAACGCCGCTACCGGTGTAAATATTCTGTACCGGTGTTAAAAAAAAATTATCCGGTATTAAAATAACGCCGCCACCGGTGTAAATATTTTAGACCGGTGTTAAAATAACGCCGTGTCCGGTTTAGATATTCTTTACCGGTGTTAAAATATTTTACTTTGTAAATATTTTTACTTACTCGATCACTATAATTGTTAATAAATGATATTCTTTATTAATTTGCATAAAGAACTGACATTTTTTGTGTTTTATAATCTTCAAAGTTAATACTCCAAGCGGACACAGTTTATCCTGCTTTTACACCGATTTTACTTCGCTTTTACACCGGTTACCCCGATTTAACACCGGTGAATTACTCCTCCTACACCAGTGTAATTTTATTTTAACACCGAGCGGAGTTAAAATGAATCCATTTTTAACACCGCTCTTTTTACAGTGTATTGATTATGAATTTCTTGAGAAAAGAGCATCAAATTTATTTTTGTTATTATATGAATTTGATATTATATTACACTGTAAAAAGAGCGGTGTTAAAAATGGACTCATTTTAACTCCGCCCGGTGTTAAAATAAAATTACACCGGTGTGGGAGGAGTAATTCACCGGTGTTAAAAATACCGGTGTTAAACCGGGGTATCCGGTGTAAAAGCGGAGTAAAATCGGTGTACAATCGGTGTAATAATTGTTACAATCTAGATGATTTATACAATCATCTATATGGTATTCACTACTATCGGATTGATGATAAAAATTATACCATAATTAGATAGTAATTCCTATTATTTAATTTTCTGAGTGCGTGTCTCCTGATCCACTGATTCTTAGTGAATTTCACTAATCCATTTTCAGAGGGCAGCAATCAAAATTATATAATAAATATTTTTTCAAGAATCCTCATCTAGATTTAAAGTATAAAAAGTATTATTCAGTGTATGCTAAATAAATAAATAAAGAAGCTTTTGAGTCCGTGCACTATCATCTCTCAAATAATACAAAGCAAACTCAAGAGTACAGAGAAACGGAGCTGTGGACTTAAATAAATGTAACACCTTTTGCCCTCTATTTTCTCTTTGTCAGCATTTTATTCTCAACATCTATGCACGTATATGCACACGTGTTGTGTACTTGTACATTTATAGTATTCCCACAAAGATACAACGCACTTTACTGCTTGACAAGTGCATGAGGTCACAGCAACATCTGAAGATAACCCACAAGCTCATTTCTCTTATAAATACCTTTTCACCGGGTCCATAATCCTTTAGGCAACAAAATTGTTATGTGAAAGACCGCATATATGATAAAATACACTCGACTTTTATGTACAATGATACCTTTCTCACAATTGTAGAGATAAATATACATCAAGTTAATTAGTAGGTTTGTTGGTGATACCGTAGATATATCAATTAGTTGAAATAAAGGGATGATTAGTATTCAAGCAGCGCTCAGAGCATTAAACTATTCGGCAAGAAAATAAATAGTCATAAATAGATGATAAAGAGAAAAAATAAGCTGGCTCGTTAACTTTAATTTGCGAGGACTGGGTAAGTAATTAGTGAACCTTAAAGCCTCTTTGGAGCTCTGAAAAAATGGAGAAAAAATATATCGCGGTTCTTAACTGCGAGAACTCGTTTTCGCAGTATTATGGGCTGGAAAAAAATAAAATAAATAAATAAAAAATTTTATGACAAATCCCACGTGGCTATGAAATTGATGTCATCTGGCGGGTGTTGATGACCTCCGAAATCCTACGAGATGATGATAAAATTGTGTGGAATGACGGGATAAAAAGTGCCGAGGCTGCTTGAAAATAAAATGAAATGAAAAAAAATGTAAGTTTTTAAGAAGAAAAAGACAAAGAGTAATATTGCAAAAAGTTTTTTAAGAAACTCCTAGATCATATAGGAGTAAAAATAAAAAAAAATAAAGGTCATAGCAAAGTAGATTTCGGGAGGCGGCACACGAGATGTGTCGGGAAGAAAATAAGTTGGGAGCCGAGCAGGAAACTCAAGAGGAGATGAAAATCCGTAAGAGAATGAGAGAATAAGAGTAAAAGAGTACAAGCTTATCTCATCGTCTCGGGTCTCAGTATCCGTCGCACGTGGTACCACGTATCTTGGGTACTTGTTCCGAGTCCTCCACCTTCTTTGGCAAATAGATATATAGACGCATGAGTTGAGAGTCGCCACGAATTCAACAGTACACGATATCTACCGCCTTGGTGTCTTATACTACCACTGCTAGTGCTAGTTTACTAGATACTCGTACAGCTATTAACATTTTTACGAGATCACGTAACACGGGCCAGCTCGACACGTTACGATTTGTCGACAAAGATACAATGGATTAGCAACGAACACACTCTTTCTGACTGCTGAGTGGATAATTTATTATATAATGGACTTGTAATTATTTTATAAAATAGTTATTTACTTATTTTCCATTTGTCTATTGATAAAATACCAGGAATCGACATCTATATAATTATTTCTTTTGTTCAGTCGCAATATTTTAGTACTTCCTTAAATATTCTGATAAAGTATTCTCGCACAGCAGCAGGTCATAGTAAAACTTTTAGAATCTCTGGAGAACAAAGGAAGCAGCAGTGGCGGGAGCAAGTCAGTACGTATCGCATTTCTTATTCCCGCGGGTGGTCTACAAGTGTGCAAGTGTGGGTGAGTACATATATGTCGGTATAGAGAGTAGAGACTAGAGACTAGAGCGTGAGATGACGTCGGTGGGCCAACGGGCAAAGAGATAAAGTTAAACTCGTGAGCTATGCTGATAGGGTGCGGGATACTACAGCCCCCAAGTATGTACATGTTACGCCGCCCCCATACCACATTGAAGTATTCTTTATGCAGCTATACATAACATAACTTGACAACTTTTTAAGTAAAATAACTTTGAAATATCCAACTGTAAAACTTAACCCCAGATAAATCACACTTCAAGAATACCACATATTTAATGTTATATATTTTATTAAAACATATTCAACCTACTTTCCGAACAAAACCCTCCCAGTATCAAACAATGTATTCAAATTTAAACAATTATTGTGTTGGTGTTTTTTTTTTTTTTCATTTCTTTGTAAGTACAGTTATCAATAAAAATAATAAATCGAGCCGCAGCTCGCATATCTCGAGTAATATTAAATTCAAGAATCACGACATTGAGAAACCCGATGCCAAACAATAAAATAATAACTCGGCTGGGAATTATTTCGAATATACTATTACCAAGAGAATATTTTCCCAGCGTGATACTCTTCCTTCTATCATCCCTTCATTCGTCTTTCAATTACCTACATCACCATTACTGCTACCACCACGACAACGAGGACTCATTGCTAGTGTACTTTGCTCTTTTGACCTCTTCGCTTTGCCTTTTTTTATTTTATTTAACTCTAACTCTATTCTGTTCTATCCTATTTATTTCGCTTTTTTTTTATCATTCTGTTTTATTTTCCATTTTACCGCGATTTTATTCAGAGGCTGAGTAGTACGGTAGCTAGTAATTAGGCAGCATTGCGTAGACATAAAAATTTGTTAACTTTTTACAACGTTAATGGGCAGACCGGCTTTGGAATAACAACCTTTGTTCTTCCTTTATTATTACATAGATATTTTTGTTTTTTTGGTTTGTTATCGCATCCGATGAGTTTTGTTTCGGCCGCCAATCTCTAGCTTTGTGGCAAGGGTGGAAAGAAGGACTGGTTAAGGTTGGAGATTGTTGGAGTAAGCTAGTCGTTTTGTTTATTGTCGGGTTAACTATTTTATTGTTACATAATATTCAATTAATTGAGGAGTCGCTTATTAACCTTCTTAATAAGTTAGGTATAAGATCTCTCTCTTAATTTTAATAGGGTAGAGGTACCATTTGTGGCTACTGCTTCATTTTTGGACATTTAATCCTTTATTTTAATTAATAAAAAAGTGTAAAATAAAATTTGCATTTTAATAGTGGGATAGAAGTATCTCTAAACATATGTCAAAAATCAACTATGTTACTGGGTCTTTTACAAATTATTTTATTAAAATTTTTCAAGTGTCCAAAACTGGCCCTGAAGTGGCCAAAAACGGTATCTCTACCCTACTACGTGGTCCAGTACGGGGTTATCCTCGTCCTGAGATTACTGAGGATGCACGGAAATAAATTTTCATTAAAAATTACCGGTAAATTCACTGTAATCGTGGGACATAATGCAGCGCTTTTATTTATTATCATTTTTGAAATAAAAATTCCGAAAAAATTCATTTATTTTGTGGTAAACTTCATAAAATTTACCGAAAATCGAATGTACCTGAAGATCGAAACGTTCTTTGCTCAACGAAAACAAAAAATTGGAAAGTAAAAAATCGGCTGGATGACTAGATTTCTGAAATGTTTCGCATATGAATGCTGGTATGTCAGCCAAAAATTTTAGGCCACCTCCAATCTCCAGAACTACTCCTTAAGCAGTCAAATTACATAACTTTTTTTCGTTTTCGTTCCGCAAAAAACGTTCCGATCTTCAGTTACATAAAACCGAATGAAATTTACAGTAAACTACGGTAAAATTTGTTGAAAAAAAATTAAAAATTATCTTACTTACCTACTAATGTTGAGGTCGTGCGATTCATCCCACGATTGCTGTGAATATAATAGTAATTTTTAAAGAAAATATCTTTCCGTGTAGCTGGACGGGTACGTAAGACACCGAAAGTTTTACACATGTGTGGGCCCTTATTTTATTACGACCACACTAGTTAATAAAATAAGTGGGACCCATTACAAAATTAAACGCTCAAAACTACCAAATAAATTGTTAAATTAGAATGGGGAAAATTGTTAGCATGGTAAGAAGTTCAAACAAGGATTTTACCTTACAGGTTTCAATCGATAAAGAATTCAATTTATTCTTAGAGAACTTGCGCTGTTGCTGCGTATACACGGGGATATAAAAAAAATAAAATACAAAAGAGATAATATATAAAAGATTGAAAGAAAGGATATACAAAGTATAAAGAAATTCTTTAGTGTTTTTGTGGCGGCTGTCCAAGCCAACCAGTTACTGTGAAGCACTTGACCCCAAGGCTTCTAACCGCATTTTTATTAAATAAATACGTCAACTCGTTTTTTTTTTATTAACAAAGGAGTACAATAAAAAGGATTTCTGAATAATATATCATGGGAATTAAAAATTATCTAGATTATATGATGCCGTAAGAAGTTATATTTATTTAATTAAATTCATGAGCTATCACTTTACGATTAATGAGAATTTACTGCCCAGTTTAAGTGTTTAATTTTTTTTTTTCATTTATTACCTTAAAGTTTAAACTTCTCCTACTCTGGATTTGAACATGAAAAGGTCAAAAGTCAAAGAGATTAACGTTTCAACTAGCACATGAGTAAACACTTTTTTAACGTACACCGTTACGTTAGTTTTTGTTTATGATTCGGACGGTTTCTGTGTGCAAGTGAAGTAAAACTAGGGTTTTAAATTAATATTTAAACTAGTGGATAATATATAATGTTGCTTACAATGCAATCGCAGAATTAATATTTGAAATAAAATATTTTAAGAATTAATGGGATTTATTTTAAAACGAAATGGAAAAAAAAACTAAAATTTATATATATTAGTATATTGATTATCAATAATTCTCACTCGCTTAAAGGAATTTAAAAGAAGAAGAAGAAGAAGAAGAAGAAGAAAAGGAAGAAAAAGCACGGCGAATCTTAAGACGTGCTATCATCAGAGACTATGAGGGAATATCGGTGGAATTTATCCATTTCATTTAGCAAGAGATATGCCCGCGAACGGCACCACGAGCCGCTGAAAGAGGTGTATTGAAAATCAGGCGAGCAAAAAACGGTAAAGAGAAGAAAAAAAATATAAAGTTTTATAAAAAAGAAAAAAATATTAGGCTGGCAAGTTTTCTGCCAATAATACGATACCGGAGAAGGGAAAGTTGGGTAAATATAAAATGAGCTGAGTATTTGACCGGAAGTTATATCGTATATATTTATTGGACAAGTTATTTAACAGTAAGAGTCACTGAAACTGTCCCTGAATATGCTTCACTGTCGTTTCACATCACAACTTTTTATATTCTCTCTTTTCGTCTTACACTAGAACTTCCCGAATGTTCAAAAGTTTAAAATGTCCATTGTCACGGTTTTCATTGTACACAAAAAAAACTTTATAACGAATTGATTCGCTGAAAAATAAGTAACTGTCTTTTTATTTACGCTCCGACTTTTTACTTCAAGCCCAATTATATAAAAACTAAATTTTGCCTGACCAAATATATGCGCTCTCTACTTACTCAGTAGTCAATACATATCTTTCCCTCTGAGTGATATAAATTTAATGAATTAAAAATAACTCGGAATGAAAAGTTGCGTAATAGAATTAAAGTTGAAGGAGTTTTTGATTTCGATAGTACATCGATCGATCTAAAACTTCTGAACCAGTTAAACCTTAACTCTGGTTTCGTTTTCTTTTTTTTTTAAATTTTCCTTCTTCGTTTTCCGGGTGTGCATCGGTTTCTTATTGTTAGCGCCGATACTTGGCTTCCTGAAAAGTTTTGCCGCCAAGAATATTAGTCGCTCGTCGTGGCAGCTTGCAAGTCCCAACACTGTAGGTGCCGAAGATTGAAACGTCGTATCAGTTACCAGTTTCTTCAGAATAACGAAAAGTTAAACCTCCACACATACATATACCCATGCATTTTGCAATTCTTGTTTGAATATTTTTCTCAATTTTCTCAATAGTTTCCAGTTGCGTTTTTATATTCAAAAAACTTTTCATCATTATCTTTTATTTCTTATTATTTTCAATACAAAAATTTATAAATAGTATGACTATTATAAAAATATATGAATACAAATAGCATTCAAATATTTTCATTATCCTTTACAAGGAAATATCTTTACAAAGCGTTTTAAAAAAGTTATACACTAATATATTTATGTCAAATTGGTAATAGAAGAGCACAATCGGGGAATGTGATTAAATCTGATTGTATTGTTTGTCGAGGATCCCTCAAGTCGTTCCTTAGCTCTGCACTGGAGCATGCAACAACGATAATATAATGAACGCAGTGAAATGACGAGGGAAGGTTACAAACATATAGACATAATATATAATAATACTGAGAGTGAGACTGAGACTGAGACTAGAACTGAGACTACGACTGAGAAAACATGGAACGTAGTAGGACAGAGTGAAGAAGACCTGGAGTGTGGTCTAGGAGACGAGATAAAGTACATAGACAACAGGATGGCGTCAGTGACAAACAAAGTTTGGTTCGGTTCTATACGCTTAACACTGAACTGCGTTCAACGGCGTCCGGAGTTAACCTGTCATGTCGGTTTTACCTTCCTAACACTATCGCCCACCACCCACGCTCTACTCTGTCTTCATCTTTGTACTTAACTCCCTCTCGCTCGTTCCCACCTACAACATGTAGAATATATACCATCAACATCCTCTTACTTTAACCCTGTAACCACATTCAACACCAACTACGTGCCGTCAGCCACGCTAACCTAATAACTTATTACTTTACACTAACTCAGGACGTTAAGCCAAAGGTACTCTCTAACAGGTCCATTGTCATCTAGACTATTTCGGAGACTGGCTTCACCTCCATTTCCATCTCTGTCTGTTCCCAATCTCGATCCACGATCCCCGATTACAGCAATTAAATTATTTATTTTAATCACGAACTATATTTTATTTATTATTTATGTTAAAACTAAGATTGCATTAACACACTCTACATCATAGAAAATAATTGTTAATTCGCGTAATCTTATCACGTACTGAGGAAAAATACGAGATAATTTTTTATATTTTTTTTTCTGTAAAAACAGAAATTCTGTGTTACAATCACGCACTCGTGCAAAATCTTATCACGGAAAATGTAGAGACGTGCTTTTCCTTCTTCACTTACCCACCGCCTTAATGTAACCTTCAGATCACTAGATCAACCTGTATCACGCAAATTATGCGCTCTCTCAAATTAATATACCACAAAAGTTATTACTGCACATCAAAACAGTTCACTCATTCATTACGCGAATTCAACCGATCCTCAACTCTGCTATGAAATCCTATTTATTATACATTTGTACATATACTCCTAATTTATTTATTGCGGTAGATAAGAGAGCAGTAAAATTTCGGGTGTAAATAATGAAAATAAAATAACAAATAATAGTTTGAAAGATGGAAGAGTTTGAAATGTAGCATTGAGAGAATGTCGGTGCTATCCACGATCCATTTGTTTGTTTGAGCTGGAAACTCCGTTGGGTAACTCGATAATATGAGCTCAAGCCACACAGAGGTGGTTACGGTTTGACTTTGACTCACCCTTCTATCCCAGCTTTCTACAACTCCCAGTACTAAACAGAGTTCACTTGACTACAGGACTCTACACTGCAGAATAGAACATGCACAGTACATGTCCATGTTCATGCTCATGTACAACACTCATACATTTGATATTTGGCATACTGTTAAAGTTTACCCTTCATGTTTCCTACCAATACAACTTCACCTGTTTATGTGTTCATAGATTTGTGCTTCTATTTGTTATCGCATCTCGAAATCCGTATTCATCCTATTTGCCTCTTAAGGTACAACGATGCTCTCGAGTTACAGTTGCAATGATGTTTATGTAACTACCTACAGGTGTTTTCGTTCCAAGAATTCCCGAGTGTACCTATCCATGTAAGTGGTTACCGATCTATATACATCTGTGTACACTTTTTATCCCTATATATTCAGTATTCTCTATCAACTCGGTAATGTTAGTTTTTTCATATTATTTTATTTATATTTTTCACTTACATTCATGTTCAATATTTACCTAGTACTTTGTAGACACGGTCTCTTTACGTGACATTTGTAAATTATTGTCAGCATATACATCTCATATCTTATTCAACAAGCAAACGTGATCAAGAGTATGTTTATTTTTAAAAATCTCTTGTTACCGGGAAAGGGATTTGAATAATAAGAGCCGATTAATGTGCAACTCGAGTGAGAAAAAGTTATTGGAAACTCGAGCTGAAATGACTAATAGAATTCGGAGGTACAGAGTAAAAAAAGGTATTTGTAAGGTATGATAAAATAGGGAAAATAGCATAATAAAATTGTGATAACTTGGAATTAGTTTTATAGTAGTTTATCAGAGTCTTCTTAAGTTTTCTTGTTGCCAGTCACGGATGAATTTAGAATTCTCTTCTCTTGTATTCGGGTGACGTATAAAAGGAAGAAACAGACATACACGTAGATCCTCCCTCACATACAATACATTGAGGAGAAGAGAGAAGAGGTCGTTGAGCTGTATGTAGTACTGGTAGTACTGTTGGCATTCGGAGTTGGCGGACAGGCAGGCCCTGGCCAGGCCGCAACTCAGTGTGGAATCACATTACCGTCACCCCATGGCGCGTTACCCAACTGAATACTACGTGCATTGTACATTGGCCATGGTGTGCTCTTCTCACTCCCATTTCTCCTGGCTGTAGTCTAGTGGGTTGTCGAGCGAACGAATAATCCGTTTATTCCAACTTCGAAACGAGCTCGCACACCCGAGGCTAAAGTGAATGAGTGAATGAGCGAGCGAGCGAGCAAATGAAAATGAGAGACAGCAAGTAGCGGAAGGGTTTTCAGCCCCTTACTCCCCTCTGACCCTCAAACTGTTTCAGAACGCATTCGCTGAACCTCGAATCACCCACTGGATATACAGGGATGACTCTAGATGAGATTCTACCCTTGTCAAACTATCTTTCCTCCCCATCTTCCTGTCCATTTTCGGTCGTCTGCTCTCACAATGTTACTCCAAATTTCATTACTGTTGCATCGTTTAATTTATTAATAAATAAAACTTTATGTTTTTTAATTTATAAATATTTAATATTCAAATCATTCATTAAACTACGGGTAGTAGGTCAAATAATTACAGCATAAATACGAAAATTATTAGACTTTATTTAATTATAAATGCATCATTAAACTACAAGATAAGGAGCTACTAAAATTATTTAATGCTAAGAAATTGAGATATTTTAAAAATCTTTTTAATTTTTCACGTAATTCTCCAAGAAATATTAAAATATTAAAAATTCATAACGACTTGCTGAATTAATTGTGATATTTGAAAGTTCAATCGCGGTGATTAGATAAATTTAGCCGCCGAAATGTCAGTTCAATGAACTATTTAATTCTCGAACTTCGTACGTCACAAATAAAAAATATAAGTGACGGAAAAAATTAAAAAAATCCTTAATATTATTCAGTAGAATTATAATATAAAATTAATTTATTAAATAACATCCGAAAAAAAAATTTTCAACGACCGTTATATTTTTAATAAATTAAATTTAATGCAAATAGAATCTCTGATAATAATAACTGGTATAAATATATAACTGAGAAAAATAAATTTTCTATTTATATAAACAATTTATTATTCATGAACCGAAAAATAAAAGGCAAAGGCAAACGGGATGATTTAGTTTAAACACAATATAAAATTTACGGTATTGTCTTTGACCCACTGAATCAATAACCAACTTCGGGGTTTACACACACACACTAACAGAAAATACACATACATAAAGTTTAGATATCTCGCTATGAAATATATCGTTTATAGTTGAGGGTATTCAGAAGGTGGGGGTTAAATTTAATTCCCCGGCGAAAGCTCGCTCAGGGTTTGAAAACTCGGTGGGTCGAGTCTGCACCTGATTTTCCGTCTTCGTCGCTCCTGGAACCCGAGCATCCGAGCACCCGATTTACTCAGCTCATACGTCTTTCCCCTCTCGAGATAAATCTTCCTGTCGATAGCTCACTACTGTTTGGATTAGAGTCGACATTCGCACGTACCTAGAAAGGTTCCAGTCACACCTCCAGCATTAGTTCGATCCACCACCGCCACCAGCTCCGTCAACAGCAACCTCACATGGAAAAGACGCGGTCATAAATTTTGTTCGTCGACTCACGTTATATATTCAAACCCCCAATCGACCGCAGTGCTGACCTCTTACATGACCTTATACTTGTACTTTTCTCATCTCTTCTATATTTACACATTTATTTTTTTACCCTCTCGCTTATCTGCGCAACAGAGCAGCTTTGAACGACAGCGACCGACTAAATGATGTTAACCTTTCTCTACATCGTCACAAATCCGGCAACGATTCTCGGCTTACAATGATGACGATCATTATCATTATTATTATTAAACGACCCACTTTCTATTCTCAGCCACTTCCATTCTCTCAAGACTCTTGGATCACTCCAAGCCGAAATAAACCCGAGCAGAAACAAGTGGAAAAGTCAATCTACCTGAAACACTTTTATCAAGAAGTGATCCAGCTCGACAAACTTTTATCTCCTATCATACTTGTCACACCAATTACTTGTCTCAAAACAATATATAGTTATATTTATATATATTAATTACGATTAAAACTATTAGTTTCCAATTTGTGATGGTGATTATGATTATTAATGTTAATTAATTAATTAATTAGACATCCGGTTTGAATTTATATTAAAAATCTAGACTGTGATAAATTGTAATTTAATTGAATGTTAATTAATATGAAACAGTGATGGCTGTTATTAAATATGTGATGGGTGTAAAAATAATTTGAATGTTAAAAATGGTGAACAATGTGACATTTAGGAGTAACAGTAAATTAAGTGAGTATTTATATTTTAAAAATCAGGATTATTTCTGTTACATTTACGTCCGTAAGTTTTAAATTATGTGTAAATTAAATTTTTGAAAAAATGTAAAACGACGCGTCTGAATAGCCGTAACGAAATATTATGCCGCGAGAATATTCGATAATTCTATTTAAATAATTTATTTTATTGTACTGAGATAATATTCCGATTGAAATACCAAATATGAATTTAATATTTCGCTCTAAAATTATTTATTTAAATTTTAAAAATCGCTGTTATTTTATTTTTTATTTTACTTAATAACCTTTATTAATATCGTATTGTTTTACTGTCTAAGTAGTTCTAAAAGAACAAAGAACATGTGAAAATTTGAAAAAACTACTCGCGTAGAGAAGCAGACACGTAGCTTTTGTTTCAATGTGATAAAGTCCAAGAGCTGCATGTTAAAGTAAAGAAGAGGTGAAATATTAAATTTTATGTTGGCAGAAAAAAAATGATAATAATAATAATAAAAGACGGGTATAAATGGGAGTGTGTGTATCTAATAGTTGAAAATAACCGAGAGAAAACGTTAATTCGGACTGGATAATCGTCCTCCTAATCTCTTAGCTTGATCTCCGATAACGCGATCAGTGGCTACTTTAATTTTACTCCTCTATAAAACTATTTCCCTTGCACGCAACCCAATTACTTTAAATGCTGAAAAATAATTTTATAGACAATGCATAGAAAAAATGTTTAAAAAAATTTTAAAAAATTTGTCATCCATGAATGCTGATAAATTTAATGTTGATTACCTATTGTGCCCGTGATTTACTACATTTTCACAGAATTAATAATTCATCCATTATTGCATGTCGGATGACATCAGACACTGTACTGTCTGTACATGATATTTCAATAAATGTACGTGCATAATAAAAGTTAAAAGTTAAATTTAATATTTAGCTATCTGTCGCAAAATCAATAATGAATGAATTATTTTATTCAAACCAGACATTTTTCACATCTGCGCTGGAGTTACGTTAAATCCCTTGGCAAATTTTCTCGACTCCAGGACATAATTTTAATACTAAAACCACTGCCTGCAGACACTACTTATAATTCTGGTGAATTATCGAGCATTGTTCTACTGCAGACAGAGAATATCGTATTACTGCCCACCGGAATTCATTATTTTAAACAACCCGAGAAAACGATACTCGCTGAATTTATATATCTACGCATGATCATTATAGCTATCAATTTACATCTGTAAAATGGATAATAACTAAAAAATTCATTTGCATTTCACTCGAATGTAATCCGATAAAAATAACGTTATAACGATGACAAATTTAGTTATACAATTCTGCGCGATTAAATGATATTCTTTGTGACGTAAAAAAAAGGTTCTTTCTACTTTTTTTTATCGCAAACGAAAGATACTCAAAGTCGCAAAGTAGTTAGTGGGGCTAATAGACTTTTTAGCTAAATGGTAACGTCAAGTAGTTAAATAGAATATATATGTATGTATACCAAGTCAACCACTGGCGGTTTGCGTAAAAAGGGTTTAATAAAGGTGGCTGACTCCGAAGCGAGGTAATTTTAAATACAATTAATAATCAGATTTACTTTGAATTATGAGTTACGTCAGATGAAATTATCGAATTAACAAAATGTCTGGCATCCTCCTCCTTATTAATAGACAATACATTTTAATTTATAATATTTATGAACTCACATACACGTGTTGTGCGTTTATCTATGCCAAAATGAAATAATTTATGTGTTTGCGTGGTGTACATGTGCTCTTTACGCTGTATACCATTCACCACTGTACATACCGTATTAACCAACACGATACACGAATAAACAAACAATAATTCTGATGACACAAACGCACCACCAGTCTCATTGGTATTTCCATCAATCCGCCCCTATTGTTCTACCGTATTCGGTGGCATAACATCGCCGGGAACAAACCACCGAAATATGTTTTGTTTCATTTAATATTTTTGATGGGTAAAAAAAAATAAGTGTAGTGAGATTAAACTGTTAAATAAGATATTGTTTCAATGACGTCAAAGATCAAGATCAAATATAGCAGCAGGGTTATTTGATCATCTGATTGAATCACACAGCCAATAACAGCCAAGGTTTATACCCATTTGATGTATTCTCTTGGGAAATATCCAACCCTACTGTCATATGAAAGACTCGGGTATAATAACAATAAAATCGTTATAGGTTACAGTAAATCTCCTGATAAATAAGTAAAGAAGTTACTTGACAACATTTTATTACCCATATAAATATAACGAGCTATCCAGAGGTAGTTTTAAATAATAAATTAAACATATAACCTCTGGTATAGGAGAATAATTAATTTAAGAGGCCACGTCTTTTAGTTATAGAGAGTTTGCTCGTATAATTGCCGTACAATTAACATTGTTCATTGTGGCTATTCTCCGTGGTGAGCATACTGGAATCGTTTCAAATATGACGAATGACTCCATTAGTGACGATTCCAGTTAAATTATGTTTGGCTTACGACCCCACTGGCACACCTACTTCAACCACTGGCACACCCCCAATAGTCCTTCTTCATCTCTTTCCATACACATTATACATCCCTACACATATACATCTATATATAGATACCTATGTACCTATATACGTGTGTATACTATTAACGGAGACATATATATAGTGTAGCATGTTCTATCTAACCAATCCCTACAGAAGAACCGCAGAGTTGCGGTGTACACTTAACCAACCGATAAGCTCTGTGCGGCGACTACAACTGGCCCCGTGGAAAATAATTAACCCCAGCGTGCCATTCAACCTTTCAGGGCATTCCTCCAATTCCGTTTCCTAATCGGATCCATATTTAGTTACTCCGCTGTTTAGTTGAGCGTCCATCAAAAAAATATACCGACTAGATAAATTCTTATTATAAAATACGCTCTCCGTCCTCATCTTTATTGTAATCCCTAAATTATTGGATTAATGTTATTCCGAAAAGGGCACTGACACCTGAAAGCTCGAAAGACATTAAAAAGCTATTCATAGCAGAGTATGTGAGGAAAAATGCGGCTTGCGACAAGGAAGAGTTTACTCGGGATCGACACAGTACATATATGTACATCGACTTGCGTGTTCCGCATAGAGATGCTGGTGTAGCTGGTCGCAAGTGCCACTAATCTGTTGGCTCGTGTGTCTCGGTGGCCTCACCCACCGGGAATCGAACCCCTGCAGCCCCTGAAATATTTAGTGAACCAAGTTGAAACCACACTGAGACACCCGCACACCGATACACCGCATCTCATATACTCACACACACTCACTCACCCATGCACACACCGCGATACAACGTCCTCCAAGTAGTTTGGGGACTCAGTGTGGTCTCTGTGGTGGCAAAGCGTTCGTTTCGACCGTAACTCGAGTAGCCTCCCTTGCCAACCAGAACCCGGTAGAGCTTGCACGCCTTACCGACTCTTATACCTTTACCTATACCTGTGTATATGTGAAGAATATACATATATATATATGTGTATATACTTTGGCGCAATGTTATATTTTTCTCTGACCCTTAACCGGACACTGGGAATGTGTGTCAACCCATTATCACTTTTTATTTTACTTTTTTCTCAGGCCTCACTTCTCATTACAGGCACATTTGATGCTGCACGTAATAATTTCTTCTTTGTATTTTTTGATTAATTATAATTGGTTGCGTAGTAATTGAATGAAATAATACGTCGTCGATTTTCAAGATAATTATTTAATGAGTAACGAAGCATAAACGAGGATAATATTACTTAAGCCAGCTAGTCCGGTAAATTACCAGCTATACGAGAGGATAACAAATAGTTGCAAAGAAACGAATCTGCAAAGTGAAATAAAGAATAAAATAAGAAAGAGAAATGCCGTTGCGAAATCACGTTGCGAGTTTAGTTTCATGAAACGATGTAGTACGGGTATAACGCGGTGGAAAACGAGTTGGTAACGAGTTTGGTAATTCGAAAACGACCATTTCTCACACCAACACCGCTGACATCGTTCTCACGTTATTTAACCAATTTTATATCTCACTTTCTCAGTTAACACTTTGT